>NC_056735.1:391624563-391960396 GCF_019279795.1 Protopterus annectens
ATGTTTAAAACTGTTGTAATAAATGTATTGATAGAATAAATTAGGAGCAACTGAAGTGAAGTGACATGAAAAATTAACTCAAATATTTCGTACTTCTTAGTTCAATTTTGCTGGACATTTTTTCATCATTAACATACAAGGTTTCTAGTTTTAAAGTTATCACAGTCTGGTTTGTCTGTGTTGATTGGATTACCTCACTAGTAGTTGTTACCTTTTCCCTGAGCAGTCTTGCACATGGTCACATTGCTAATCATTTCTCACACTGGGGTGAATTGCAGTGACAGTTTCTGGTGATATTTCCCTTGCTTTGCAGCTGCGATGCCTGCTAAATTTCTTGTTATATGGGGATTTTGGCTTTGGTTGAGAAGGTCGCTGAAGTTGTACACTAACAGGGGTGGTTCAAGTTATTGATAGTACATATTATACAGTACCTGTAAATCTAGTTTTGTTCTTGACAACTGGGAATCAACATTTTCTTTGGATACACATTTCCGGGCAGCTAGGTATTACAGAGAGTGCTTGAATTTTCAGCTACATGATCTAATAGCTGATGACATGGGTGCTTTTTCATTTGGCAGGAATCGCTTTCCTTTTTTTTTTTCTAGACCAGTGTGATAGACTGTTGCAGGTGCTTTTAGTCTTGCTTCTGATTGGATTCTGGTGGTGGACTTGCTGAACTGCTTCCTGCACCTTTGTTTCCGTAGTATTTCATTGTCGTTGGGTATATGGCAGTATCAATGTTTTGTTTACAGTGTGTGAATTTGCAGTTCTTTGGTTTTCTTGTGATTATCAAGCATTTGTTTTTTGCTCTTGAACTGTATCTTGCTGGAGTTGTATTCAGGTCCATTTTTAATGCTTGTCAGGGTTTCCCTTTTAGGTGTTTTGATTCTTGTCAGCTAATACTTGATTCAGGTCAGCTTTTTGTGCTTGGGAATGCTCCTGTCACTTTAATTAAGGTCATACCAGAAGCTGAGATTAACTATAGAACAGTGCAGCTCTAGTATAACACTAGAACTTCATGAAGTATATCAGAGAAGATCAGCACCTCTGTGTAACATCTGTCTGCATCCAGGAAGGAAAATGCATAATAATTGGAAACTGTCCTCTTTATCTCCATTAGAATAAACATTGGAGATGTTTGCAATTAAAACTCTTTGATTATGTTTTCTTGATGTTACTGAATTTGTAAATTCCACTTAGCCAAAACACATGGCCAACTGGAAATTATATTCGGGGAACAGAGGACCTAAACAGGAGGGAGCGTGTGAACTACGATGGAAATGAATTGTTTGGGGAACGGGAGTGTGAGAACAAACCTGCTGCAGTAAGGAAACATTTTAGATTATTGTCGGGGAAGTGTGTGTGTGTGTGTGTGTGTGTGTGTGTGTGTGTGTGTGTGTGTGTGTGTGTGTGTGTGTGTGTGTGTGTGTGTGTGTGTATATACAAGTTTATATGAGCATTTAAGTGATTGCTGATTAGTTTTGTTAACATGCAGTGCTATTTTTATCTTTTTTAACTGTGTTCCCAGGCTTAGTAATGGAATTCACAGTCATGTGTATTTTTTTCATGGGAGTCTGAAGTGTCAAGTTTGTTAAAGGAGTTGCCATGTTTGGATGGATATTACCCAGAGGAAAGATATGCATCTGCTTATTCTTTTACTCACTGCTGTGATAAAATAATAGTGATAACCAGATGTACCAAGCCCTTTTGACTAGTAAAGAATGGTAACAAAACTAAGTCAGAGGTTGAACCAGTAGCTTTGATTAGATTGCAGTCAGTCACATTTTGAAAATCTGTACTAATACCCTATGATTATATCTGGTTTAGCACACTGACAAAGGTTTCATTGAAATGAGTGACAGTTTCATCCTGGGGCAGAGATTTTAGTATTTGTCAATTATAATGTTTTAGGTTGGATATGAAGGTGTCACTGTTAAACTTACTTAAGTTATGTAAAAGTTGTAGTGATGTTTTTTGTGGTATGACTTTCTTCCTACAAGTTTTGGAAGGTGATCTCTAACAGAGTTTGAAAGGGTGGAAATACATACAGTTTTATTTGGGTTGGATGTAAGAGTTCAGTCAAAGGTAGATGTTCTTTTATGGTTTGACAAAGCCCTATAATATGCACTTTATGTGTGCCTCGGGGTGGGGGGGGGGCATCTTGGGAAAACCTGGATTCACAACCAAAAGATGCTGAGATATCCAAACTTGTAACCACAGTCTGGAACAACTGCAGTGGCTGAACCCGTGTATTCACAATACAAAGGTACAAAAGATAAAAATGTTACAAATAAAAACTTCAAGAAATATACTTCATGTGTTAAGCACTTTCTTCCCATAAAATATGGGACTTCTTCAGAACAAACTGAACTACAAACCCAGCCACTTAAATACATATTCCCTCCACCCTTAATTACATTCCATTATTATCCATCATTTAATTAATGTTTTAAAGGGATACAAACTCTCATACATACTTACAAAAACCTAAAAACACAATGTAAGTTAAAAAACAATGAAACATGAATATATGAATAAATCAAGCATAACAATGCTATAATATCTATATATTTTTATGTTTTAATGTGTTGCTTGGTCTTTCTATTATTTTTACCATTGTATTCCTTATTTTTAACGCACTGGAAATGCTTACATTTTTATTAATACCTGGATAGTATGTAGCATCCAACTGCAACTGCCATTTTAACTCACATAAATCCAGGAATAAATCCAGCATTCTTCCTTGTGTGTCTTTAACTAGTTGTTGTAAAACTAAAAACTTAAATTCATGACTAGGGAATTCCTTCTGATGCCTACTAAATGCATTAGTCATTTTACATTTTTTCATACCTGTTAAATATTCATACATCCTATCCTTTAAAAGCGTCTACTGGTTTTCCCTATATAAAATGTAGTACAGCCCTGGCACATTGGTACTATTACAATTGAAATGTCCCTTAAAAATATTCTTTTCCCATTTAAAAAAGGAAACATTTCTCCTGACTCCAAAATATAAGGACAGTATGGGCACATACCACATTTACAGTTGCCTAACTTTCTGTTTCCATGTCCACTATTGTGAAAACCTTCCAGGATGTTTTCTAAATATATATCCTTCCTATACACTACTACAGTCTACCCTGTTGTCCACCATTTGATCAAACTGCAATATTTCCCAGTTGTTCCTTATAATTACAACCATATAAAATGAATCTAAATTATAAGTTGTGATGTAACTAACTCCTTCCCTCATCCTGCTTTCTCTTTTCCACATGATTGTACCTCCATTTTCATTTCCTCCTAATAATGGTTGATACACACCCTCCTGTCATTTTTTCACAACCTCATCTTTGATTATAATTAAAAGTGTTTCAGGATAACCTCTCTTTACAAACATTCCCATAATGTATTCTATTTCCATCACATAATCACCATCTCTGGTGACCATTCTGGCTGCCCGTACCATTTGTCCCTTAACAATGGACTTTTTCTGATGGTACGGGTGCCAGCTTCCAAATTCCAAATAGGAATTTGAAAATGTAGGTTTCCTATAGACCATAGAATATAGTCTTGTTCCATCACTTATTCTCAGATCCACATCCAAATATGATATATTATTTTACTGTAAGTGTGTGTAAACTTCAAAAAGTCCCCAGTCAAGTTTATATAATCTAAAAAGCTTTTCAACTGGGCCTCTGTCACTTTCCACAATAAAAATACATCATCCAAAAACCTGGTGTAATACTCAATACATTACCAGTATTCACTTACCATCACTATCTCTTGCTCCCAGTATGACATAACATAATTTGCAAAAATGGGGGTGCATGCGGCCCCCATTGCCACACCGGTGACTTATTTGTAGTATTGGCCCTCAAAATACACAAAGTTGTTTTTTAATACTACTTCCATTAGGACAATGTATTTGTTAATTTGATCCTGATCATAAATTCCAGTTTTGAGTAATTGCACGTCTAGTCAGCTAAGACCTTACTCATGGGGTATCACAGAGAACAAATAACATACATCAGTAGTGACTAAAAACACTTCTTCCCTTACCTGAATTTTATTTAGGTTTTCCAAAAACTGCCATGAGTCTTTACATATGTATGAAAATACTTTCAACCTTTTTGCATTTGTGTATCCAAATACTTGCTAACAAACATATTTTAGATCTCTTTCCGTCTACTATGAGCCTAAATTTTACATCTCTTATCCCCCTATGTATCTTGGTGTTTTATTTTCCTTCTATTCCGCAAATGTTCTAACTTAAATTTACCAAGGGTAAAGAAGAAGCCCAACACTTCAGTTACTTTCAATGCTTTACTTAGTCAGATATCAAAATTCATACTATTATACAATACAATATAATAAAAGAAAACGAAAGAACATCACCAGTTAAACTATGAAACTTCATTTGAGTCTTTCAATGACTGGGAAATCCCGGAACAGTCAGACCGAAGGTTAGTTCATCTGGAAGCATAAGTCCTACGCGGTGCATCCATCCGTAGGTGAGATTTCAGTCTGCTGTCTGGAAAACCTCTTCTTTTATACAGGCAGACTGTAGTGTAAACAACTGTACATGACTTTAGTCATGCATCCCTTAAGCTGATGTGGCATAGTCACTGGGTGTTGGCCAGACAACCAGACACCATGCACATTCCAAACTTAATACAACATTCTGTACCCATAACACCCTGACATTTGTTACTGCATAGAAATTTTCTGTTCCCATAACACTCTGACATCTGTTACTGTATGTTGTTGTTCTTTCGGCTTTTCCTGGTTAGGGTTCGCCACAGCAGAACTCCAGTCTGCTAATGATTGGCAGTAGATTTTTATGGTGCCAAGGTGCCAGCCCGATGCCCAACCTTCAACGAAGGCACGCCCATTCACGCATGTCTTTCGAACGCCACTCGACCACGGGGAGGACATGCAGACTCCACACAGAAGGCGCTCCAGCTGAGAATCGAATGGGAGAACCTCTTGCTGTGAGGCAACAACGCTACTGCTGCACCACCATGGCAAGGCACACATTAGCACCCTAACATCTGCTACTGGATAAACAGAAAACATGCACAGCACTTTCCAAACTTAATACAAGATTCTGTTCCATAACCTTTTAACACCCTGACATCTGTTACTGCACAGACATGTAAGATTGCACACATAGCTGTTCTAACTAATTCATAACTGGACTGTTTTCATGACTGGATTCAATGAAGCTATCCTTCAAGCATATCTCTCACCAGGCATGTCATATTTGTATCACATTCAGTCCCTTGATTCAATGAATCCTCAGGTATATTGATACATTACAGGATAATGTTTGTGCAGTCTACATGCTATGCAGCAATTCCAAGTGGTTAATATAATAATTAAACACAAAATAAAATATTGGATGAATCAACCAATTAAACAATTGGATTGCTTTGGGTGAATGCCCTGAAAAAATGTCCCACCAATGACTGTATCTGCTTGTGTGTTTTTAGCTAAGTGTACTAATTTATCACTTACAGTTACAGTTTTCATTTCATGATCCAGCAGAGTCTTATTTATTTTCTGTAAATGCTGTATTAATAATTCACTAGAATTTAATATTTTCTGTAATGCATGTAATGAGAGCAATAAATTATGCTTAGAAAGTGATTTGAAATTCATCAAAAAATGCACATTCTGTGTCTGTGTTTTCTCGAAAGTATATGTCGTGTTGTACCATGTCAAATGTGTAACATTCTGAAAACATCCCACAAAAGGAATTGTATGAAGTATTGGAATACTATGATTACATACCATACATATATACTGTTCCCACAAAAGGAATTGTATGAAGTATTGGAATACTATGATTACATACCATACATATATACTGTTCTGATACCTCTATAACACACTGTGTTAACTGATGTGTGGTATATTTGCTATCAATGTAATTTCCCTGCAGAGTAGGTAACCACAGCTGATAAGGTGGGCCTAAAAGCAGTGGTAATACTAACATTTGACACATAATTTCAGGTTGTGTTACATTATAATGAATAAACTGTCCTGTACACCCCAAATCTGTACATATTGTAAAGTGTGGCTGTATAAACAGCCAATGTGTTTCTGGAAGCCATTTCTTAAACAAGGTGCTCGATGCATATTCATTAGCTGTTATTAATTTCATTTGAAGATTATGTTTTTGTGCCTGCTCTTATCAAACTGAAAATGTGCATATAAGCTACTATTGAACTGTTCAATAAATTCCATGTTAAAGTCCAAATGTTCTTTCTGTGGACTCCAAATAGTAGGCAACCATTGTGCCTGTAACTGTATTGCCTGTGCAATATCATAACCTGTGTTATGCAGCTTACTCTTTAAAACTTCATTATCAGTAGAGTTTAATGTTCCAAGTCCTACACCCAGTCCTTCTAAGACAGTGTCATACCATGCTCATCTAAATCGACACTGCTTAGTTGTAGGAAAGTCAAATTAAAATTTACAACATATTTTTGATATTGTTGTGCTACTTTGACACGTAGATGGTTTTCGTATAATCTGGTCAGTATGCATCATGTAATGCTCTTGCAGTACATTTAATTGTGGTGCCCAAGTGTTTCTTTACTGTTGCGTTCTTACAAAATATTACCTGTATATTTTGTATAGAAATTGTGGTAATAAAAAGATTTGTTGTGCTTTCATTTTTACAGAATTTCCAGTTTTCTTTAATTGTAGTATCAGAGTCACGTGCACAACATTTTATATCTGTTACAGTTGTCATGGTTATGTCAGTATTATTTACGATCAACTGTAAATAGACATGTCCTCTTCTCACTCCCCATATCATGGCACCGGATGGAGTTGTTATATTTAGAGTATTACAACTTTCATTTGCTTCACACGTAAAATTAACTTGTGTTCAGTTTGCATTACTTTTTCTCCATCCCCATTTAATTTTTGTTATGCGTACAGCTGGTGAAGCAGGTGTCCATGATATATTCAATGGAAAACATAAAAGTAATACTATAAGTGGTCGCAACAAAAATTGCCTCCATCGAAACAGATAGCATAATTTCTTCAGATACGGGGAGGTTTTCTCCCTGCAACCAAATGGACTCCACCACAATCTTTTCATATTTCTAAAGACAAAAATAATATATTAGTGCTCATTCCCTTAAATAACATTTGGATGCTGGGACATGCCCCCATTTTCCTGACCTGTCCACAGTATAAGAATTACATTAACTTTACCAGCAGCTACAATTTCAGCTGATTCTGGCGGACTATTTTCAGATGTAACCCATATACGGGCTCCAGCTATTAAGCCTGATTGCTTATCATTATTTTCTATTGTAGCTTGTTCAAGAGGTTCAAATACCTGTTGAAATTCGTGAGTCGATAACATCCTCATTAAGGGTGTTTCACTGTTAGTTAAAGGTCTATTGTTTAAGATAAACAATGCATCAGTTAAATTCTCTTTCCATTTTTTTAATGTACCATTCTCCATCTTTCTTAATTGAGTTTTCAGTAACCCATTCATACGTTCAATTAACCCTGCTGTCTCAGGGTAATAAGGGATATGATGAATCCATTCAATATTATTATCACTGCAATATGCTTGAATTAATCTAACCTTAAAATGTGATCCATTATCACTTTGTATCTGTATGGGTGCTCCATAATACAGTGTTAACAAATGTAATGCTTTCATGGTATTCTATTGTGTTGCCCTTCCATAAGGTACGGCTAAGAAATAACCTGAAAAGGTATCTACTATGGTACATGCATATTGACATCCTTTATTTTTTGGTAAGGGACCGATATAATCTATCTGCCAGACTTGTCCTGGTAGCTTGCCTCATGCTAAATGTCCCCTTATAACTTGTGGGATAGGCCTAGCAGTATTATGCTGGCATATTGGACATTGTGCAATAACAGTTTTTGCTATGTCTGTTTTCAAGTGACGTTCCTCTTCACAGTGCCCATCGATATGTAGTTTTTTCCCCCAAGTGCCCACATTTTTGATGAGCCCATTTGTCTATTCCGATTTGATTGTCATAAGTATCAACCTCCGTTGTAGTGGCTGTCTTGCTTTCTCCATCTGCTTTTGTGTTAAATAACCTCTCTAAAGTATCAGTAACACAATGCACATCTACATGATACACAGTCATTTGTATATGGGATTCATATATTTTTTGCCAAATCTGCTCCCATATCTCTTTCCCCCATACTTCTTTAGTATGAATTTTCCACTGATTTTTCTGCCACGTTGGCATCCACGTGGCTAAGCCATTCGCCACAGACCAAGAATCTGTGAATACTTGACACTGAGAAGTGTCTGTTTGTAGTGCTAAAAGAATTGCATATAATTCTGCATATTCACTCTTCCCTTCTCCTGTTTGACTAAGCATTCTTCCCGATGAGGGATTATATGCTACTGCTTTCCAATGTCGCTTGCCACCAACAAATTTTGCTGAGCCATCTGCAAACCAAGCATTCCCTTTTTCTTGATTTGTCAAATCTGCATAAGATTTTCCCCATTTAACTGGGGATTCCTCTATCATATCTAAAACAGCAGGTTCATTTACATTTTCAATAAGGATCTCAGCAATTTTCTCATGTAAAGTGGCAATACCTCCAATCCCAGCCTTAGCTCAGTCTTGTATATACCACTTCCACTTAATCACACTTGCCTCCTGGGCATGACCAGTTTTATGTGTTTTTGGCAAACTCATTACCCATTGCATAATGGGTATCGCTGGACGCAGAATCACTTCATGCCCTACTGTCAATTGTTCTGTTTCTAATAAAGCCAAATAGCACCAGAACAAGTTTTTCTCCAAAGGTGTATATCTGCTTCCTAGCGGAACTCTTTTTCCATCCTGTTTTTGCCATAAACTCCAGTTAACATACATATCTTTCACTGATACATTCAGTTCTACCTCTCCTATTCGAAGGGGCCAAAGATCCAATGCTTGTATTAATTCCTTGGCCTTTTGAAATGCCATTTGTTCTCTTTCTCTCCATTCAAAAATATATTTTTCCTTGTAACCTGGTAAATGAGTGCTAATACCTGTCCAGGATGGGGAATATGTTGTCTCCAGAATCCAAATAATCCTAGATACTGCTGTGCATCCTTCTTATTTCTGGGTTTCGTAAATTCTAAGATTTTTTGTCTGGCTTTGGGTAATATTTCCCTATGCCCTTTATGCCATTGGATTCCCAAGAATTTCACAGTTTGACTAGGTCCTTGTATTTTGTTGAGGTGGATTTCCCAACCCTTATCTTTCATGTGTTCAGTTATTTTAGTTAAACAGTCACTCACTGTGTGTTCATCTGATCCTTGTATCAGAATGTCATCAATGTAATGTGTCAAACTAATATCTGTAGGCAAATGTATTTCATCTAGACATTCTGCTACTATTCTATGACAAATTGTAGGGCTGTGCAGATACCCTTGTGGTATGCGTGTAAAAGTGTACTGCCTACCTTGCCATGTAAAGGCAAACTGATCCTGGTTTTTTTCTGCAATAGGAATGGTAAAGAAAGCATTTGCTAAATCATTTACAGCATACCATCCCCCTTCTGTCTTTTGAATTTTCTCTATTAACGTAACCATGTCTGGTACCGCTGCAGTAAGAGAGGCAGTCTGACGGTTTAACTCTCTATAATCTACTGTCATTCTCCATGAACCATCAGGTTTCTTTACTGGCAAGATCGGATTATTAAAAGCAGTACTAGTAGTTCGTATTACCCCTGCTTCTAATAAATCCTTAATTGTATTTCCTATTTCTTCCTGTCTCCCCAGTATACGGTACTGTTTCATATAAACTTTTTGTTTTACTGGGGGTAAAATTACAGGTGGCATTTTTACCTTCCCCACTGTTACAGCTGAAATATTCAGAGAATGTACTTGTAAACCAAATTGGTATGATCCATCCGATAGATGTAAAGTCATACCTTTCAGTACATCTATTCCACTAATGTACTCTGGTATCAGTGCAATCAGTATAGTGTATGTCCCTATTGGTAACTGTCCAATCTTCATAGTAAATTTTGTTTGGACTGCCTCAGTCTGTTTTCCACCCAGACTAGTTACTATCACTCGCGGTTCCTTGAAATGTCTAGGATTCCCATAAATTAATGTGGCCTCTGCTCCGGTATCTACCAAAGCTTGGACCCTTTGCATGTTTCTATTTTTACATAGTATCTCTAAATTCACATATGGTCTATGGTCCAACTTTCAGGTAGATACCGAAGCTTGACCAGTTTCCTATGCATTTTTCTTTTCTACAATGCCTGCAAACAGATCAGCATACTGCTGCCGTATCTGATTATATACCCCGCCATGCAGTTCGGAACCCTTTTCAGCTTGTTGTGCTATCTTACCATCAGAGTTACTTACTACTTCCGTCTCTACCTTTGCTTCTACCTTTCGCATTCTTTTTTTCAAACCCCTGTCCTTATACATTTGCCATAAAGTTAGTGTATCTGATCCATCTGTATCTTCCTTTTTTACTCTCTCTTTAAGTAAAGCTAAAAACATCTCCTTCCTAGTTACTCTGCATGATTTCCCTTCATTATTTTGTGTATTATTTGTCCCTGAGCTTGATCGGGGTCCCCATTCACCCAAATTAGCTAATTGTCTAATCGCTTCTGCCACTGTAGACCAGGGATTCTCTGTCTGGTTTATCAATCGCGTCATAATGACTTGCTTATAAGCAGGTGGGGCTGTGCGTATAATATAATTATGCATGCGCGTTGTCATAGCGTCGTTCATCATAATATCAGCCTGTCCTATAAAAATTGCCATTTTTATTCCTTCTTCTTTTAGTCTCTGTACAACATCTTTATCTTTTAAAGCTTACCAAGGTTTATCATTGGCAGGCCAATCAGATGCTGTTGGGTATTTTTTGCTACAGCCCTGCACCACCAACTGTAAAATTGTAATATTCTCTTCACCAGAAAAAATTCGGAATTCATCTTGTATAGTGGGATCAGGACAGAGAGTAGAGTATTTCTTTGCATCATCCTGATCCAACATTACAGTTCCTGCCCCTGTGTCATGCAATCGTACCACCCATGTCAATAATGATTCACCAGGGAGCTGTTTAAACTTTGCTATGATGTCTGCAATCTCCTGAGTAGTGTAATCTTCGTGTACCTTATCCAGGACTGTCGGTCCCCTCTGTACTACCAGGCTCTATCATTTTCCAACTAATAGATGGTTTTACTTCTTTTACCACCGTTTCATCTTGTTCTCAACTACCAACTGAGTTCACTGTCCTCTTCATCCGGGGAATACCAAATGTCCCCATCCCATTTGTCTGGATCCCAGCTTACCCCAGCCACTGCTACTTGCAGGCAGATTTTCTTCTCATTTATTTTTCCTTGCCTCTTATATTTATAACGGGCTACCCGAACTGCAGCTCTTTCAGCTATGTTCTGGTAGGCATACGTTTTATCCATTAACAACTTATTTCAGCATTGTAACATAACTATTTTAGTTTGCAATTCATCTATGTGATTTTGCAGGTTTTCTGCTTTCAATTTCATCATATGAAATTGATCGTGCATTTTTCTGTATGCAGACAGCAGGATCCAGCTGCATCTGCATACGGCACTTAATTCCTTTCCTTTACATATTTCCGCAGTTTTAAGACATTTTATAACATTGTCTGGTTCACCAGAGGCTAATAATACATCCCAATTTCCACATAACCCTGTAATTGCAGACCATTCTGAAGCTACTTTACTATATATATGAACATCATCCCAATCTGGGATACGCTTTTCCTTATCACTACTCTTTTCCCTTGGTAACCTCTTTTTGAACATTTCGGAATCCTGTCAATTACGCCAAATGTTTTATTTTCCTTCTATTCCGCAAATGTTCTAACTTAAAATTTACCAAGGGTAAAGAACAGGCTCAACACTTCATTTTCTTTCAATGCTTTACTTAGTCAGATATCAAAATGTATACTATTTTACAATATAATACAATAAAGGAAAACATCACCAGTTAAACTATGAAACTTCATTTGAGTCTTTCAATGACTGGGAAATCCTGGAACAGTCAGACTGAAGATTAGTTCATCTGGAAGCATAAGTCCTACGCGGCGCGTCCATCCATAGGTGAGATTTCAGTCTGCTGTCTGGAAAACCCCTTCTTTTACAGGCAGGGCAGTAGTGTAAACAACTGTACATGACTTTAGTCATGCATCCCTTAAGCTGATGTGGCATAGTCACTTGGTGTTGGCCAGACAACCAGACACCATGCACATTCCAAATTTAATACAACATTCTGTTCCCATAACACACTGACATAGGTTACTGCATAGAGATTTTCTGTTCCCATAGCACTCTGACATCTGTTACTGCATAGACATGTCACACATCAGCACCCTAACATCTGCTACTGGATAAACAGACACCATGCGCAGCACATTCCAAACTTAATATAAGATTCTGTTCCCATAACCTTTTAACACCCTGACATCTGTTACTACATAGACATGTAAGATTGCACACATAGCTGTTCTAACTAATTCATAACTGGACTGTTTTCATGACTGGATTCAATGAAGCTATCCTTCAAGCATATCTCTCTCCAGACATGTTACATTTGTATCACACTTGGGTATTCCAAAAATATTGGATACCATCGGGTAGTCATTCCTCATGTATTCATATTCTTCCTCATTTATTTGCTCCTGATACAACATGTCTTCAAGCATTCAGTCCACTTTTTTGTTCATTATATGTATTTCATTAATAGAACTTTCTACATATGACCCATCTAATAGCAAAATATGAATTCCATTGGAATAATCCCCCCATCCATTATTACTATACCATTCCCTTTGTCGGGCTTCATTATACGTATACCGCTGTCATTTATTAAGTCATTCAACACTATTTGTTCATCTGTACTCATATTCATGCTAATAGTTCCTGGTCCCATTCTAAATGCCTTTCTGAGATCCCTCTCTCATTTTTTCTCATACATTCCTATTATGTTGTTAATGGGTGGGTTAAAAGTGCTTGGCTTTCTTAACTTAAAATTATTATTGTTATAATTAGACGTCCCATTTGTATCATTAAACAATACCTGCAGATTCAATTTACATTCAAAGGGTGTTCATGCTCATAACCACGCTGACTCTGATAAAACGTCTGGTTGGATACATAAGGGGTATGAGATGCAAAATTTAGGCCCATAGTAGATGGAATGAGATCTAAAACATGTTTGTTAGCAGGTATTTGGATACACAAATGCAAAAAGGGTTGAAAGTATTTTCATACATATGTAAAGACTCATGGCAGTTTTTGGAAAATGTAAATAAAATTCAGGTAAGGGAAGAAGTGTTTTTACTCACTACTGATGTATGTAATTTGTTCTCCATAGTACCCCATGAGCAAGGTCTTAGCTGGTTGGAGGTGCAATTATTCAAAACTGGAATTTATGATCAGGATCAAATTAACAAATACATTGTCCTAATGGAAGTAGCATTACAAAACAACTTTGTGTATTTTGAGGGCCAATACTACAAACAAGTGTCCGGTGTGGCAATGGAGGCTGCATGTGCCCCCATTTTTGCAAATTATGTTATGTCATACTGGGAACAAGAAACAGTGATGGTAAGTGAATGCTGGCAATGTATAGAGTATTACACCAGGTTTATGGATGATGTCTTTTTATTGTGGAAACGGACAGAGGCCCATTTGAAAAGTTTTTTATACTATATAAACTTGACTGGGGACTTTTTGAAGTTTGCACACACTTACAGTAAAAATAATATATATTTGGATGTGGATCTGAGAATAAGTGATGGAACAAGATTGTATTCTATGGTCTATAGGAAACCTACATTTTCGAATTCCTATTTGGAATTTGGAAGCTGGCACCCGTACCATCAGAAAAAGTCCATTGTTAAGGGACAAATGGTACAGGCAGCCAGAATGGTCACCAGAGATAGTGATTTTGTGATGGAAATAGAATACATTATGGGAATGTTTGTAAAGAGAGGTTATCCTGAAACACTTTTAATTAAAATTAAAGATGAGGTTGTGAAAAAATGACAGGAGGGTGTGTATCAACCATTATTAGGAGGAAATGAAAATGGAGGTACAATCATGTGGAAAAGACAAAGCAGGATGAGGGATGGAGTTAGTTTCATCACAACTTATAATTTAGATTCATTTTATATGGTTGAAATTATAAGGAACAACTGGGAAATATTGCAGTTTGATCAACTGGTGGGCAACAGGCTAGGCTGTAGTAGTGTATAGGAAGGATAGATCTTTAAAAAGCGTACTGGAAGGTTTTCACAATAGTGGACATGGAAACAGAAAGTTAGGCAACTGTAAATGTGGTATGTGCCCATACTGTCCTTATATTTTGGAGACAGGAGAAATGTTTCCTTTTTTAAATGGGAAAAGAATATATTTTAAGGGACATTTCAATTGTAATAGTACCAGTGTGGTCTATATGGCTAAGTGCCAGGGCTGTACTACATTTTATATAGGGAAAACCAGTAGACGCTTTTAAAGGATAGGATGGATGAATATTTAACAGGTATGAAAAAATGTAAAATGACTAATGCATTTAGCAGGCATCAGAAGGAATTCCCTAGTCATGAATTTAAGTTTTTAGTTTTACAACAACTAGTTAAAGATGCACAAGGAAGAATGCTGGATTTATTCCTGAATTATTGTGAGTTAAAATGGCAGTTGCAGTTGGATGCTACATACAATCCAGGTATTAATGAAAATATAAGCATTTCCAGTGTGTTACAAATAAGGAATACAATGGTAAAAATAATAGAAAGACCAAGCAACACATTAAAATATAAAAATATATAGATATTATAACATTGTTATGTTTGATTTACTCATATATTCATGTTTCATTGTTTTTTTAACTTACATTGTATTTTTACGTTTTTGAAGTATGTATGAGAGTCTGTATCCCTTTAAAACATTAATTAAATGATGGATAATGGAATGTAATTAAGGGTGGAGGGAATATGTATTTTAAGTGGCTGGGTTTGTAGTTCAGTTTGTTCTGAAGAATTTCCATATTTTATGGGAAGAAAGCACTTGGAAGTTTTTATTTGTAACATTTTTATATTCTGTACCTTTGCATTTTGAATAAATGGGTTCAACCACTGCACCTGTTCCAGTTTGTGGTTACAAAATCTGGATTCAGCAAGGGCAGCTGTACATTTTTTCTTATGTTTCCAAAGAGACAATCTGATGATAAATAAAAGCCAGAGCACTGTTTTTAAAGCTAAAAGTCAATGTTTTCTAAAAGCATGCAAGCTGTTTTTGACTTATGGGAAAGGGGAATAAAGATAAGACAATAACAGACAGGAATTAGTATAAGTAGGAGCACAGATTGCAAGTGCGTCTTAGCATGGATAACCTTAATTTTAGGTTAGATAATACCTGTGGATACAGCTGTCTATTTGGAACAAGTTTTCCTATCAGATATGTTTGACTTCATTATTTAAAGATATGCATAGTTTTGTGTGCTTGCTTTAAGTTAATAGCTTATGGGGTGTTTTGGGGCATTTGGTTTTTTTGCTTGAGGGTTTTCATTAAAACAAAAGTATTGTAAAATGTGACCTAGGTTCACATGGAGAAGACAAGGAACAACTTTATAAAGTTTCAGTCTGCCAAGCATTGGTGTGTGCATGTAACACAAAACTGACATATAAAACAGTTGGGAATAATAACGTTTTGTCATAATGGTTGCACTGTCCATATTGTTTTGGAAAATAAATGGCCTCGCAGGTATATACAAAAAGGTTAGAGTACTGAATTATATTAACAGATGTAAAGTACAAATAGATATGCTACAGCAGACACATTTGGAAAGAATTGAGCATGTGAATTTGATAAGGAAAGGATTTCAGGATGGATATTCTGCAGAGTGTCAGGGACAAAGGAAAAGGAGGGAGTACTTATATTAATCGCTAGAGCAGCTACAGTAGAGATAAAAGGGGAAATAAATATGATAATGGTAGATTTGTCATAGTAAAGGGCTGTTGTAAAGGGAGGAGGATTACACTGCCATGTATTTATATTCCACCTAAAATTGCTATTATGGAACTTCAGAAAATTTTAGGATAAATAATCATGTTTCAGCAGGGAAAGTTACTTGTAGGTGGGGGACCTAGAAGGGAAAATGTAACAAAAGAATTTATGTAAATATTTGGTATAGAGGACATGAATTTAGTAGTAGGAACTTTTGGAGAATTTACATAGTATTTCCCATGGTAAAGTAACTGGGCTCAACTAGACAGAAATTATATTTTACAGAAATATGTGCATTTAATTCAAAGCTTCAGCACACATTCAGTAACTGTTTCAGGTCGTGTTCCAGTAACAACTAAGATAAAAATGCAAAGTAATAAAGTAAAAATGAGACACTGGTGCTTCCCCTGCCTACCTGTTAAAAATAGAGAAATTTAAAGAATGGGTAGTAGAATTTATTGAGGGGTTATTAAGGAAGATAGAAAATTCTTCAGAAGGTGTAGCTAGTGAATAGAATAAAATGAAAGTGGAGTTTAAAAATATGGTAGAAATAAAAGGAAAAGAAATAATGTTAAGAACTACAAATTATTTAGAGGAACTGACAAAGGATAAAATATTGCAGAATCACAGAACTAGAAGAGGTGCAATTGCAGAGCGCTAATGAGAAAATAAGGGAATATCTGGAAAATGTGCATGAGTTTAGAAAGATAACTGTTATGAAACTGATTTTTGATAATAATTCCAGAGCACAAAAACGTTTAGCACAATAACTTAGGCAACAGAAAGTTGAAAGGATTGTTGCAAAACTTAGGGAGCCTATAACAAGAAAAATAACAAAGATCCTTTTATGAAAGTTTGTATAAAGCAGAGAAATGTGGAAATCTAGAAAAAGCATTGAGCAAAAAATATTAATAGAATACTTAATTATGTCGAGGTTAGAGATTCATGAGGCTTAAAAGTTAACAGTTAAGATAGGAGGAGATGAGATAAAAACTGTGATGTATAATCAATCTGCAGGAACGTCTCCAGGAATCAACTGTATTTCTTTGGAAGTTTGGAAGATAGGAAGGAAGAAATTGATAAAGATCTGGAAGGTTTTGTTTAACAGTATTAATGAGTGGAAGCACCAACAACGTAGAAGAGTGGTAGCTGTAATACTGCAATGGTAAACACCTGTCAAACCCAGCTTCATATAGGCCCATTTCAATTTTAAACCACAATTATAAAGGGCTTATGTGTATTGTAGCTAAAATAATGGCAAGGGTAATTTCAGAATTAATAGATATGGATCAGTGTGGTTTTGTGGAGGGGAGGCAAAAATTTGGCAACATTAATAGAACAATGATGACCAGAAGGCAGCAGAATATAAGAAAATGCTGCTGTTGGTGAGTCTTGATGCAGATAAAGCATTCAACAGAGTATGCCGGGAGTTTACGAGTATGGTAATGAAATAAGTTTCATTCTGTGATACAATAATAAGGTTAATTAGGAGGATGCATGAGGGATCAGAGGCAAAAATTAAAGTGGGAGGTGTCTTCTCTGACAAGTTGTGTCTGAATGGAGGAATCAGTCAGGGTGTCCTTTTCCCCCTTTGTTATTTGCATTGTATTTAGAGACACTGGCAATGAAAGTAATGGACTCAGAAATTCAAGGATATAATTGGTATGATCAAGAAAAGTTGGTTTTATTTGTAGACTATATTATTTTATACCTGATAAAACCAGTAAAGGGCATATCAGTGTTATGGAACATTCTGAGACAGCTTCATGGCTTTTTGGGATATAAAATTAATGAAGATAAAACAAAGGCTATAGTTCTGAAGTATGTACCCACACATGAATTGGTTCAGCAATACCCATTTGTATGGGGACATGATAAAATTATGTATTTAGGACTATGGGTTAGAAAGGATTCTGTTATGGCAGCTAAGGATATATGGGAAGAGACTAAACAAAAGATAATACACAAACTATGAAACTGGAAGCTCAGGTATATGGATAGCAAGGTACAGTCAGTGAAAATGTTTTTAGTCCCTTTAGTTTTATACGTAGGTCAGGCATATTTTGTATCAGGTAGAGGAGAAGTTGTGGACTGTAGTTAATAAAGAATTGAAAGATGTTATCTGGGAGGGGAAGAGAGCAAAGGTCAAGAGGAATAAGATGATCCTTCTGATAGAACAAGGTGGTTTAGGATTACCTGATTTAAAGGGATATTTTAGAACTACACAGTTAAGACTCATATACATAACATAAGCAGAAAAGTATAATTCAAAGAGGAAAAAGATGAAGGGGGGGGTTGTTCAAAAAATAATGAGATAGTGGGATTTTGGATGGGAGAAGCCTAAGTGAAAGACCTGTTTTTAGTTGAATCTAGAACAGGAATTAAAAAATGTTTAATTAGTAGAGCATATAAAATATTGTGTAATAACTATAAGCATCAATCAGAAGAGGTTAGAAAAGATGGGGAAGAGAGTTTGGATAAGCAGTTCACAAGGAAACAGTGGGAGGACATATGTATGGCACCCAAATATACACCAAAGTCTAGAAAATTTAGGATTTTTGCTTGTCAGTGTTTGCATAGGTATTTTTATACAGTATACCCTAATCAGTCTCCAAAGAATGTTTCTTCAGAGAGATGGCAATTGTTGAAGGCATGATTGGGAAGACAGCAGTAAGTGGGAAGATAATGTTTTAGGAGTGTAATGAGTTGGCAGACTTTAAAAATTCCTTACAGAGTACTCTATCAGAAATATTTGGTGAGCAAATGGGTGTAACTAAGAAACTTATTTATTTATTTTTTGAGCTGGGATGCAGGATCTGAATTGCTTAGACATAGTAGAGTCTTGTTAAGTTTTATTCTGGTGGCTGCCAAAAAATCAAATCTGATGTTGTTAATCTTCATTTATCCTTGACATATGGGCTCGGTTCCAAATATTGGAACTGACTTGGTCGTTACTACCGCCCACAAGAACCAAAAACTCTCAAGCTTAAGTCCTAACCAGAATGCTCCTCTCTAATTTACCTCAGATCTCATTTGCCACTTTCGTGTGACAGATGCATCGCCAGCTAGCTCTCGAGCTGTTACTTTTACCTTTGTATTTCTAAACTCTGTCTTGATATAAGATTTTTCTTCTGTAGTGTTCTTGTTGTAATTTCTCTTTAGCCTTCCCTGTTTTTGATAGCTCTTTACCTCTTATCCCTGTTTTTCCTTAGAAACTCTGGTGTATTCTTTCCTACCATTGCTGGTAGCTTTCCATACCTTCGGGTACAGTATTTTACCATTGTTGGTAGTCTTTATCCTTACCCCTTTTCTTGTATCTTAAAAAAAATGTAGTAGTATACATTTTTCCCTTATACACTTTGGTGTAATCTTGCATACCATTGCTGGTAGCTACTGTACCTTCTGGTACTCTTTTCTGCTGTAATTGGTAGTCCCTTTCTTTACTCTTTTTTTCTCCTATCTCTGTCTCTTTAGTTGATATTAGTTTTGCCTTATGGTGTGTCTTTGTGTGCATGATTCTCATTGTGTGAATCATGGCTAATAAAGGCAAAGGCACCTTTGGATTTAAGAAATGTCTTGAGTGTGACTGTAAATTGCCCAAGTCTGATGGGCACTCTCTTTGTGTTTACTGCTTGGGCCCAGTGCACTTATACGAAGATAGTTCCATTTGTCATGCTTTCAGTCACTGGGCCATGGTGAAAAGGAAGAACAAATTGCTAATAAAGGGGATGATAAAATCTGCCTTTGAGGAGACCATCTCTGGTCGTGATAGTAAAAGTAAAATGGATGTTTCTTCCCCATCCTCGCCTTTCTCTGCTTCAAAAGCTGACAAACCTGGAAAAAGAAGTTGATTGTTGCCAGCTTCTCACACTGCTACTAGGACCAAAAGACTTAAAACTTCAATTCCTTCTTCCAGTGTGGAACCAGGAGTAACCTTAAAGGACAGTTCAGCACTGACCTCGGTACCGAAAGTTTCTCCTCCACTGGTGCCGAAGTCATTGGCACAGACCCAAGACCAGACCACAGCACAGATAGTCTCAGTGCTGTCTCCCATTTTAACACTGATGGCTTCAGTGCCAATGGCAAATACTGAATTCTCATTTCTTGATTGTCCTAGGACCAGATATTCCCCATTCCTAGTCCCTTTTTGGAATAACTAAAATCCCCTTCTACCCAGTCAATTCATTCCACCAAGAGTCTAACAGAATTGGATGTCTTGAGATTGGTGGATCAGCTTCTTGCAGCGAGGGGAATTTCAGGACTGTCCTCTGTTCCAGCCCCTTCTGGTGCCAGAACATTTCCTTCTTTGACTCCCAACTACTCTTCCTCTTCTGACCTTCTCTGAGGCCTTGGAGATCATGGCTCCAAGTTTCCTGGTGATTGTTTCAGTCCAAGTTAGGTCTCCATCTCCAGTACTGATTCTTACCCTGAGATCTTTGTCTCTTTCAGATGTGGAAACCTCTCAGTGTCTTGGCTATGCTGTTGGTTCCTGGAGGGGGAGGACTTGACTCCAGTTTTTTCAGAGCTGTCTCTACACCTTGGGGCTTTGGCATGAGTTAGCTCAATGCTGGCTTCAGCCTTGAGGGCAGTTTTTTTTTAGAGCAGGGGGACTACGGTTCTGAGACAGTCTTTCTTGGTTCTGGGCTCCCTTCCGTCTTCGGGGGGACCAGCTTTCCATGCCATGGGCTCTGTCCACGGTGGGCATTCAGTCGGCCTCACCCCTGTCGAACCAGTTTCCCTGTCCTTCCCCTCATTCAGAGCTTCAACCAATTCCAACACCTAGACAGTGAGCACCAAAACTTTTCCTCTTCTAACACCTCCACAGATCGTCTCACTGAGGAGGGTCCTCAGAAGAGGAAGTGTAAGAGGAAACACCTAGATTTCCCAGAAGAATCCATCACTGAGGACACTGATTATGATGAAGTGGAGGGTTCCCCACTGTCACCCCTGAAAGACTTCTCCTTTGGAGACATCCTTGAGATCCTTAAGCAGAGGGATGGCTGGATATCGCAAAAGCACTCTTTAGAGAAATCAGTGTACCTGTAGGCTTTCAGCACTCAACTATCTACCTCTTGGGTAACTCTGCCCACTTACAAGGTCATTAAGTTCATCTCGCAGCAGACGTGGATGGCTCATGATGCCATTGAACCCATTCCCAAGAGACCACACAAAATTCTAACTGCACCTGAGGGTCATAAGTTTTGGGCAAAAGGACTGGTGGTGGATGCCATGGTGGTAGTGGCAGCTACAAAAAAGGAACTGGCAGAGGAAAGTTCCACTGTCCATCCTCCTAATAGAGAGTCTTGGGTGATGGATAGGTTTGACAAGCAGGTTTACTCTTCATCGACCTTTGCATTATGGTCTTTGAACTTTTTGGCACATTTCACCAGACTTCAAAGGGATCTGATTAAAGAGTTATCAGATACCTTGGCAGGAGCCGTATCTGATGAAATCCAAGATAAGGTTGCTTTTCAATTGACCACCCTAGAGTCCATTTCAGATTGGTTCTTGAGTCTCATAGCCATGCAGCTGAAAGGGATGTCTAGAGCAGCGGGATCAGGCATAGCTATAAGGAGACATGCTTGGATGCACTTATGTGAATTTGCGGAGCCATTCTAGTCTTCATTTGTCAATGCCCCCTTTGACAGATTTTCTCTTTTTGGCCTTAAAGTTCGAGAAACTTTGTCCAGGTGTGAAAAGAATGGAAACACACTTTCAAAACAACCACATCAACACATAGATCTACATCTCATGGAGCCTCTACCTCTAAGCCCATAAGGCAAGCCAACACTCAATCCAACATTCTAGTCACTGGAGACTCCATCATGAGACACACTGATGTCCCTCTCACCAGGCTGGGTAAGGAGAAAGTCATGGTCAGTTGCTTATCAGGGGCTAGGATCTGCCACATTACGCATGCAGTCAGGTCATTGGACCACATTTACCAATATGACTCAGTCATAGTCCATGTGGGACTAAATGACCTGAGACATACCTCCCTAGACTATAGGAAGAGCGACAATCATAGAGCTCTCAAAATATGTGTCTCAGGCTGGTATGAGCCTAGCACTGAGCAGCATTTTACCTTCTCCAAGGATGATGCCACAGTATGAACAAAAGATGCTTGACTTTAATAATTGGCTTAGTTTCTGGTGTCATTCTAAGGGGGTGCAATATTTGTCATCTTGGAAGGAGATGGTCAGCAGACCATGCTGCTTTGCCAGGGATGGTCTGCATCTCTCCACTCTAGGTTTTCGAATATTAGCTAAAACATTGTCTTCCTCCATAGTGCCTTTTTTAGGCAATGCCAAACTGAAAGTACTTCCGCATAACAAATCAAAACCAAGAAAATCTAAAGGTATTACTGCTCAATGCTAGAAGCCTAAACAAAAAACTCCATTCCCTGGAAGCTCTCTTTACCCTAGAGAATGCTGATGTCTGTGTGGTCTCTGAAGCCTGGTTTAAAGCCACGGAGAGCAAACCAACAGTGCAAGGTTATAATGCCTTCCACACATTTAGACCAGCTACTTCACAGGCAGGGACTAAAGGTACAGGTGTCTCTATTTACATCAAAAATAAATATACTTCAAGGCTGGTCAAACAGGACAATGCACTTGAGCTGCTCTATGTTCAAATCACCATAGATAAAATCCAATACCACTTCCTTACAAAATATAGGTCCCCCCTCTATGACCCAGAAAACCATACCATGTATTTAAACCTAATAGAAACACTAACCATCCAACCCAATACCATATTCATGGCTGACTTTAATTACCCTACTATTAACGGGGAATCCTATGCAACATCAAACGTACATGCACAGAGATTCCTGGATTTTGTAAACATAACTCCCTGGACCAGATAGTCAGTACACCAACCAGGGGTGCAACCGTACTGGATCTGGTCCTCACTAATATGGGAGAGTGCTGCACACCCCCTACTGTAATGCCTTCCCTGGTAATGTCAAACCACAAAATGGTCTCCTTTAAAGTAAAAAATAAAACCTGGAACCCCAGCTCAACCGGGAATATTCAGGAACTATTCTAAGGCTAACCTCCTGCTATTAAGTGAGAAACTGGCTAAATTTCAAGCCCCTGTAAACCCTGAGAACACTTCTACCTATGCAGAACTGTTCATAGAAACCCAGTACAAGCATGTTAATAGCTGCATAGAAGCAGCCTTACCCACCAGTTAGAAATACAGAACTAACTCAAAAAACAAGCCACCCTGGTGGAATCACAAAATCAACCGGATGTATAACAGGAGGAAGAAAATCATGGCAAAAATTAGGAGATGCAGCACCCAGAAAGATAAAAGGACTCTCATCAAGCTAAACAAACAACTCAGAGGATAAATAAAGTCTACCAAAGCCAACTTTGAAGTACATTTGGGCTCCCAGGCCAAGGACAACCACAAAGCTTTCTTTAGCTATGTCCACAACCTCAAAGGCAATACACAATTGTGTGCAGAGCTCATTGTAAATGGAGCCACCTGTACTGAGCCAGAAGATATAGCAAACCCCCTGGCTGATAAATTCAGCTCCAACTTTACTCCTCTCCCCCTCAAACTTCCCTCAGGAAATATCATCAGATATAACTCCCCCTACTATCACTAGGGAACAGGTCCTTAATGCTCTCTCTAAGACCAAGAACACTGCATCAATGGGCCCAGATAGTATCCTAGGATGCCTTCTGAATAGCATGAAATATGACCTATGAAGGCCTTTGGAATTACTATTTAACTGTAGCCTCCAAACAGGCTTCGGGCTTCATGAATGGAGAAAGGCAACAGTCATCCCTCTGTGCAAATGTGGGCCATCTACAGACCCTGGAAACTACAGACCCATAAGTCTCACTAGTCTTATATGTAAAGCCATGGAAAGAATTATCATGGAGATGATCAATAGATATATAGTAAACCTCCGGACACTGGACCCAACCCACTTTGGTTTTCTCAAGGCCAGATCATGCCTACTCAACCTGGTGAACTTCTTTGAGAAAGTCACCAAAGCAATGGACGAGGGCAGAATCGTTCACATTGCCTAGCTTGACCTGGCCAAGGCTTTTGACACAGTACCCCACTTGGGTACTGTTGACAAACTCAAGAGATTAGGTACAAACCCATATGTTACCCAGTGGATAGACAACTGGCTCACAGACAGGACCCAGGAATTTAGAAGTGGGGAGTCCACCTCTGCATATAGGTCAGTCACAAGTGGAGTTCCTCAAGGATAAGTCCTTGGACCACTCCTTTTTGGCATTTACTTCTCAGAAGTTAAAGCCAATGTCAGTGGTCTCTGGCTGACTAAATTTGCAGATGATTGCAAATTAGGAGCTGTCATTGAATCTCACACTGAGACGCACGTTCTCCAGGAGGGGCTGACACAGACAAATAACTGGTGTCAGAATCATGAACTAAAATTAATGCCAAGAAATGCATAATAGTATCCTTTGGGAAGTCATCCATCCCTAGTAACTGTCATATTGACAACACACCCCTTAGAGTTGATCCACTTGTCTGGGACTTGCCTTTGATCATCACGTGTCTACAGTGGTGAGAAAATTGTTCTATGTTGCACAATTTATAAACAGAGGTATGGCATCTAAGTCCAAAGACGTCATCGTTCTACTGTAGTTGGCATTCATTAGACCCATCATTGAGTACAATTCACCCTTTGGTATGTACCTAACCAGGCATATCCAACAACTGGAACGTCCACAGAGGTTCCTCACTAAAAGAATGCAGGGTGTAAGTAATATGTCCTGTGCAGTCTGCCTCAAGGCCCTATCCCTGTATTCTGTCTCTTACAGGCTTTTGAGGGGAGATCTATGCCTGGCTTACAGGGCTTTGTCAGACCCCACTCTGATGGACCTCCTGCATGTCCAGAACAACAGTAGTAGAATTACCCATTCTAAAGACTTAAACCTTGCCTGTGATATAAATAAGACCTGCTGGAGAGATAGGTATGTATTCCAGAGACTACTCCGTCTATGGAACAGGGTCCCCATCCATGTGAAGCATAGTTCCTCCTTAACCCAATTCAAGTGCAACTTGGACAGTTGGATGTGAAACTGTATATCCATCCCTGGTTTGGCACCTATGTCTCTAATGCAAACAGTTAACCTGTAAATGGTTCATCTCCCATGCCCATGCTTACACTTATCAAGGGTATCAGAACTTGTCAGAGATTTGGGATGCATGGCTAGGCTTAAAAAGGCCCATGTGGTTGTTAGCCTAGTAGGCACCTGTGAACCTGTGAAAGACTCTCTCGGCAGTGGGCGTACATTTTTCTACTCGTCCTATTCTAGGAACCAGAGGAGCAGGAAAATTTTGCTCAAAAGGTCCAAGGGCCTTTCCAGGATACACATGGCAGTGGCTCCCCCAGAGGCAAAAGGGTGAGCTTTAATGGAAGACGCCATCCACGCGGCACAGGTGGATCACAAAATCAAGGTTCCAGGGATACCTTTCCTGGTAAACATTACCAGTGCTACTGAAAGGAGGCCTGATTGCCTTCCTCTGGAAGCAGTCGGGGGTTTTTATCCCTGCACCAACACGTCTGACTTCAGATTACTTTGGATGTTTGGTACAGAGGATCATTACCAGATGCTAAATCATATCATTCTTGGTATCCCCCCCCAAACTGTAAAAAAACAAAAAATCCCTGACATTCCACCCAGTCAGAGGGAGCCAGCAATATTAGAAATCCAAAAACTGCTAGAAAAAAAGTCATCCAAGAGGTCCCGCTAGACCAGATAGAATCTGGGATTTACTCAAGATTTTTTTTTTTTAGTGCTAAGAAAGACAGGGGACTGCAGACCAAGTTTGGATATAACTGTTTTGAACAAATCTGTTCAACATACAAAATTCCGGATGGTCACTATTCAGTCTATTCTCCCTTTTCTAGGGAAAGATGATTGGATGTGCTTGATAGATCTCTAGGATGCGTATTACCACATAAAAATGGACAAGCACTCCAAGAGATTTCTCGACTTCCAGCTGGGAGCCAGTCATTATCAGTTCAGAGCTCTACCCTTTGGTCTCACCACAGATCCCAAGGTGTTCACCAAATACATGGCAGTAGTAGCAGCTCACTTGACACTGCATGGATTCTGGGTGTTTCTGTACTTAGACGACCGGCTCATTACCACTCCCACCAGGCATCTTCTAGGACAAGCAAGAGACTGTGTTCTCCACACCTGCAGCAACCTGGGGATTACCTTAAATTACGAAAAATCACAACTGACTCCAATGCAAACTTTAGAGTTCATAGGAATGGTTCTAAATACCAATACTTGCATAACCTCACTACCTTATCTAAGATTGCAAAAGCTCAAGGCCCAAGTGCAAAAAATTGTCAGAAGGAAGAGAGTAGCCACACAACTAGTCTTACAAGCCTTAGGTTTGACAGTGGTGGCCATATTAGGTCCCATAGCAAGATTTCAGTTGAGAATTCTACAGTGACTTTTAGTATCTCAGTGGTCCATATTGTATCAACCAATGTCAGATCAGACTTTGATTACCAACTGTTGCAAGAAAGACCTAGCGTGGTGGTTTCATTCAGAGGAAATTCTCTTGGGCTGCCCCTTTATCCCGTGTCAAACATAAGCCAGTAGTGACGACGGATGCCTCCCAGATGAGGTGGGGGGGTGCATTATCTGGGCAAGACTGTCCAAGGCACTTGGTCTCCCATGGAGGCCAACTTGCATATCAATGTTCTAAAGCTGAGGACAGTGCTTTTAGCTTTGCAGGCCTTTCAAACTACTCGCCCCTTTGGAATGATTGTGATTCAAACAGACAGTATGTCAGTAGTTTGGCACATCAACAAGCAGAGAGGAACCAAATCTTACCCCTTTGTCAAGATGCTCTCAGCGTTTGGCAGTGGGCGATCTCTTACAACAACTTTCTAATAGCAATGCATATTCCGAGGAGTTCCTATGTGATAGCAGACAAACTGAGCAGATACATTCTCACGCTATGAGTGATCTCTCAGTCCCAAATTGGGGGAAAACATTTTTCGTCGCTGGGGCCAGCCTTGCTGCAACTTATTTGTATTGCCCCTGAACAAGTACAGCAGCTACTTTGCTCTGATTCCCCCTCCGGGGGAGTCTCCAAGAAGCACTATCCTGCACATTTGGCCCTCCAGACTTGTGTACACCTTTCCCCCAATTCCATTAATTCCCCAATTTCTAAAGAAAGCGATCCGGTTGAAAAGCAAGGTGATCCTCATTGCTCCCTTCTGGCCTTGACAGATTTAGTTCCCCTTTCTTTGGCCTTGTCTGATTTAGCGACTGTGGACTCAGGACCCAGATCCATATCTCCTATCCCATCCAGAGGAATTAGTTCACCCAAACCTTCAAAATCTCAAGCTCACGGCTTGGCTTCTCCAGATTCATTGATTGTATGGTGTGTAATAATTCTTTTGGACTTTCATAAGCCTTCCACCAGAAAACTCTACAATAGTAAATAGAAGAGATTTTCCTACTGGGCTCGTGATAACATTGTCCCATTCTCTGCTTCTGTTAATAAAGTCTTAGAATGTTTAGCTTTGCTGTTTGAAGCAGGGGCCTTTTCATCTACTATCAGGGTTCAACTTTTGCTTTTTCAAATTTTCATAATGGGTTTGAAAAATCCTCATTAATTTTTCATAAACTTTCCAAAGCATTCCTAAAAGGGACCTTGATGTTAAAACCCCGTGTAAGGATACGTTTGCACCTTAGGATGTAAACTTAGAGTTACAGATAATAGTGCCTTCCCCGTTGAGCCTGCTGCTGACTGCGACTTGAAATTTTTATCTTAGAAAACTATATTTCTGGTAGTGATTACTTTTGCCAGAAGGATTTCAGAAATTCAAGCTTTATCTTACAAGCCACCATATTTGATATTTCACAAACGCAGGGTTTCCTTGAGAACAAACCCTTCCTTAGTTGTGTCAGAAATGAATATCAATCAATCAGTTTACCAGTATTGATTGCATAAAAACACAGGAACAGGATGAGGTCCGGTAAAAGAAGATACGTAAACCAAAAAATAACAACAAATACCGCACTAACACGGCTGAGTACTGAAAAATGTTTTTTCAAAATAAAATAAAACATTAAAAGTAAGCACTTTCGCGATTATATCGCTTCATCAGACTGAAAACTGAATGAAAATGAGACTAACCACTGAATTTCTAAAGTCAATTAAACCATTAAGAATAAAAGGTATAGTCACAGGAAAAACTGCACACAAGTTTAAGTTGCAAAGCCTAAAAAAATACTGGAAATTACACAAGCAAGAAAGTATTAAATGTTATGAGCATGCATATGATATTGTACAGAAATCAAAACTAATGTTTGAGTGGACGTGCTTTCAGAAAGGTTTGAGGCTAGATACCCCATTTAAATCAGGTGGTTTCTCTGCATTAAACAGTAAAATCCATTTCTGTTCTGCAGCTCCTGTACAGTTAACAACATCACCCCCTCTAATTCCCACATCCAATACCTGCAGAATTAAGAACTTAAAATTATGTCCTGGGCCATGCTGAATGATGTGCTGTGCTAAAGCATTGGTCTCTCTTTTGTTTCTAATATCCCTGTAATGTTCCAAAATGTTATCTTTCAAAGACCTATTAGTCATGCCTATGTTAAAGGCATGACAAACCTGACAGCTACTAAAATAAACAATGTTGGTAGTTTTGTAGTCAGCATAGAAGTCTAACTCGATTTTAAGATTCACATAGGGATGTATATAAACTGAACCTGTAAGAATATGCTTACACACTGCACAAGACCTACAGGCAAAAGTGCCCTTCCTGTTGGATCGAACAGTTCCATTGTGAAGCTGTGATCTGTAACACAAATGCTTCTTAAGTGACTTATTTTTAAAAGTAAAGTGTGGTGTAGTATCTAGGATGCCCTTCAGTTCTTCTACCATATGTAAAATATTTCAGTTATTTTTTATAGTGTTGCAGTAATTATTAATGTCACTGGAATAGGGTAAGGGTACCCTCAAAGTATCAGTCATAACCGATAACGCCTGTGGACTATGGGGTGCCTCTGAATTATTATAATAGGCCTTACATCTCCTTTCCCTTTCTTGCCAAGCACTGGCGATACAGGCATAAATTTCTTTCCCCTTCTAACCTCTGTGTAAAAAATCCTAAGAGTCAAGCGCTATACATAGTTGAGAGTCATCATTATGTACCCTCATTATTCGATAAACCTGGCCTTTCAACACATTGTGTGTAATGTGCCTAGGGTGCATACTATTTTTATGCAAAAAGGTGTTCTTTGGTTTCCCAAATACACTAGTATATAAGATATTAAGTTCTGTTTTACTGACCTTCACATCTAAGAAATCTATCCCTACAGAGGAGTAATTGTAGGTAAATCTAAGGAAACTGGTGGTACTATGCACTTAGGTCACAAACTCCTCCAGTTTTGACTAAGTGTCTTGCCAAACCAAAAACATATCATCCATGAAACTCACATACCACATAATATAGTCTGAAAAGGCATTATTGTGCAACAGAAACATTTTCTCCCATTGAACCAGTGCCAGGTTGGCATAGGTATTAGCACAGGCAGTGTGCCCATGGCTACGCCAACCTTCTGTAGAAAATGTTCATTTTCAAAAATAAAAACATTATTCTCTAATGCAATTTCAAGAAGCGTGCATAACAGATTAACTTTGTCATGGGGGAAATATTTCTTGTGGTTCAAAAATTCTCTAATGTTCTCAACACCCCATTCATTAGGAATAACAGTGAACAGCGATGCTATATCCAAATTAACAAACATATAATCAGTAACTACAGTAGAAACCTTATCGGCCAATCTAGATAGAAATGATTTAGTATCCTTTAACCCTGTTTCACATTCATCTAATAATAGTGGCTCTTTACTCCAGCCTTTACCTGATACAATTGGCCTCATTGGGAGACAATGTAAGTTTGTTTGAATTTTAGGAAGGCCATAGATCGTGGGAATGAGGGGGTGCTCCACATTAAAATAATTAAATAAACTTTCAGTAATAAGACCTGTCATTTAATAAGTCAAAAATTAAAAAAAGAAACCTTCTCTAGAATACCCATGACATAACTTCTAGGAATACAAGAATAAGTATTCTTGTCATACAGTAGCTTCCTCATCTGTGCTATATATAAATCTTATCTAGCACTACAATACTACCACCTTTATCAGCTGGTCTAACTTCTCTTGAGTACATGCCTTTCAATTCAACAAGAGCATCATAGTCTTCAGAAGTCATATTACAAAAAGATGGTTTTGTGTCCTTATCAAACATCTCTCTAAACTGTTTTTCACATAAGGTAATAAAGGCCTCTATTGTTGGATGAGGCATTGGAATAAAGGTACTAGGTTTTTTTAAAAACATTTTCATTTACAGTGGAATTACCTTGAAAAACTGTTTTTAATGTCAAAGATCGGTCAGATAACCTAAGGTCTTCAATAAGTTCAGCAAGCTTAGCTTTCCTAGCTGGAATAAAGGATAGACCTGTATTCAACAGAGATAGCTGAGCTGTGGTTAGTTCTGTAGATGAAATGTTAAAAACCAAGTCTATATTCAGTACCTGCGCCATTTCACATTTGGTTGCTGAGTCTCCGTACTCTGCAAGCCTTGCAATCTCCCTTTCCCCACTAAGCTCCTGCTCCTTTCTTTGATGGGGAGGGGATTTGTTAAAGAAAATAGAATGGCCGTTGAGTTCTGTGCTAAAAAATGCTGTGATTGAACATCCTATACAGTGGGAGCTGTTCTGGTGTTGTACTGGCTTTAATTTTGTTATTATCTGCCTTAAAAGATCCTGTATTCACGGTAGGCACTGGACCGGCATTTCTAATTATGGTAATGAAGTTTCAGAGGCCTGGTTAATTACACTCACAACTTCCTGATTTTCCAATGTAAAAGATTGCATAGCACCCTGTGGTGTAGAGGCAGAGTTGCTGTCATGTTCTCGCCTGTTAGAGGTAGATTCTGAACCTCTGGTTGTAGAAATCTGATCCATTGACCGGGAAAACGCTGCTCCATTCTGAAAATCTTGTAAGTCCCTGTATAATTTCATCATTTTAGTGGATTGCAGCCGTTTCTCGTAAGCTGAAATACTGTCATGCAAATTATCCAGCTTGTCATTGATCATATCACTGGAAAAACTCAGCACAATGTCATTCTGCTGCCTGAGGATTTTAGCATACAGCTCTGTCTCTGGGGAAGAAAAAGTCAATAAGCAGCTGTATATACTCAGTACTAAACTTAAGGTTGAGTTGTTGCCGTCTAGTTAGTAACTCCAGAAAGGCATGACCATAGCTGGGCATATTTAACACTCGGAGGCCCCTGGGGATCACTTTATGTTTAAGGCAGGCTTCTAAATGTAGACGCTGCCACTGTAAGTGTTTATATTTATATAGGTATGCTCCAGTTTTCTAAATTTTTGCATAAATAAAGGAATAGTTTCACCGTCAGCTGTATTAAATACTGTTTGGAAAGAAAATACAGCATCAAACAGGGGATTCCTGTCAACATTTAAAATCCTGTTGAGGCGGTCAGTTCCCATATCCAGATGAGATAGTTGTCTATTGTCCGGGGTGTAGGCCAGCTCATCCTCTCCGCCTTCTGCCATGCTCCTGTCCTGAGTAACAAAAATGAGCAGCAAAGATTGGATAAAAACACAGGAACAAGATGAGGTGCGGTAAAAGAAGATACGTAAACCAAAAAATAACAATAAATACCGCACTAACACGGTTGAGTACTGAAAAATGTTTATTCAAAATAAAATAAAATGTTAAAAGTAAGCATTTTCGCAATTACAACATCGCTTCATTAGACTGAAAACTGAATGAAACAGGACTCAATTTAAAATGAGACTAACCAATGAATTTCTAAACTCAATTAAACCATTTAGAATAAAAGATATAGTCGCAGGAAAAACTGCACACAAGTTCAAGTTGCAAAGCCTAAAAAATAAAATACTGGAAATTACACAAGCAAGAAAAATATTAAATATTATGTGCATACATATGATATTGTACAGAAATCAAAACTAATGTTTGAGTGGACGTGCTTTCAGAAAAGGTTTGAGGCTAGATACCCCATTTAAATCAGGTGGTTTCTCTGCATTAAACAGTAAAATCCATTTCTGTTCTGCAAATCCTGTATGATTAACAACATCACCCCCTCTAATTCCCCACATCCAATACCTGTAGAACTAAGCCTTTTCTTACAGGTTCATTTTATATACATCCCTATGTGAATCTTAAAATTGAGTTAGACATCTATGCTGACTGCAAAACTACCAACATTGTTTATTTTAGTAGCTGTCAGGTTTGTCATGCCTTTTATTTATTTGGAACATTACAGGGATATTAGAAACAAAAAAAAGAGACCAATGCTTTAGCACAGCACATTATTCAGCATGGCCCAGGACATAATTTTAAGTTCTTAGTTCTGCAGGTATTGGATGTGGGAATTACAGGGGGCAATGTTGTTAACCGTACAGGAGTTACAGAACAGAATTGGATTTTACTATTTAATGCAGAGAAACCATCTGGTTTAAATGGGGTATCTAGCCTCAAACCTTTTCTGAAAGCACATCCAGTCAAAACATTAGTTTTGGTTTCTGTACAATATCATATGTATGCATATAATATTTTATATTTTCTTGCTTGTGTAATTTCCAGTATTTTATTTTTTAGGCTTTGCAACTTGAACTTGTGTGCAGTTTATCCTGTGACTATACATTTTATTCTAAATGGTTTAATTGATTTTAGAAATTCATCAGTTAGTCTCATTTTAAATTGAGTGCTGTTTCATTCAGTTTTCAGTCTGATGAAGCGATGTTGTAATAGTGAACACGTTACTTTTAATGTTTTATTTTATTTTGTATAAACATTTTTCAGTACTCAGCCATGTTAGTGCGGTATTTGTTGTTATTTTTTAATTTACCAGAATTTTTTCGCAGTTTCTCAAAGGCGAATGCTGTTTGCATTTATTAGATGTTCATAGACAATTGCATTTCTGTCTTCATAGAACAAAAAACATAAGGAAATCTGACGAACTGTTTGTTTCATTTTCAAGTGCTATATTGTGTAAGCTAGTCTCCAAGGTTACCTAATGTAGATGGCTAAAGGATTGTATATCCTTCATATAAAACAAGAGGAAAGTTGAATTACCTGGACCTGTTGGGGCACATTCTACTAGAGCCATAGCTACCTCAGCAGTTTTTCATTCTAAGGCTTCCATGGACGATGTTTGCGCAGCAGCAACATGGGCTAACCCACATACCTTTGTTACTCATTACAAATTGAATTTGGTCTCTAGGGGAAGAGCATCATTTGGTTCTGTGGTGCTCAGGAATATCCTTCCACAAGTCCTACCAAGATCTAAGGTAGTTAGGGACTCTGTCCCATATGTCAAAGATAAATGAAGATTGACAACATCAGATAAAGAAGTTATGTACTTACCATAATGTTCCATCCATGTTTTCCATCTTCATTTATCCTTACCTCCCCACCATCCATCCCCCCATCATTTATACCTTTTTGTGAAACAAATTATGGTCCTAGTTATACATTTTTTCATCTGACACCAGATATGGACTCTATAAAGGCGTTAATAGGATTATATCTTCTATCTCTTTCTGTCTGCAAACTCGATCTGAGGTAAATTGGAGAAGAGCATTCTGTGTAGGACTTAAGCTCAAGAGTTTTTGGTTCTCATGGGCTGTAGTAATGGCCAAGTCAGTTCCTATATTTGTAACCAAACCCATATGCCAAGAGTAAAGGAAGATGGACAACACAGATGGAATATTATGGTAAGTACATAACTTCTCTTTACTTGTCATGGAAATCAAAGTCTAAAACAACAATGTTTGAAGTAGCGAATATTGTAACAGAGATGAAAAAAACATGAAAATGGGATCTTTAGAAAAGGGTAAGAGAAAATTACATAGAAAAAATGGAATTTGTGAGAACAATGTATGCAGAATAATTTTTTGTAGGAAGAGTGAGACTTAAGGGAAGACAGGAATTGAGTAATTTTGTAATGCTGGATTGGTGTTAATTGTACAGAAGAATATATGTGATGTATAATGTTTGTAACCGTAAACATATTAATACGGTTTGCTTTGTTTTTATATAAATGTATGTTTGCTTAAGTGATAATTCAGTAAAAATGTTAACATTAAAAAAAAAAATGAGTAGTGTCCCACAAGGAAGTATTATTGTGTTGTATCTGATGAGATGTATAGGATATTTACTTTTGTTATAATGTCAAGTCAGTAAAGATTATCCTTGGCTGTTATTGTACTCTTCATATGCAGCAAAAGTTCAGTATAACACCCACAGCAGAAAACAAGTATAATGTGAAAATGCGAGACTGTGGCAGTGAAAACCACTCAACTAGTGGAACTAATACCCATTTATAAAAAGTCATACCTCAGCTCCCCTTTGAGATTTTATTAAGAAAATTTCCAACACTAATGAAAAACAACTAAGGTTTTGCATTCTGCCATTAGGGTTTTCAGCACTGCAAAACACTGGATTTTACCTACTGCTTACTCGCTCAAAACCATGATATGTTCGAGTGACATGGTGCAATTGAAAAATACTTTTCTAGGGAAATATATATTATGTTTACTGCTCGTTTAGTGTCAGTTCAGCAAAGAAGTATTTGAGGCCATTAGTTTATTCAGTATACTAAACAGATGTTCAGCAGAACACCTACAATGGAAAAAAAGTATAACATAAAATGTAAAATAACAAAAAACACACCGAACCACTGTCGTAGGAATAGTAATGATTTATTAACCAAGATTAAGAGCTTTTGTCCTCATAAAGAACTTCATCAGAATTTCCTCTTAATTACAATTTATATATATATATATATATATATATATATATATATATATATATATATGTCTGTGCCAGATTGTCGAAGTTCCGAAACTTTGAAATTCATATTGCTGAGAGACCATATGATCAAAGTTTCAGAAATTTGAATATAAAAAAATAAATAAAAAGCAAATATTTTTGCAGGGAGCAAGCCCCCCTGCAACACCATGTGGGTGGCTGTGCTCCCCACAGCCCTGCTAATTAAATATACCAACTCCGAGATAAAAAAAATGTAATACAGCACATGGTCCATTGCCACCACCATCTCTTTTTGACAAAGCCACTTCCTGATTCTAAATAAATAATCAGAAAAGTAAAACTACATTTATTAAAATTTGTTTTAATAAATTGTATTGTGATTAATTAAGAGGAGATTCTGGTGAAGCTCCTTATGGGGTGAAACCACTTAATCTTAGTCAGTAAGTCATTACTATTCTAAAGGCAATGGATTGGCAGTTTTTGTCATTTTCTGGTTTTTGTCAATACTCTGGTGGTGTGGATGGTAATTTGTTTTATTGGTGTAATGCAAAATATATTTTTGAAAGTTTGTGATTCAGTTGATGTGTCCGAGTTTAAAAGTTCATATCTGAGTCCCCTTTCTGTTCATTATAATACTTTTAGATAGTAATAGAATATTAAAATACAAAAATGCCTAAGAGTGTTCAATGCAGCACAAACATTGCCTTAGTTTTTCAAAACCAGAACATGCTCTCTGTGACATGTTGCAAAGGAAAAATATGTTTGTCTTCTGAAATGCATAGGCTTATTACTTCTGAAGTAATTACAAGTATGCAAAGAAGTATTCTAGGCCATTGTTTTTTTTCCTGCATAATGAGCAGAAGTTCAGTTCAACACCAAGAGTGAAAAAATGTATAATAATTCAAAATGTCAGACTGTGGCAGTGGATGTCTGTGAAGCAGTGGGTCTGGTGCGTATGTATAAAAGGGCATATCTCACTTCTCCCTGAAGATTCCATTATGAATGTTTGGGCAGTAAATGCTGGTGTTCTCATGTAAAAAGCAGGTTCATGACATTTGACAGAAATGTTATGTTGACATGCCAGAATGTCAGAACCACAAAATATTAAAAATGAAATTTACCTTTTCCCCAATGCTGTGTGATACTGGAGTTGGCATGTATAATTAGCAGGTGGTGTGTTTGGGGGGGGCAGATTTTGACATGGTGATATTTCAACATTTTGATATTTTCTGTCAAATGTCATGAATCCTTAAGAAGGTGTCACTTCTACCCTTGGGGATTTTACTACAGCACACCTCTGAATTTGAACCCTCTTTTAACTACTTAATACTGTTATATGGCATTTTAGTTGCATTATAACAAATCCGTAAATAATTATTTTGGACCATTACTATAGTCCGCATACAGAGGAATGGAAACTGAATATAATGAAACATGTCAGTCTTGTGACATTGAAAGCCTGTAAACCAGTCCTCCATTGAGATTTCTTTGCATAACTTTCTGTTAGTAACAGCAGGGTGTTCATCTACAAAAGCAGCTACCATTCCTGTTTGCCGTTAATATTACAAAAGCAGCTACCATTCCTGTTTGCCGTTAATATTTTTAGTGCCTCAAACTTCTGAATATCACCCCACTAGTTTAGTTGCACAGAACTATGACAAGTTATCATGGCATGATGAATCTGATATATTTTTTCTTGGTGAAATTTGTTAAGATTTTATCTCATGTTGTCAATTTTCATTCTATCCTCAACTGATGGGTTTAGATCTGATCCTTCAGATCCGACTCAGAAGTTGCTAAAGCTTGTGGCAACCACTCTTGAGCTTCTTCCTTACTCATAATGCACCAACTCCAAGTATCTCGGATCTCATTTGCCACTTTCAGCGAAAGAAGTGGTAATCAGTCATTGTTAAGCGTTTGTTTTAAGTTTAAATTTCGTTTTCTTTCTAAAAAAACCTTTGAAACCTTTAGCGTTTAGTTTTCCCCTTATTTGTCCTATATTTTTATTACTTTTTTAAGTATTTCTTGAATGATATCATTAGTATTCTTTTCTCTGCTAACCTGCAGTAATTGTAGTTCTTCCTACCATTGTTGGTAATTTCTTTTTCTTGCCTTTCCCTGTCTCAAAAAAAAAAAGTTAATTCAACTTTGTGTTAATATTTTTTTGAATATGTCAGGGAAAGGGCCTGTGGGCTTTAAAAAATTTTCAAAATGCGGACATAAGATTCCATTTTTGGATACACCCACCTTATGTGTGCACTGTGTAGGGCCTCTTCATTTACAGGAGGACTGTTCAATATGTCATGCATTCAATCCCAGAGCTCTGGTTGAATGCAAAAATAAATTACTCTTGAAAGGACACTTACCCTCTTCTTTTGAAGAGGCTGTATCTGGAGACAAGTCTCCCAAATTAAAATCTAAGACAAAAACAGGGTTTCCAAAGCCTTCCTCCTCGTCTTCAGCTTCGGAGTCTTCCCAAAAAAGGATCAAGAGTGATCCAACTTCAACCTCTGATCCAAAAGCATGGAAATCATCTGATCTGATGCACTTGCATCCAAAGAAACAAAAGTTGATGGATCCAAATTCATCTGATCCGAGACATTCTTCTTCAGACCCAGCTGTTGCCAACCCATCTAAATTTATTGCACTACCAAGGACTAAATATTCACCCTCAGTGGATCCAGTACACTCTAGGGTACTCTCCACTTTCTGGAAAGACCCAGGTCTCCTTCAATCTTTTGTCTGCTTGTTCTTCCAAGGTGTCTTACAGAAGATGTAGAAAGAGTAGTGAGAAAAATGCTCTCACCACAGGGTCAGATGGGTGTCCTCTTGGCTCCTAGATCAAGAGGTCGGTTCCACTACTACACCCCCACTACAAGTTCCTCCTCTGACTCCTTCAGTGGGCTCAGAGTCTATGGATCCTAGCTGCCCAGATCCTTCTGGCTTGTATCTAAGGATTGCTGTATCCTCGGGTCCTGAGTTTCCTCTGTGTGCTCTGATCCCATCAGATCCATAATGCTGTCAGAGCAGAAGCTTACCTGTCAGATCTGAGATGTTACAGTCAACTCAGAAACTTTCGGAGCTATCTGTGTGCCTTGGATTCTTGACATTGGACAGCTCAACTCCGGCTTCCACCTTGGGGATTTTGCTTTCAGAGTGGGAGGAGGGTCATGGTCCAGAAGATTGCCTTCTCAGATCCGAGGTCTTTCCTTTCTCTGGGGTGATCTTTCTTCAAGGTTGTGAAGAGAGTCTTCATTGTCTCGACAGAACTGTCAGATCCAACCCTCTCGGGTCCTAGATCTTCAACCGTGGTGTTTCATCATTCAGAGTCTCACCAAATCATTCCACATGGACAGCCAGTACCAAGACCCCAGGCTTCCCCTCAGGGAATCTTGATTTCTTCTTCTGATATCTCTCCAGATCATCCCTTGTAAGGAGGTCCCTAAGAAGAAGACGTGCAAGAGGAAGCACCTTGACTCACCTGAGGAGTCCAACACAGAAGATACAAATTTTGATGAAGGTGAAGGGTCCCTATGGTCACCTCCTGAAGATGCCTCATTTGGAGACATCCTTGAAATCTTTAAACAGAGAGATGGCTGGATGCCCAGCAACCCTTTGTCTAAGGAGTACATATTCCTGGAGGCCTTCAGTACTGACCCATCTACCTCCTCAGTGACTTCACCCGCCAATGAGCTGAATGAGTTGATCTATCAGCAGGCGTGAAAGGAACCTGACACCATTGAACATATACCCCATAGACCAGATAAGATTATGGCACCACCTATGGACAAGCAGTTTTGGGGAAAAAGAGTGCCCGTTGATTCCATGGTCATAGCGGCGGCCACCAAAAAACAACTTGCCGAGGAGAGTTCCACTGTCCATCCCCCCAACAGGGAGTTGTGGGACATGGACAGATTTGGGAAGCATGTCTGTGCTTCAGCAACCTTTGCTTCAAGGTCTCTGAATTATTTGGCACACTTTACAAGACGTCAGAGGGATTTGATTAAGGAGTTGTGGAATACCCTCTTAGAAGCTGTTTTTGAAGAAGTTTGGTCATCTGTGACTTCTCAGTTGGCTACCTGCAATCCATTTCTAATTCCTCAATGAGGTTGGTTTCGCATGTAGCAGAAGGATCCTCAAGGGCAGTGGTTTCAGGCATTTTCATTAGGAGGCATGCCTGGATCCACTTGTGATTTTGCAGAGTCTTAAAAAGTCCTCGTTCGTCAATGCTTCCTTTGACAGCACATCTTTGTTTGGCCCCAAGGTGAAGGACACACTATCCAGGTGTGAAAAGGATGGAAAGACACTGTCTGCCATTGGTGCACATTTTTGACCTGACCCTTCAAAGACTCTTTTGAAGGAATCAATGAGGTGGTCAAAAGATGTGGTTCAAGAAGTTTCAGGGTCCATTCCAAGACACACATGGAGGAGGTTCCCCCAGAGGCAGAGGATGAAACTGTAGTAGATGACACTGCCCAAGTGCAGAGGGGTCCAAAGAATCCTTCTTTGACAGAGCCTACCAGTGCTCCTAAAAGGAGGCCCACTTGCCCACTTCTGAAGGCAGCGGGGGACATTTATCCCTGCACCAGAGAGCCTGGCTAGACTTAACAAAAGATACTTGGGTTAAGAGGATTATTTCCAGAGGTTATATAATTTCCCTTTCCCTTCCTCCTGCAAACTTGAGAAAAAAATCCCTAATGTTTCACCCAGTGAGAGGGAAAAAGCAGCAATTCAAATTCAAATGCTGCTTGCTAGAAAAAAATCATCCAAGAGGTCCCCCAGACTAGATAGAATCCAGAACTTACTCAAGGTTCTTTTACGTGCCAAAGAAAATGGGACTGCAGAACAATTTTGGATCTCAGCGTCTTAAACAAGTCAATTCAAACCAATTCTCATATGGTTACGGTTCAGTCCATTTTTCCCTTTTCTGGGCAAGGATGACTGGATGTGCTCAATAGACCACCAAGATGCGTAATATCATATAAAGATGAATAGATGAACAAGAAATTATATACGTTTCTAGCTGGGAGCCAGTCACTACCAGTTCATAGTTCTGCCCTTTGGTCTCACCACAGCCCCAGGGTGTTTACCAAATGCATGGCAGTAGTAGCAGCTCACTTCAGACTGCAAGGGTGTTTCCATATCTAGATGACTGGCTCATTTCCGCTCCAACCATTCCTCAGCTGATAAGAGCAAGAAACCAAGTTCTCCAGACTTGCTCACTTCTGGGGATAACCATAAACTACAAAAAGTCCCAACTAGAACCAACTCAAACTCTAGAATTCATACTAGCATTTCTCAACACAAAGTCAGCCATAGCTTCACTACCACCCTCAAGAGTTCAGACCATAAGATCATAGGTCAGAAAAATAATCTGCAGTACCAAGATTTCAGCGTATCTGGTCCTTCAAGCTTAGGGATCAATGGCAAGAGTGATAACATTAGTGCCTTTGTCCAGATTTTACATGAGAATACTTTAGTGGATGCTAGCCACGCAATGGTCACTACTTTACCAACCCATGTCTTATCAGATACGAATCACTCAGACATGCAAGAGAGATCTCAGGTGGTGGATTCGATCAGATCAGTTTCTACAAGGCCATCCATTTATTTCCCCTCTGCCCAAGACCATAGTGACCATGGACAATTCCCAGCTGGGGTGGGGCATTTTTTGGAGGACAGTCCAAGGCACTTGGTTCCCCGAAGAGGCTGGCTTGCATTCAGTGTCCTAGAAATGAGAGCAGTGCTTTTAGCATTGCAGGCTTTCCAGGATGCTGTCCACTTGGGGACGATTGCAATTCTAAGGGACAATATGTCAGTAGTTTGGTACATCAAAAAACAATGAGGGACCAGATCCTACCCCTTGTGTCGAAGCTCTCATTGTGTAGCAATGGGCGATGTCATCCAACCTATTTCTCATAGCAGCACACATTCCAGGGAAATCCAGTGTGATAGCAGACAAACTGAACAGGTATATTCTTCTACCTCACAAATGGCCCCTCAACAAGAACGTCAAGGAACTGATTTTTTGTCAGTGGGGACAGCCTTGCTGCAATTTATTTCCTTCCCCCTAAACAACAAATGCAGCAGTTACCTTGCCCTACTTCCTTTGCAGGGGAAATCCCAGAGTGATGCTCTACTTCATGATTGCCCAGCCCCTCCCCCCAGGCTACTCTATGTTTATCTACTAATTCCGTTAATTCCAAACATCTTACAGAAAGCTGCCATGTTGAAGAGCAAATTCATCCTCATTGCACCCTTCTCGCCTCGACAGATGTAGTTCCCCTACCTTTATCCTCACTTGTTACAACAATCTTGGATTCTGGATCCGACTCCAGACCTCCTGTTTCACCCGGCAGGCATGATTCATCCAAATGTAACCAACCTAAGACTGACTGTCTAGCTTCTGCAGTTCCATTAATAGCCAGACAACCTATACTCTCGTCACCTGTCTGTCAAATACTTTTATCTTCCCATAAACCTTCTACCAGAAAACTCTATTCCAGCAAATGGAAGAGGTTTGTTTACTGGGCATATCAAAATAATACTGAATTTTTTTTCAACCCCGATGCATAACATCCTTGAATTTTTAACACATCCTTTTAAAGAAGGAGCTAGTGCATCTACTGTTGAAGTTCAGTTAGCAGCAATATCAAATTTTCACATTGGTTTTTATGGTTCTTCTGTCGCATCTCATAAATTGAGTAAAGCCTTATTGAAAGGGACTCTTTTTCTGAGACCCCCTTTTAAGGGTCTTACTCTGCCATGGGACCTGAATCTGGTACTGCAGGCTCTTACTCAGTCCCCCTTCGAGCTAGCAGCTACATGTGACCTTAACTACCTTTCATGGAAGACAATTTTTCTGGTAGCTATTACCTCTGAGATTCAAGCCTTGTCCTCTAAACCACCATACTTGATTTTTCACAAGGATAGGGTTATATTACAGACTAATGCATCCTTTCTTCCTAAGATGGTGTCAGAATCTAATATCTATCAGTCCATTGAAATACCATTATTCTTTCCTAAATTTGCTAACAAAGAAGAATGTTGTTGTGTATTTCGACTTTTCCCGGTTGGGGGTCGCCACAGCGGAACTCTGGTCCGCTAATGATTGGCAGTAGATTTTTACGTACCCAGTTGCCAGCTCTGACGCACAACCTTCAATGAAGATACGCCCATTCACGCATGTCTCCACACAGAAGACGCTCTAGCTGAGAATCGAACAGGACAACGTCTTACTGTGAGGCGACAACAGAATAGATGTTGCATTTATTGGACATCCGCAAACAACTAGGTTTTTACTTACATAGAACAGAAGACATCAGAAAAACTGACCAATTGTTTGTTTCATTTGCAGAAGTAAAATTGGGAAAAACAGTTGCAAAAGTTACATTATCTAAGTGGCTAACTGATTGTATTTCATTTGTTTATAACAAGTTGGACATTACTCTACCAAAACCATTACAGGCCCATTCAACTAGCTCCATGGCCCACCTCTTCAGTTTTTCAGTCTAGAATGTCCATAGGTGATATATGCTTAGCAGCAACTTGGGCTACTCCCTATACTTTTATTACTCATTAAAATTGGATCTGGTCTTCAGAGATAGAGCATCATTTGGTTCAGTGGTGCTCAGGAATATCCTTTCTTGAGTCTACCCTGGAATTTAGTTAGCTGGGGAGTCTGTCCCATCAGTTGAGAACAGAATGAAAGTTTACAACATCAGATAAAGAAGTTATATACTCATCATAACGTTTCATCTGTATTGTCCATTTTCATTCTTCCTCAACTCCCCACCCACCAACCCCCATCCTGTGTAAACTTATGGAAGCATGAGTAGGTATAGGACAAGACTGTCCTTTATATTAAGCTCCAGATGTAGTCTTCTTCCTATTTGACTCAAATATTTTCTTTCTACTAAAGTCAGCTAACAAGATCTGAGGTACTTGGGGGTTGGTACATTATGGGTAAGGGAAAAGCTTGAGCGTTTTTGGTTGCCACGAGCTTTAGCAATGGCTGAGTTAGATCTGAAGGATCAAATTCAAACCCATCAGTTGAGGAAGAATTAAAATGGATAACACAGATGGAATGTTATGGTGAGTACATACATTTTTTTTAATAACTTAATGATAATCCATAACAAAAATATTCTAGGTAGTTTTTCTTTTCTACATATTGAGCAGAATGCCAAAACTCACATAGTGGGAAGCAAGTTTAATGCATTAAAGTCCTGCTGTGGCAGTGAAAGCCACTGAACAAGTACATTTCCTGCCTGAGTATAAAAGGTGATATCACAGTCACCATATGAAGTTTCAATATGAGCATTGAAGCCAGTACCAAGAGGGTGTTCAAATATAGAAAAATATATACAAAATTCATATTCTTCCCGTAGGGTTTTCATTGTAGTACAATCCTGAGTATTATTCCAGTGGAGTACTTGATTAGAACCAGAACATTGTAGAACCCTCATAAGTGGAAATCTTCCACGATGGCTGCTCAATGATCACCAGGTTGATCTGAACTCTTCCAGTCTGAAAATTGTAAGCCATTGAGAGTATAAAGTCCTTGATGTCTGATAGATGGTGACCTCTTTGAATGGCTCACCCAAGTGGATCGCCACATTGTGGTCCATTTAACTTGAGGTTAGTTGTGAGAGGCTTGATTGTCAGAAAAGTGGAAGTGGAAAGAAGCACCTATAACAAAAATCTACTCATGTTTATGTTCCTTTATGTTTATTTCTAAAAGGTGGAAATGCCAGAACAGAAACTCCAGCTTCCAGTCCTGCAATGACTGCTCAGTCTGAGGTGAGTGAAAGTACAATGGAAGTAGATGCTTCTTCTGAACAGCTCCCTCCTTCCTCATCTTCTTCTACAGCATCAGCACAGGTTGCATCCACGTCTTCAACAGAAAGTCCAACTTCCACATCATTGTCCTCCCCTGAGAGGCAACCTGCACAGAGTACTGCTAATGATACTGCCCAACAGTCAGGTGAGGGCAAACAGATTAAAGAATACTTGTTATGTTATCATATTAAAAGTTCAGTTGCAGTTTTAAGAACTGAACTCTAATTAATACATTTTCAGAAAGCACTACTTTTTATCTCTGATCTCTTTTTTGGATGTAAATGAAAATGATTTACTGCACACGAAACTCTTAAATTTGTTTTTTGATGTAGTGCAAAATGCCTGAAAGTAAAATTGTTTGTTTGTTTGCTTGTTTAGAGGTATGGTGGCATCCATTACTTGAAGATGTCAGAATAGTAAATTAGGTTGTGCAGTACAGTGTTGCAGGATTACTGCTTCACATGGTAGAACCTAGCCTGAACTTTCTTAAGTATAATGAAATCAAGAAAGTTAATTACAAAGAAAAATTTAAGGAATTAATCACTGAAACTGGAATATATTCAGCAGAAGTTTTACCTGTTTTTTTCTTTACTTTAAAATGCCAGTTAATTCACAAATGGCTAAATAGCTGAATTGTCTGTTTTCCTAGGTCTTATTATTACAAAATTAATAGTTTTAAGTCCCTTACAAAAAGTAGTAGTAGTAGTAGTGATCACTCGCATTTGCATGAATAATCACCACATTTTCTTATGCATATCTCTTAAATTGCATCAGTTTCTCTTTTCATTCCTGTACTCTGCATCTGATTTTTTCTTTTCTTTGCTTCTGTTTTATTCATTCCTTTCTCTGTGTCAGAACTAAGAGCATCTGGGGTAAGTTTAGTCCGTAGGCGTCTGCAGCAGCTGAAGCTTAAGATGGCTGAACATCAGAGGCAGCAAGACCTAGCACAGAAACCACCCCAGTCCACCACTGATCAGTCTGCTTCAGGGGGTTCCTCCCAAGACCCTCAGGCTTCAGGTTGTTTATTAAAGATCTGTTAGTAGAGTGTTTAGTAGATGCTGCAGAATTTTCAAAGATGCTTCCCCTTAAGGCAGCTAATGCACTTGCTGAAGCCTCTTGTTTATGGTGGTGTCATCATATTACTAAAATAATTTGGCATTGTAAGCTTTCTAAACAGTAGCTTTTGGTTGCTATCCTCATGTTTCATATTTGTTAACCAAAGGCACATGCAGATTAACATATACAAAGTAACACTGAATGAAGTATAAACTATTCACTTGCTTTTTTTACCTGCCTCACTTAAGCTTCCTAACAATCCCCTGTAAACAGTTACTTTGCTTTCGGTTGTCCAAAATAAGGTTAAGGTATGGCCGTAAAGCAAATGTAAACATTGGCTTTCTTACTTGCAAATATGTTTGTGCAGTGTTGTATGGGATAACTCTTTGGAGATGCTTTTTGTTGAAACTGTTGTAGCGTAGTGGTTCATGTTGTTAATGCTGCATAAAGGTCCATTGAAGTTAAAATACCTTTGAAGTTTACTGTTGCTTTTGGCTTGAACATAATTCCAGCTAGCACTGCACCTTTGTTTGTCACCACAGTTTTAAGTGCACTGAGCAGTTTTGATGTCATTCAGGGAATGTTACAGTATTACCAACAATCCTGTTCCTTGTGAAATAATCTGAGCTGTATTATATGGGCCTTTGCACACATTTTTATAGGCCCTGCATTAAATGTTAATCATAGCACTGCATGTAAATTACGTATAGAAGCCCCCCCCAAAAAAAATATGAATAAATGGGGCTTAATTTTCATAGTAGATTATTTTTTAAATGTAATGTTAATTCTTCAGAGTTATACGGCTCAACCGAATACATTTTGTTAGAGGAAATCAGTTTTGGCTCACATTATAAAGGCTGGTGGTTCCTTACACTTATCCCTACTTTTATTAATCTGCAGTAAAACTGCAGTCATGAGATCCTCAGGGGTATTGCATCAAGATGTACTTTATGTGGGTCACAGTGTACTACCTTTCCAGGTTGATAATAGATTAGGATTATTTATTTCATCTTTCAAGACTAAATGTATCTGATATCAGGTGTCCGCTATAGTAGATGACTAGTAAGATTTCCTCTTCTGAAGTAACCATTTCTACAGAATTATTTTAATCTTTAACTCTTGTGTTCTGAGCAGAACAGGTCCTGCCTTTTAACGATTTCCTTGATAGCATGTGCCAGCCAGGAGGAGACAGCTATGATATGTGTTCCTCAGTTCTTTTATGTTGCCTTCACAGTTTGATTGTTAATCTTCAAAGGAAAGATGTTTGTTCTGAGTGATGTTCAACAAATACGCTGCCTTGCTAGCATATGGGTAGAAGTGCCTTTCTACCCTCCCTCTGGCAGTTGGTCAAAGCTCAGAACTCCTCCCACTGCCTATCTGTCCTGTCTGTGACAGAGAACAGACAAGACTGCCCTTTACACGAACAGACAGGGCCAATTCACATTTCTTGTGCCACAATCAGGGAAAGGGTTCGCATCAAGATCTAAGGATGTAATGGTGCCCCTCTACTCTTCCCTCACCAGACCCATTATTGAGTACAATGCACCAATTGGAATGTACCTGGCTAGACATCTCCAGCAGCTGGAGAGACCACAGAGGTACCTAACCAAGAGGATTACTGGCCTCAAACAGTTGCCGTATGCAGCACGATTGAAAAAGCTAAGACTGTTCTCTGTTGCGTACCGCTTTCTCAGAGGTGATCTCTGTCTAACGTACAGAGCCATGTCCAACCCAGAATTGTTGAACATGCTCCATCTTAGCAAAACCAAATCTACTGGAGCTACACGCTCTAGGGATATAAACCTCAACACAACAATGAATAGAACATGCTGGAGGGATAGATTCCCTTCGCAGAGACTTTCCTTACTATGGAACAGGGTCCTGATCTACATAAGACAGAGCCCCTCACTATCACTCTTCAAGAGGAACCTTGATGAGTGGATGGGTAACAGAAAGTTCACACCGGGGATCACACCAACAGCACTACTAGATAGGGGCCAAGGGTACTAGCTGCTAGTACAAGGGTCTAGGGAACTACTAATGGGGCGGTGAATACCGCACAACGTGGCTGGGCTAATATATGCTTTTGGGCAGATAGCCCAGTACCAACTTATGAATTTTACCTTGCCTTCTGGGGATTCCAGCTGCAGAACTCAGATAAGAAACTCCTTTTGGGTTTTATTTCTTCCCTTTGTCTTTTCTGTCAGTGCTTGAATACTATATCCTGCTGCTTTGACTGTTCTTTCTGATTAGAAATTTTGTATATGCTTCTGTTTTTACTTTGACTAGCACAGTGTGGCCTGTTGATTAAAAGCTTCATTTGGAAGTTTTGACTGGAATACTTGCTGATAATGCATTTTTTTCTTTTGGGTTATTATTATTTGAGATGATCGAGTGGGATTACAGCATTTTAAATTATTATTTTGTTTAAACTGCAGTGTGGCTCCATTTTGTATGTTAAATATTTCTGACAGGAATTTTAAAGATATTATTTCCAAAGTTTCTCAATTGTCAAAACATGTTCTAAAAAAGGCTTTTTAGGTTGCTGATACTATTTCTAGAAATACGGCAGTGTCAGTGGTGATTAGCAGATATACTGGGTTGCACTTCCAGAATTTTGTTGATTAGTTAAAAAAACGAGGTAACGAATGCTCCTCGTGAGTCTGATTGTGTGTTTGGTGCAGCAGCAGCAGCAGCTAATCAGATCCTTGAACACTGGGATGACAGAAGCAAATGGATGCAAGGAGCATTGAAAAGGTTTCATATTCCCCAGTTCTTCTTTAAACCAGTTAATTTTCAGGAGTCTAACCAGAGAAGTCCCAGCTGAACAAAATCCAATGCAATAAAAGGAAATGGCAGGATGATAACTCCTCCAAGCCTAACAAGAAGTGTTCCTTCCCTAGAAAGGATAATCCCCCTTCCAACTTTTGACTGTGTTAGGAGCTGCACCCATCTTTATCAAGTCCCCCATTGGGTGCTTTATCTCTTAAGTTAGCTTTCAACAGTGCAGCCTGTTCACCAGTGGTTTCTGACAAATGGGTGCAAACATTGTTGGCAAGAGTTTCAAATGGAAGTGAGAAAATCTTCTGCCTCTATTCAGGCACCCCCCCCCCACATGTTCTGGGCCAGACTTTGTTATTCCCTGCTGTTCTCCAGCAAATGCTGGACTCAAAGGTCTTTTCTCTAGTATTTTCTTGGTTCCCCAATAAGAGCAGTCATGGAGACTGGCGTGAGACTGTTCTTTTTTGAATATGTTTTTCAAGGTCTCCGAGTTCAAGATGTTTATCCTGCAGACAGGTCCTCTGATGTTCATCGTGCATACAGCTGCAGTAATCACAGATGGGTTCTCTGCCGTCAGGCGGGTCCTCGGTCGGCCGAATTCCAAAGTCTAGGTCCGGCATCGGTTGTTGTCGCTTTCTCTCCTGACGTCAGTGAGGCCGGAGTATATAAGACACAGCCGACGCCATGTTCTTCAGCCTTTTTTGCCGCACGGTGCCCGAAGCAGAAGCAGTTCGCAAGTGCCGGTCGGCCAGCTCCTGAATTACAAAAAATTGGAAACCGAAGTCTTAATTAAAGCTAAGTACCCCGTTGGGGAAACTTTTCTTGCCTCAGACCGATGTCAGAAAAAGTTAATAATTGTATTTCTTGTGGGAAGCAAATACCGCATAAGGATTTCCATTCCCTCTGCATACCTTGTTTAGGCCCAGACCACGACGTCTCGGGCTGTCGCTTTTGCGCTACTTTCAATAAACGCACTATTAAGCGTCGGGCCGAGTTCGCCCAACACTTTTTTGGTAAAGCCTTTGATTATAAAATGTCGTCGGAGACTCCGACTACCGTTTTGTCCAAAAAACGCAAGGACAAGGACCGACAAGCGAGGTCCGCGGTCCCCACCGACACCACGCCAAAACCGGTTACACGTGGTCCGGTTCTCAGCGAGATGCCTTTGCAGTCCCTGACTACCGACGACACTCCTTTGATGGTGTCTTCTGTAACCGAGACTGCAGGTACCTCGGCCCTTTCCCAGACTACAACCACCGAAGCCATTGTGAGTGTTGAGCCTCCCAATGTGGACAGGTCCACTTCCACCCATGGTGTCTTTAGACCCTCATCTTCCTTTTCTATTAAGGTCTTTACTAAATCCAAATCAGCCAGGCATCCCAAGAGGCCTGTTGCACAGGGCCCATCTCCAGGCCCCATGCCTAAAAAGCAGATGCTTAAAATGGCTGAGGATTTAATTACTCTTATCAGGGGTTCCCAGCCCCCTCCAGACAAGAGACCCAGAGTGGAGGAAGATTCTCCCTCTTCTGATCAGGGCTCCATTTTATCAGAACATTCTGATGTAGAGGAACACTCTTACTCTCCTTTTGAAGATTCGGATGCAGAGCAGTCCATTCCTTCTGTATCTCCTCCTGAGGATTTTTCCTTTGGGGAAACCTTGCACACTTTGAGGGAACACTTCCATTGGGAAGACCAAGACTTTTCTGATTCCAAGAAAAGACTTAGGGAATTTCTTTTGTTACCTCAACACAGACCTCTGGCGATACCTCCTGTCTTGGACATACTTGATGATGTTTATTCGGAGGCTTGCCTTAACACGGATTCCCTGCCTCCTGCACCAGTCAAACCTGATAGGTACTACAGAGTTCCTAACTCTCACCAATTTCTCTACAAAAGCCATAATGCTGACCCTGAAACCATTTCTCAAGGCCCCAAGGGATTGAAGGCCTCTACTGCTAAGAATCCACTTCCTGCCGAAAGAGAGTCAAGATCCTTAGAAAGGTGGGGAAAAAAGGTATATACCTCGCCACCCTAGCCATGAGGGCCTTAAATTGTCAGTTTCATATGCTTAAATATCAACAGTTCCTGTTATCACAATTAAGGAATAAAATGTCTCAACCTGAACAACCAGATTTGAAGGAGTTGCAGGATATGATGCATAGTGCAGAGCAAGTGGGTAAACAAACCTTACAATGTGGCTATGATGCCCTAGAGGCCTCAAGTAGAGCTGCTGCTACAGGATCAGTCATTCGTAGACATGCCTGGCTTAGGGAACAAAGCTTGCCTGATCATGTGAAAGCTAAACTTCTAGATGCTCCTTTACAAAAGGATGTGCTGTTTGGTACTAATGCTGAGGAGATATTACGGAAAATGGAAGAAAAAGCCAAATCTATGCAAACTGTCAAAGCTTTTCTACAGGTCCAACCACCACGTTTTAGCAGAAATTGGCCTTCAAAAAACTGGTCCTTTCCAGCCACTGACAAGCCCCAAAGAGGTAGATACAGGCGCACAAGGGGCAGAGGGCAATCACAAGGATCATATAGAGGCAGGCAATGGCAAACTCCAGCACCAAGAGGTGGCGAAGACAGTGCACAACAATACAGGAAACAAACCCAATGACTCCCTCATTTCCATGCCAAGCAAGTCTCAGCTGGCAGCACCCTTGGGAGGAAAGCTGGCATTATTTACAAGAAATTGGCATATTGTCACAACAGACAAATGGATCCTGGACGTTATAAACAGAGGCTACAAATTTCAATTCCACACTCTTCCAATAATGAGAGGCATGCCAAACCTGCCACACCATCAAAGGGCAGAGACACAACTACAAATTTCAAAGCTCATAGACATGAGAGCTATTCAAGAGGTACCTACTCACGAACAAGGTCAAGGTTTTTATTCCAGACTTTTTCTGGTACCAAGAAAAGGAACCAACTGGAGACCCATTTTGGACTTATCCATCCTAAACACATTTTTACTCGTACCAAAATTCAAGATGCTCACATTACAGTAGCTTCTTCCCATGCTGGGCAAGGAGTTTTGGCTGGTAACATTGGACCTCAAGGAGGCATACCTGCATGTCCCAATCAGACAAAGCTGCAGAAGATACCTCAGATTTCTTGCAGGTTCAATCCACTATCAATTCTCTGCATTGCCCTTTGGCTTATCTACTGCGCCCAGAGTATTCACAAAATGCCTGGCATCAGTGATTGCCTACTGCAGACGTCAAGGGATACAAATTTACCCTTATTTGGACGACTGCCTGATCCAAGTGGACAGCAAGTACATACTTCTGGAACATCTGGCTTATGTAACACTGTTACTGCATTCTCTGGGATACACAATCAACAGAGAAATCCAGGCTAACACCATCTCAGAAAATAACTTTCCTGGGTGCCAACTTGGACACAAACACCCAGATGGCCTATCTTACGCCAGAAAAACAGGGACAACTAACTCAGTACTTCAAAATACTAGCAAAATGTACCAGGCTTACTGCAAGGAAAATCCTGCAGGCTCTGGGCTTCATGGCATCTTGCATTCTTTTAATCCCATGTGCAAAGTTGCATATGAGGAAACTTCAGTGGTACCTAAAAAACCTATGGTCTCAACACAGTCACAGTTTGGAAACAATAATACCAATAATTCCATGTTTGCAAAAGGAATTTCGATGGTGGGCCCAAGCATGTCAAGCAAACACAGGTCTCCCATTCTGCAAGCCTCAAGCAAATCAAGTCATCACAACAGACGCCTCAGATTATGCCTGGGGGGCGCACATGACAGACAGGTGCATTCAGGACAAATGGTCCCAAAAGGAAAAGCACCTTCACATCAATCAAAAAGAAATGCTAGCAGTAATAAATGCAATTACAGCTTTCAAGGACCTCCTGCATCCAGGGCAATTACTGATAAGAACAGACAACACCACAGTAATGTGGTACATAAACAAACAAGGAGGAACACATTCATATACCCCTTGTGCAGACTAGCCATGACTCTTTGGAACTTGGCTCTGGAATGGCAAATCGAACTTCAAGCACAGTACTGGCCAGGAAAAAAACACGCTGGCAGACAATCTAAGCAGAAATATGACAGATCCACACGAATGGAAGTTGCATCCTCAGGTGTTTACAGAGATAATCCAAGTGTGGGGGAGGCCAGACATAGATCTTTTTGCCTCCCACAGGAATCATCAATTGGAAAAGTTTTGTTCAAGGACCTTTCATCCAAAGGCCTGGAGAGTGGACGCCCTTTCATTCAGTTGGACAGCATGGACAGTTTACGCTTTCCCACCTCTGCCTCTTCTGCCCAAGGTGCTCTTGAAAGCAAGAGCAGACAGACCGAAGATGATACTGATTGCTCCAGATTGGCCAAGGCAACACTGGTACCCACTCCTGAGGAGCCTAAAACATACTCATCCCTGGTCCCTACCTCTAATGCCTCTTCTGCTGACTCAGCACAGCTACAAAACTCTTCACAGTCAGCTGAAAACACTCAATCTCGCTGCATGGAAAATTCCTTAACACCACAACAGACCCTACTCTCCAAAGAGGTGCAGGATGTCATTTTGGAGGCCAGAAGGCCATCTACTAGAAAGGCTTACTCCGCAAAATGGAAACGGTTTTGCTCTTGGAATGAGAAAAAAGGCCAGGACCCTAGAAAACTGAATTTGCCTCAGGTATTACAGTATCTAGCTGAGCTGCTGAACAGTGGACTTTCATTTTCCTCCATAAAAATCCATGCCTCAGCCATTTCTGCAGAATACAACACTGAACCACCCTTATTTTCTCACCCACTTTAAGACAGTTCCTCAGAGGGGCTAAGAATATAAGACCACCAAGGAAACAACCAATACCAGCCTGGGATCTTAATTACATTCTAGAAAAATTAACATTGCCTCCTTTTGAACCAGCTGCCTCTACAGATTTGCAATATTTGTCCTGGAAAACAGCCTTCCTTCTGGCCATCACTTCAGCTCGTAGGGTTTCGGAACTACAGGCCCTCATGGCGGTGCAGCCCTTTCTCATCTTCCATCAGGACAGGGTTTCCCTTCGTACCAACCCGTCATTTATGCCTAAAGTGGTATCCAGGGTAGCTTTAAATCAAGCCATACACTTACCTACCTTTTACCCCAATCCTCAAAACAAAGGGGAAAGGCTGCTACACTCATTAGACATCCATAGGCAGCTACGTTATTATTTGGACAGAACAAAGTCCTTCAGGAAATCAGAGCAACTTTTTGTGTCCTATGCGGTAGGGGCTCAAGGGAAGCCAGTTACCAAGCAGACAATTTCAAAGTGGATAGGCCACTGCATACGGTTTTGTTATTCCTATCATGGGAAATCTGTCCCTACAGGCATCAGATCCCACTCCACCAGGGCCACAGCTACCTCTACAGCCTTCCTCAGAGGAGTTCCTACCAAAGATATTTTGGAGGCAGCCACTTGGAGTTCTGTGCATACCTTCACAAAACACTACCACCTGCCTTTATATTCCAAAACTAGAGCAGGCTTTGCCACTGCTATGTTGCAGGGCATTCTGGCTCATCCCAGTTCCACCTAGTACCTACCACCCTGTGCGTAGCTTTGGGATTCTACCCATCTGTGATTACTGCAGCTGTATGCACGATGAACATAGTACAGTTTTGTACCTACCATAAATGTAGATGTTCGAGTGCTAATACAGCTGCAGTACAGGTTTCCCTCCCTCCTTCCCCACTTGGTAAAGGCCTGGGGACTAACCCCCTCTTCATACAACCTGACTGGGTTATCCTTCTATGGTTTATTTGCTTGCAACTACTGATTTTGGATTATATTGCACTGCATGTATATATATATATATATATATATATATATATATATATATATATATATATAATTTATGTATTGCCTTCCTTCTGGGGGCACCTGACATCTGGGGCAAGAAAGACTGAAGAACATGGCATCGGCTGTGTCTTATATACTCCGGCCTCACTGACATCAGGAGAGAAAGCGACAACAACCGACGCCGGACCTAGACTTTGGAATTCGGCCGACCGAGGACCCGCCTGACGGCAGAGAACCCATCTGTGATTACTGCAGCTGTATTAGCACTCGAACATCTACATTTATGGTAGGTACAAAACTGTACTTTTCTGGACCCCTGCTTCATGGTGACCCTGGTCTTGACGGATGCCTTTCTTCACAGCCCCATTGCTCAATGCTTCAGGGAATATCTGAGATTTATTGTTTGCAGTTTGCACTGTCAGTTTTCTGTATTGCTCTTTGGGCTATGCACTGCAAGGCGAGTATTTACTAAATGCCTTCCTCCTGCTGTGACACACTGATGGACTTGGACATTCACTTTTTTTGTGCTTGGACGACTTGCTGATCTGTGCAGAGTCTCCATCCAGATGTGTAGAATCACGAGACAAGGTCTTGTCGTAACTCTCCCATCTAGGGTTTTAAGTTGAACCTCCTAAAGTCACATGTGATACTCAAAGACTCACTTGCAAAGACTCCTCTTTCTGGGATACTTAATTGACTTCAACAAGAGTCTGCCTTTTCTGCCTTAAAGACAAGGTCCTGTTATATTAGACAGTATTTCTGGAACTCTCCCAGAGGAATGACTCGTCAGCTTGTGAATTCCTAGTAATTTTTGGATTGATGGCATCCATAATTCTCATTTTACCACTGTCCTGTCTTCACATGAGAAAATTTCAGTGGTATGTCTTAAATTGCTAGATGCAGCACCTTCATTTCATGGAATCCTAGTTGCTGGTGCTGCCCTTCATCAGATGATTATTACAGTGATGTTGAGATTTGTTGAGTTTCAATCCAGGGTTTCCTTTCCCCCTCCATTGCCAGTACACTCTATCCAGACAGATTCGTCTAAATTTGCCTTGGGAACTGCATCAGTGGGCATGCAAGTGCTACCCAACTGGGGACCCAAGGATGCACGGAAGTTCATCAATATCCAGGGAGATGATGGCAGTGTTCACTCCTTAAAGTCCCTCACCACCTTTGACCTCTGGCTCCTCTGCTGGTGGTTGCGGACATAAACGCAGTGATGTGGTACCTTAACACACTATGGAGTGTGAGATGTTACCCTCTTGTGCTGATTGGCAGTGGTAGCCTGGGACTGGGCTTCTCTGTATTCTTTCTCTTCAGGCATCATACAGCTCTTTCAGATAAGAGCATTGTGGTAGAAAGACATAGAAAATCCTGGGCAGACCCACATGAGTGGAAGATCAAGGCAGTGATGTTCCAGGATCTAATCCAGATGTGGGTAGTGCCCATACCTCTCAATTGTCCAGATTTTTGCCTGAGATATTTGGTCTGTTTCTTGTAAACTTTGTGGTTTTCTGGCAAATCATTGAGGCTTTAAGTCACAAAATGATGACAGGCATTTGAGTTTCAGACTTTATATTCTTCAGAAAATGCATGCTAACACAACACATCTTATTCTAGCAACTTTCTAACTGTATAAGAGCAATATTTAAAACCTGTCCCTATTTTTCAGCCTTTGTCCCCCCAATTATTTTTGTCTTTGTCCAGATTTCTTGTGCTAAGAGTTTGAGAGGTATGGTAATGCTCAAATATATCTGATTGCCTCCATACAAAACAGCCAGCTGGAGAACTTCTATTCCAGGTATCCTTACAGCCATACTTGGAGAACATTTGTATTCTTGTTCCCTTGGATGAGAATGTTCCTGTATGCGTTTCTGCCCTTTCTACTGTTCACAAGTTACTTCTTTAAGTTCAAATAAAAATGTCAAATATCAATATAGTAACCTCCCTCTCCCTTAAAATGGTTTTGGTCAAGAGCAGTTACCACAGAATTCTTCATATCTTCGATCTGCTCACACAGTCTCAGGGGTGATGGGTGCAGCCTGTTTGAAGAAAGTTAATTTGACAGCTAGATAATTGTAGCTTGACTCTCTTTAGACAGTTGTGTAATGAGGATGTGCAGCAGGTGTTAAACGAGGCCAGAAAACCTGCTTTTAGAAAATGCTGTGTAGAAATGGATAAGCTTTTCTAAGTGGTGTCTAAATGGAAAGAGAGGGCCCATTGTGGTTAATATCCTTTTGGTCTTGAAATTTTAGTGTGAACTACTTCAGTATGACTTAGAGTATGCACCCATTAAGGAGCATTTAGTGGCCATGCCCGCTTGTCTGCAAATGGATCCCTCTTGTTCTTTCCTGTTTTTTTGATAAAACAGTTCATCAAAGGAGTATTGCAGATGATATCCCCTCATAAGTAAATTCCTTCTTTGGGTTCACGCTGATCTTATGTTCTTATTATGGAAAACTGTTTTGCTTATTGCTCTAACATCTCTAAGGTGAGGTTTTTGAGCTGCAAGCTCTCATGGTGGGACAACTTTTCCCGATTTCCTCAGGAAGGTTGTGTTTAGCACTTTTCCTTTTTATTTTCAGACCAAAAGTAGATTCATTATTCACTAACTGCCAGTCTTATTTCCCTATGTTCTTTCCAGAACCTAAGTATTGGAGAAAACTTTATTTTATTCCTTGAATGTATGTAACAGCTCAGGTACTAACTTGACAGAACTGAGACCTTTAGGAAGGATGAAAGGTTTTTTATATCCTTTTCTGGGGCAGAAAAAGTCAACCAGTCTCTAAGCAGTTCATTGCCTTCTGGTGTTATTTTTTGTTACACCCACCATGGCAAGGTGCTTCCAGGCAAGGTAAAGACACTTTTCTCGCGAACCTTTTCCTCATCAGTAACATTTTGAAAAGCAGTGGACCCTAGAGGTATACTAGAGGCTGCAACATGGTCCTCCATTCTTATCTTTACAAAGCACTACAAACTATGTGTTTCCAGATCCAGTGCAGGCTTTGGCAGGACCATTCTCCAGGTGTTCCTTGACCCTTATCCTTCCTCCTCCCAGACTGGGTAAGCTTTGAGAATCTATCCATATGCCAGTAAGGCAATGTGTTTGGTGAACAATAGTACAGTTGCATAAGTTCAACTTACTTGTAAAAGTAGATGCTCATAGAACACACTGCTTTACTGGCTGTACTTTCCCACCAGTGTCCTTTTGTTGAGTGTATATAGTTGATGGTTGAAGTTGATGTTTTTTTTTTTTTTGTTCAGCAGCCTTTTTTGTTGTGTATAGCATTTGGTATGGAACAGTAGCTGTTCACAGAGATTGTGTTCTCATCTGCTCTTCCTATTGGACCCTATAAAACTGAATGGATCCTTTGTGAGTGTGAAGGGCTGTCCTGGTCCAGCCAGGTGATTGGCTCTTCATACTCACAGACAGGCAGTGGGAGGAGATCTGAACTTTAACAGAGGGAGGGTAGAAAGGCATTACTGTCCATTAGCCAGTAAGGCAGTGTGTTCTTTAAGTATATATTGTTACAGGTAAGTAGAACATACATAACTGTACTCTCCTGCAGTGACAATTAGTCAGTTAGGGCCAGCTCCTAAACCACACTACTGCAAGTGCAAGTTTTAGTGTGGACATTTGTAGGTAGAGTAGAGACCAGGCTCATGCCTGTTTCCTGGCTGAGACAATAATAATATTGAATGATTCCCTGCATGGAGATGGGCTGCAAGCTCCCTGATGTTTCTCATCAGGATTCAGAGAGAAGAGAGAAAGTAAATGCTGTGGACAGGCATCTAATTGGGCCTTCACCTGTTGAAACCTCTGAAAAAATGGCTTTCAGTCCCTTAACTAATTTGATGTCCTTCACCTAGTAAGAGGTTAGGTTTGTGCCTGTTGTCAGCAGATATTCTTGATGAGGACTAGAGATTGGAAGTCCTTCAGTGTTTGCAGTACCCCTGTGTGGCACTTGGCACAAGATTGTAACTTGTCTGGTCATTTGGCATGAATGTATGAGTATTACAGCAAGTAGTCTTTACTTGAACTAGTGCATGGAGTGTCCATTCCCTTCATATCAGTCCTTCAAACTGAGTTATGTCATTGACTAGAGTTAAGGAGATTTCCTTTGTTTTTGTGTCCACTGAACTTGTGGTGGTCCCAGAGATGTCTGAAATACATGCCTGATTCAACATCTTTTGGGACTGGACCACGTGTGCACATACAGCTAGGGGGAACTTCAGAGATTTCTTATTATGTTTTACACACTGCGCAGGCCTCATGGTCTCTTTTGCCTTCTCAGAATCTCTGATATAACCAGTGTTCAGACTGACAATATTGCATCCAGCACCCACATCTGTCTGCTGCTCGTATGTCACTCTGTGTGTCAGTTGAGCTCAGGCAGTTTGCACTGGGAGTGAGGAGTTGGTCATTCCCTGTTGCTGTAATGAAACACTTGAATGACATGACCCTGTTCCTTTGAAACTCTGAGACTCATGAAGTTTCTTTATGGATAGCCTGTTGCCGTAGTACTCTCTCCGTAGAAGTGAGGCTTGACTACTTTCTAGACCGGAAAGAAGGATGCTGTCCTGGTAGCCCCCGTGCAGCATGATATTTTAACAATCCACTCTTACATGATCCCTGCAGTGTAGCATAGGTAACAGAGGCCATGTTTCTTAAGTGTATCACCACTTGACGTTTTTGTTACTTGACAAGTAGTTTTGACGTTTTTGACAGTGCTGGCAAAAGGCATTTTATCTCTTTTACTTTTGTTTTTGTACCTTTCAAATGTCTGTCTTGTCCATTTTCCACTCCTCCCTGGTGGATTACGTAATGGAAAAGCTTGTAGAATTCACTGCTAGAGGGAGACTAAAGAAAGCTTCTCCAGTGGGCTTCCAGGTAGCTTACTGTAATTTTGTCTGTTCTGATGCTGTAGCCAGAGCAGCAGTAGCATCTGATGCATTCTGGAACAGGATGGCTTCTCTGAGCCTTTAATTTTTTAAGGAGGAGCATCAGAGGGCCCAATTTGATTCCTTTTGTGAATCTGGAATTTGTTTATTTATGTACATTTCTTAAGTTGAATGGAGGCAGAATGGTACAGTGTTGTTGCCTTACAGCAAGAGGTTTTCTGGTTCGATTTTTATTTGGAAGTCTGCATGTCCTCTCTGTGCTCATGTGAGTTTCCTCCTGGTGCTGCGTTTCCTTCTGCCTTCCAAAGACATGCAGTATGTGGATCGGACACTCTAAATTGGTCATAGGTGTAAGTGTGTGTGTGTTTGTGTTTGTGTGTGGTATGGAAGTACCTAACCACCTGGTGGTATGAGGTTTTTGTTCTAGATGATTGTCAGTCTTGAAGTGACACCCTAGCCCCATGAGCAAAAATAGGAAAATGGGTTTGTGGATGGCTGGAGTTCTTCAGTGGAAATGTACAGCTAGCAATCTCATTTTGACCAGGATCCCAGGGAAAAGGCTCCAATTAAACATAAAAAGACAAAACCAAGTTAAAAAAATGTATGCATAAGTATAGAACTGGGGGTGTACAAGAATAGTAATATATGTACATAAACTAATCTGTGCTGTAATTAATTTTTAATATATTTATTGAGGAATGAACAACACCAAATATAAAATACAAAGTTAGCAGAGTAGAGTAATTACAGCTACAGCTAAGAATAAAACTGGAAGACTCCGTGGAGAATGAAAACAGTGATAGGGAATGAGAGAGAAATGACCAAAGGAAAAAGTAAGAAGTAGATAAAAATAAAGATAGTTATGCACCAGATTAGTAAAGAGGTGACATATGGAAGATTGGGTAACTAAGCAAAATGGGTAACTAAGTAAAAGCTTAGCTTGTGCTACATTTGTTAAATCCAAGTGCACGCTGTAGGCTTGCAAAAAAAAATATATTAGTGAAGACAGTTTTATAAAGCAAGTCTTGTCTGGTATTGCAGATACTAATCCAGTTCTTATGGAAATACAAAATTAGAAGAGTTATTAGTTTGTGCAAGTCATGTAATTCTTAAATCAAATAGGAGCTTGTTTAATAGTTTATGTATAGAGAGAGTAAGTAGTTTCCATGTCTATTTGGAGCTAATGGGTTATTGATTAGATAAAGAGCAGAGTCTCAAATTGTTCATGTGTAGGCTTATTAGCTAAAAGAAGTAGCTAAGGTAGAGCATTGCGCTTTATAAAGCAGTTTTGTTTTTGTTGTGGTAGGCATAGCTGTATGGAGTTGAGAAGATTACTGCATTTTATGTATCCCTAAGTGAAAGGCAGTGTTGGGCAAGATATGTATGATCCTTAGTGAATCATGTTTCTTATTGTAAGATTGTTTCAATTTATTTATTGGGGGGGGGGCATCCTATGTTAGTTGGTTCAGAGAGAGGAGGCAAACAGATAAGGTAGAAGTAAAAAATGATTTGGCTGTAACAACTGTGGCTTTATCTTTTAGTAAGGGAATTGCTCTGCATAGTTTGACTGATGTGGTATTGTTTTTTTTTATTGCCTCCTCAATATGAGAGTGGACGTTTAAATGGTCTAAATGAGTCAATTCAAGAGTTTGGTTGAGTTAACTTCAGCAACCTTTGAGGAGTCAATTGAGAAATGTTAACCATGTTACTGGAGCTACCTTTAATCCACGTTGGTTAAAAGCATTGTTGCCAAATATATCTTTCACAAAACATCATTAAATCCATTACATCACTGAAATTACTGTTACAACTGGGAACAAAGGTAAGCCCTTTGTTCAACACATACTCCTCAGCTTCAGATAAAATATAATCAGATAAATTGTATTTAATGCTATTATTATCAGCAGTCATTGAGAAGCCCTGCGTTTTTTCACTTCTGTCGATTCGTGTTGTGGCGTCCTCCAATCGTTTTTCTTCTTCACTGGTGCTGGTAAAAAAGGGAAAGGGCGCTGATTGTCTTCTGTTACTCGAACAGTTTTAGGTCTTTTTTTATTTATCTGATTATGTTTTATCTGAAGCTAAAGGTATGTGAACATGAGATTAGGGATTATTTACAGGGTAAATACAATAAGAACTTTTATAATTTAACCCAAATACAGAAACAAGCCCTGTTAGGGTTACAACAGGACATGCAAATAATTATTAAATCTGCTGACAAAGGGGGAGCGGTAGTCATCATGAATAAAGAATTTTATTATACAAAATTGACTGAGTTGTTATCTGATACTTCCACTTTTACACAAATTTCTCCCATTACTGTCAACATCTTGATTTCCAGAATAAGATGTAAATTAGGGGATTTGAAAGATCCAGGATTAATGGAAGTAGATTTATTTAAGTTTCTATGGATAGACCATTCAGTTATTCCTATCTTCAAGGCTCTACCAAAGATACATAAAGATCCTAACAACCCCCATTAAGGCCAATAGTATCAGGCAAAGGGTGGATGACAGAAAATATTTCTATTTGGGTGGAATGCACATTAAGTTCTGTTGTAACACATATTGCGTACATTTTGAAGGATATAGGTATTTTTTAACAAGTTTGAATGAGTGCATCAGAGTCAAGGGAGATGGGAAGATATATACCATTGTAACGTTAGATGTAAAGAACCTTTTCATTGTGATAAGCAATGATTATGGTGTGACAGCTTTATCTAATTTGATTAGTGATTTACGTTTATTTGATATGAATAAGATCAGACTCCTTACTGAGTTACTTAAGCTAGTCTTGGATTACAATATTTTTTCCTGCCAAGGTAATTACTGTTGTCAGGTAGAAGGGGTAGCCATGGGCACCCCTTGTGCCAATACTTATGCCAATTTAGTTTTGGCATTTTGGGAAGGACAATATTTATTAGGACAGCATCATGAATGGTCTAACAAAATATGTTTCTACAAGTGTTTTGTGGGCAACATTTTTTTGTTATGGGAGGGGGAATTGCTTGAATTAATGGCATTTGTGAACTATTTAGAAACCACTCTTCCTTCTTAAAGTTTTCCATGAGACATTCTAAAACTGAGTTAGAATTTTTGGATGTAAGGATTATACAAGACTATCAAGTTTTTAAAATACCATTTATAGAAAAGAATGCTGGAGAAATAATTTACTAATGCAAGATAGTATGCATCTGAGATTTACCTTTGACAATATAGTGGCAGAACAGTTGGGTAGGATATCAAGGCTATGCATGGAGGAAGACATGTTTGAAGTGGAAGTAAGAAATTTGAAGCACAACTTTTTGAAGAGAGGATACAATGAATATAGGGTTGAGGATGTTATTCAGAACAGAAAGGGGCAAAGGAAAAATAGGATTCATCCTTGGTTAGCTCAGGACAGTGTGGAAGAGGTGAGAGTTAGCAACCCCCAACCACAAGAAAGTGAGATGAGGGTTGTGTTCACTTACAGCAATAATATACATGGAGTATGTGATATTGTAAGACAAAATTGGAAGATTCTTCTCACAGATAAGAAGATAAAGAAGGTTGCAGAAGAAGAGACATTTTTTTGGGTTTAGGAGAAATAAAAACTTAAGGTTGTGCCATGACCGAAGGAAGGGACCACATTTTATTTTTAGGCATAAGGGGACTAGACCTTGTGGGTCCTGTAAGGCATGTACTTATAACTTTTACACATCCCAGTACTGGGAAGAAATATAATTTTAATACAGATGCCAACTGTAGAACGATGAATGTGATATATCTTGATGTATGTAAATCATGTGTAAGCTTTTATGTAGGGAAGACGAATTGTATGTTAAAGAACAGGATACTGAATCATTTGTCTTCCATTAGATCACATAATGAACATAATGCTTTATATCAACATGTCTCACAATATCCGGGACATGATTTTAAATTCAGCATTCTACAGAATATGCATAAAGGTATTAGGGGAGGGGATTTAGTCAGTGAAACAGAGTATCAGGAATCCAGGTGGATCATAGAACTTGCAGCACATAGGTCTCCGGGCCTTAATGATGTAATCCCCTTAAACAAGCCCTAAAGAGAAGGCGGGTTAATTATTGATCCATGATTGGTTAGTGCTCTGTATAAAATGTTTTTTTACCATTAGCAAACCATCTGATGAAGGGCATCAGCCCGAAAGCGCTTATACTCTTACCACATTTTGTTTTTGTTTTTAACCTTTGTTTTATAGTTTGATTAAAACCTTTGACTTTATCCTGTGGTGGTTGTTGCCTTTGTTTCTAATTGTACTCATTTCATGTGGGCAATACAACCTTTAGTGAAGTCACTTCTGCGTTTGTTTAGATACTGAAAGTTAGGAGGATATGATATTGTTTCTTTTATAATTTGGGATCTGTCAGTAAGATAACTTGTTAACCACTAATTATACTTGTTGACAGACCAACATTTTCAAGAGAAAGTATGAGTGTATTATGTGACACAGTATCAAAAGCTTGAGAAAGATAAGGAAAAATTGTACCTACTAATTTTGTAATAAGGTCGCCGTGAATTAATTCATTGGGTTCATGGAGAGCAGTGTTAATTCAATGATTGGGCCAAAATCCATTTCAGGTATGATAGGTAAGATTGTAATTTAGTTTGTAGATAATGAGTTGTGTATAAATGTTCTTCCTTCACTGTCTAAAGAAGTAGTGCCATAGCATTGTAGTTATTTAATAATGTGAAGGTCCACCATTGTGTAGAGCAGTTGTGATAAATTATTTCTAGCAATGTGAAATATCAACATCTGTGATGTCTGTATTTGTTAATGTAGTGACTGAACAGGAAATGAATGGGGCTGGGATTTGTGCAAAATTTAGAATGGAGGTTAGCAACAAGAGAGTCAGGCCTTAGTTTCTTTAACTCATTCACTCCAGTAGAGCTCAGGAAGTTTGCACTGTAACTTCCAATGGGTGGAGCCTAAGCCTTTTGACAGAATCAAATTATGTCCTCACATTTTAAACAAATATTCATATCTCCGATACCATAGGGATTATGAAAAGTATAAATGGAAAACTCTTCAGTACAAACTGTTTTGCAGTGGTAGTATCCTTTAGGTTCTAGGTCTTAAAGTGAATTTTATAAATTACAATAAACGCAGTAACTATTACTTTTGTACTATTTTGTAAACAACTTACAATATCTCAGCAGCCACTTAAGTTACACACATACTGTCAGCAGCATTTTATTCATCTATTGGAGAGCTTTCATAAGAGGCTAAGGAGTTCTGTCTGTGTGAAAAATGTGAAAATTATATCTGTATAAATTAATATCCTAAAATAGCAGTTAATATCTCTTTAACTGCACTAGGCAGAGGTTAAATATTAATGCAGTTGAGTTTATCATTGTGCAAGTTTTAAGATTAAATCTTTGAAAACCTTGTACATAACATGGTTTTGGAATTATTGGTGCAACTATGAACAAGCAATATTTTGACGCCTAGAGGCATCAATAGGAGTTAATTGTAGATGCAGCTGGAGGCATCCCTGAGATGTAATGAGTTAATAGCTTACAAACTTCTAAAGTCTTTACTGTCAATCTGGGGAATTCAGTATTGTGATTTGACAGTGGACGGAAGTTGAAGAGTGAAATTTGTGGAGATTAGTATTTGTAGGGAGTCAGTGAAATGGTTAGAAAAACCTTAAGCAAATGAAAAATCACCTAAGCATGGAACAGTGAGGGAGTATGAGAGTGGCTGTTTGATTAACAGATGTTCAGAATTTATTTTGATCATTTGTATGTTGTAGTTGAGTTGTAAAATAAGATAGATCTGATGTTGTAAATCTTCGTTCATTCCTTACTGATGGGTTATTGGTTCCATCCTCGGAACCAAGCCGGCCAACATCAAGCTCACGTCAGCCAAAAACCCTTGAGCCAAGGTCCTACCCAGAATGCTCTGCTCCCTGTTACTCCAAAAAGGCTAATACTGTAATTCCAGGTACACTCCAAAAGTTGATTTAATGACCACAACCACATCAAACAAAACCAAGTTTATTGCACAAACAGAGCTCTCGGGTCTCCACCCTTCATCAGTGATATAAAAACTAATTAAATTCACAATTTAAATAGGAGCATCTTTAATCACAAGACAACAGCCAGCCTATCAAATAAAATCCTCCCACCCCTTCTCTTAAAAATATGACAATTTTTTACATTTTCACATATATACACACACGTACATACACACACACACATATATATATATATATATATATATATATATATAAATATATATATACACACACACACACACACATACATATATACATATATAAACATGCATACACACATACATATACATACATCAATGTACAAAATAAATGTCAAAAATTGTCATATTCTTTAAGATAAGGGGTGGGAGGATTTTTTGTGCAATAAACTTGGTTTTGTTTGACGTGTTTGTGGTTGTTGAATCTGCTCCCTGTTACCTCAGATCTCATTTGCTGTATTGCTGTACAGCCGTGTCAAGCCAATCTTTCAGATGAGTGTCTATTTTTTGAAAATTTTATACATTGTTCTTACTTTAAATATTTTCAGATAGTTTCTACTAATATTTTCCTACCATATCATATACTTTAGACTCTCTCCCTTTAGTCTTTTCCCTTTATTACCCTTTTTCTTACCTTTGAGGTAATTCTTCATTACAATTGTTGGTAATCCTTCCTTTTCTCTTCTTACCCTTTTGGGTAGCCTTTCCTCTTCCTTTTGGTACTGTTCCTCTCCACATCATTATGTCGGATAAGAAAAGTAGCGTTTGTTTCAAGCAGTGTAAGGATTGCAGCTGTAAGTTGCTGCTTTCCGATGGCCATGACTTGTGTCTACTGTCTGAATGTCTCCCACCTTACTGTGGATCCCCCATGTGGGATTTGTTAAAATTTTTCTACCAGAACTCTTAACGAGAGGAAGAATAAGTTAATTTTGAAAGGTCTTCTCAAGTCTCCTTTCTCTGAGGCAATCTCTGGGTCAGAGAGCTCAACCCCTCCTGTTAAACCCCATAAGAGGCGTTCTTCCTCTTCATAATCGAAATCACTCCCCTCTTCTCCCTCTGGAGATCGTAGGGAGTCAACCCACAAGAAGGTGAAATTGATCACTACTTTGGCTCTGCCACCTGTGACCCTGTCGGCTCCAGGCTCGGCACCGCCCCAAATGATTCCTTATCGATATTGACATCAGAGTTCCCAGTGCAGACAACTATGGCTCTAACAGTTCCGTTGCAGCCCTTACCGGCACCATCCATGCAGGTACAGTCCCCTTCGGCACCGTTGGTACAATCCCCTTTGACTCCAAGTATGACTTTTCTGTACTCCACAGCGCAGACATTTTCGGCACCGACATGTTCTTCGGTGCAGTCCTTCTTGGCACCATCCTTACTACCAGTGCAGACACTTTCCTCAACGCCACTTTACCCATCGGGACAGACTTTTGCCTTTACGGTGCAGACACCTTCAACTACTATGGCGCTGACGTCGTTGGCACAGACTACTTCCACTCTGTTTTCTTCGGCACAGATGTCCTCGGTTCCAGGCTCTGCACCTATTGAATTAGCAAGGGCCAAGTATTCTCCTTCATTGGATCCATGTGCTGGCAGTCAATATAGTCCTTTACTAGAAAGGCCAGAATCGCCATCAGCTTTCTACATGTGGTCAACCAAGAGTCTCTCTGAACAAGATGTGTTGCAGGTTGTTGACCAGTTGCTTGTGGCCAGAGGTCTCTCTCACCCATGAAAGTCCATGTTCCCTCTTTCAGGTGAACGTATATCTCCTCAAACTCCAACGTATACTCCTCCTTCGACTTCTACACAAGTTTCGAAGCCTATTACTTTGACATCAGCTTCCCTTCCTCCGAGTTCAGTCGTGGATCTCACTTTGGAACAGGAGTCGTCCTTGTGGCCTTTGGTGCACTGGGCATCGGGCTCTTCTCAAGTCAGTGGCTGTGCCATGGGGGAGGGCATTCCTGGTTCCATGCCGATTTTTTCTATGGCACCCTCGAGGGATCCTCTCTCTCTCACGGTCCTCTTGAGACTCCTGGTCTGGGGGTGGGCTCGTCGAAGTGGGGTGTGACCCCGGTTCCGAGGTTGTCATGCTCTGTTCCGGGCTCCCATCCCTCCTTGGGCGAGCCAGCCTTCCAGGCCTTGGAGAGGGCGCTTGCCTCTGCTGGCAAATTCCACATGTCGGAGTCCTCTCCCCCCCTCTGTGCCGCAACTGTCACATGCCACAACCACTGGACACTGGGCACACTGGCTTCAGGTTTCTCCTCTTCAGGAGACCCCCTCTTTGCAGTCTTCCTCAGAACCTCCCACTGAGGAAGTACCCCTCAAAGCATCGTGCAAGAGGAAGCACATGGTCTCCACTGAGGAGTCATTGACTGAAGATACAGATTTTGATGACGGGGAAGGGTCCCCACGGTCACCCTCTGATGAGGTGTCCTGTGGTGACATCCTCCAGATCCTTAGACAGAGGGGTGACTGGAAGTCATTTAATCCTTTCTCTGAGGAATCTGTATTCCTGCAGGCTTTTCGTGCCTGGCCCCCTACCTCCTGGGTCACCCCGACTGTCGAACTTGTCCAGCGTGCATGGAAGGGTTCTGACACCCTGGAAGCTATACCAAGGAGACTGGATAAAATATTATTGCCCCCAGCTGAACACCCACATTGGTCATGAGGTCTTCCAGTAGATGCTATGGTGGTGGCATGTGCAACTAAGAAGGATTTGGCAGATGAGAGCCAAACTGTCCATCCACCCAACAAGGAGTCCTGGGTGATTGACAGACTAGAAAAGCATGTATTTGCTTCATCGACCTTCGCCGTAAGGTCTTTGAACTATTTGGCACACTTTACCAGGCTTCAGAGGGATCTTATCAACCAGCTCTCTGAAACCTTGACAGGAGCGGTTTCTGACGAGGTCCGTGACAACGTGGCTTCTCAAATAGCCACCCTAGAGTCCATTTTCAACTCTTCGATGCGTCTTATTTCTTACGCAATGGAAGGGGTGGTTAGAGTGGCAGGTGCGGGTATAGTCACCAGACGACATGCCTGGATGAGCCTTTGTGACTTTTTGGACTCCTTTAAGGCTTCCTTCATGAACTCCCCCATCGAGGCCGCTTCTTTGTTTGGCCCTAAAGTGAGAGATACGCTGGCAAGGTTCGAACAAGATGGCAAGACCCTGTCTGCCATTGGTGTCAGACACTCCACTCCTCAGCAATTCGACTCCAGAAATCAGAGGAGCGGGAAGATGTGGCACAGGAAATCACAGGGCTCTTTCTGGGACGCACGTGCCGAGTTCTCCCCTAGAGGCAGAGGGGGAAACTCCAATGGAAGACACCCCTTTCGGAGTAGAGGAGGTCTGCAAAACTGGGGTTCCAGAGATTCCTTCTCTGGCCAACCCTATCAGCGCACCTGAAGTATTGAAAATCAAATAGCACCAAAAAAAAACCAATAATACCAAATCCACGTACGAAGACACAGTGAAAGAAGAAAACCAGCCAGCAGCAATAGCGACACCCCCCTTTTAATTTCCGCCACTCCTGACTGCTTACCTCTGTAAGCGGTCAGGGGTCATTTCTCCTTGTACCCCACTGCCTGGCAAAATATAACCACCAACTCTTGGGTACAACAGATAATATCCAGAGGCTATCGCATCCCCTTCCATCTTTGTCCAATCTCATCCAGAGTATTACCCGACGTTCCACCAAAAGGGAAGCAGCAGCACACAAAATCCAAAAGCTGCTACAAAAAAGTGTCATCCAGATGGTCCCCCCATACCAGATGGGATCCGTTTTTTACTCAAGGTTCTTTTTAGTGCCAAAAAAGACAGGAGACTGGAGACGAATTCTGGATCTCAGCACACTGAACAAATTTGTAAAAACAGAGACATTCCGGATGGTCACGGTTCAGTCTATCCTTCCTCTTCTGGAAGAAGATGATTGGATGTGCTCTGTAGGTCTTCAAGATGCATATTACCACATAAAAATGGACAAACGCTCAAGAATATACCTCCGCATAGGAGCCAGTCACTACCAATTTTGAGCTCTGCCCTTTGGTCTCTCTGCAGCCTCCAGAGTGTTTACCAAATGCATGGCAGTGGTTATCGCTCACTTACAATTTCAAGGATTCCAGGCGTTTCCATATTTAGACGACTGGCTCCTCACCGCCCCCACCAACCTTCTACTGGAAGAAGCCCTGCACTACACTCTCCTAACAGCTCAAAGCCTGGGAGTCACTATAAACTGGGAGAAATCCAACATGACCCCAGCTCAGTCTTTGGAATTTATAGGGGTACTATTGGATACGAGAAATTGCACAGCATCCCTTCCGAACCACAGACTTCAGAGAATAAGGCAACAGGTTCAACCGCTGCTCTGTCACCACAAATCTCCCACTCGATCTATACTCCACTTCTTGGTGTCAATGGCAGCCTTGATCACCATTGTTCCTCTAGCCAGATTCCACATGAGGCTCCTTCAGTGGCTACATCTCACTCAGTGGTACCCACTACAACAGCAAGATTTACTCTGGTGGATGTCTCAAAATCCCCAACAATGGTCTCGCCCCTTCAACCCCCATCAACCGATAGCCACGGTGACCATGGATGCCTCCCTGATGGGGTGGGGTGGGGCTATGTCAGGGAACTCGGTCCAAGGCACCTGGTTGGAGACAGAGGCCCTTTTTGCATACCAATGTCCTGGAACTGAGGGCAGTGCTACTAGCATTGCAAGCATTTCATTCCATCCTTCTGTCAGGGACTATTACGATCCAGTCAGACAACATGTCAGTGGTCTGGTACATCAACAAACAAGGGGGCATCAAATCTTACCCGTTTTGCTGAGAGGCCTTGAGAATATGGCGATGGGCGATAGCTTCCAACCGCTTTCCAATTGCAACGCACATTCTGAGGAGCTCCAACGTAATAGCGGACAAATTGCGCAGGTGCATTCTGCAACCTCATGAGTGGTCCCTCAATCCTATGATAGCGGCAAAAATCTTCAACCGCTGGGGCCAGCTTTGCTGCAACCTATTTGCCTCCCCAACCAACTACAAGTGCAGCAACTATTTTGCCCTAATCCCCCCTTGGGGACCGTCATCAAGAGATGCTCTAGTCCATGCTTGGCCCTAGGGTCTACTTTATGCTTATCCTCCTCTTCCCCTCATCTCCCAATTTCTGAAGAAAGCATGACAGTTGAAGAGCAAAGTGATCCTCATTGCTCCATATTGGCATCAACAGGTCTGGTTTCCCTTCCTCTGGCCTCACATGCTAGATCAACCGTGGATCCTCAAACCATCCCCAACGTTGATCTCCCATCCGCAGGTTCTGATTCACCCCAGTCTAACAACCCTGAAACTGACAGCTTGGTTTCTCCACTTCCAGTGATTGCCAGGCATGAAAACCTCTCGTCCCCTGTGCTCAATATTCTTATTGCATCTCATAAATCGTCCACCAGACTAATCTATCTTAACAAATGGAGAAGATTCTCACTATGGGCAGCGAATAAACAATTAGACCCCTTGTCAACCCCAGTTTTGGTGGTACTGGATTACTTATCACATCTTTTCCACTCTGGGGTGTTTGCCTCTACTATCCGTGTGCATTTAGCTGCCATCTCAAATTTCCACATTGGTTTTCAAGATTCTTCACTTATGTCACACACTCTGTAAAACATTCTTGAAAGGGGTTATCCACCTAAAACCTCCCTTTAGAGAACGGGTACAACCTTGGGATTTGGCATTGGTTCTGCAAGCTCTAACAGCTCCCCTCTTTGAACCTGCGTCTTCATGTGATGTAAAATATCTCTCTTAGAAAACTTTGTTTCTGATTGCAATCACATCGGCCAGACGCTTGTCAGAACTTCAAGCCTTATGCATCAAACCTCCCTATCTTATCTTCCATAACGATAGGGTATCACTAAGAACTCATTTTTCCTTTTTACCAAAAGTGGTGTCAGAGCGGTCTATCAACCAGTCTATGGACCTTCCAGTGTTCTTTCCTAACCATTCTAACAAGGGAGAGTATTGCCTGCACTCCTTGGATGTTCATAGGCAAGTAAGATTTTATCTGGACAGAACAAAATCTACCAGTAAATCAAACCAACTGTTTCTGTTTTTTTCTGGACCCAGACAAGGTCATCCTGTATCAAAAGTTACATTGACTTCATGGTTGAGAAATTGTATTACCTTTATCTACAACAAAAACAATCTCACCTTGCCTCACAGAGTGAAAGCACATTCTACAAGTTCTATGGCAACTTCAGCAGCTTTCCATGCTAAGGCTTCCCTCAATGATATTTGCTCAGCTGCAACTTGGGCCAAACTTCATACCTTTATTCTTCATTACAAATTGGACTTGGCCTCCAGAGGTAGAGCTTCCTTTGGCTCCTTGGTGTTCAGGAATGTCCTTCCATGAGGACCACCCAGGGATACCGGTAGCTGGGGACTCTGTCCCATGAGTAAGGAGTGAACAAAGATTAACAACATCAGATAAAGAAGTTATGTCTTACCATAACGTTCCATCTGTGTTGTTGATCTTCATTCATTCATTACTTCCTACCCTCCATCCCCCATCTGGAGGTTTCTGGTTGATTTCATGTACTCCTTTATTGTAGATCTGTTATGACCAGAGATAGCCTCTACTTTTATCTGTCAACTCGCAAACTCGATCTGAGATAAAAGGGAGCAGAGCTTTCTGGGTGGGACCTTGGCTTGAGAGTTTTTGGCTGACGTCAGCTTGATATTGGCCGGCTCAGTTCCGAGGACGGAACCGATAACCCATCAGTAATGAATGAACGAAGATCAGCAACACAGCTGGAACTTTATGTTAAGACATAACTTCTTTTTTTTTGCATACAATGATGGCATTTCTGGCAGTGTTACATTTTTTTCAAAACTTGTTGTAATCCTATAAGCTGTGCATTCTGTTATACATGCACCAGAGGCAGCCTCTATTAAACATTTACTTTTTTATTTCTGGTGTTAATTACAATAGACAAGTTGAATATTTACATTTTTTAATAGCTGAAATAAATGTAACTAGGAAGATGTAGTTGAAAGAAGATGCATTAGTGCTGAGGAAGTATGGGAAGAAGACACCAGTTATAATTAGATAAGGTATTGTTTAAAGATGAAATGTTAAATGTTACATCTTAAAAAAGATTTAGTGAAAGACAGAACATTCATGTTTTATACAGTTCGGTAGGGATCCAGAGGGCATATGCAGGAAGGTGGCTACTGATGCAGCCTGACAGGGTGCCAGAGATGGTGACTTTGAGAGGAGAAGATATAAAGGTACAGTGTAGTAAACCTTTGTACCTTGATGTCTGTTTGGAATTGTTAAGAGAGTAATTAAGTTGAACAAAAAATGTAATTGGTGGGAATGCGGAGGCATCATTAATAAGTGATCAGTTTAAACTGAAATTGCCCAGTACTTTGAGTTCTGAGTTGTGGTTTGATGCTAACATTGCAGAGCTTTTTTGAGCAAATTAACCGTTATTGCATGTTGTTTTCATTGAGTCTAATGTGAGTTGTGATTGACGTACTTGTGATGATGTCGCTATTAGTAGGAGGTGAGACATGATGGACTGTTTTTATACAGTAAAGATACATCACCTGCACCCTTGTGTGTTCTACACACCAAAGTGTGGTATATCCTGGAAGGGTAATACAGTTCTCACAATCTTATGGTTTTAGCCACATCTAAGAGAATGCAGTAGTATCAGGCTGGTAAGCTGGGAGTCAGCTATAAATAACATGTTTTATTAATGAAACTTCTTGCATTAATATGACTCATTTTTAAACCTTTGCTAATTTTCTTAACGTAGAGATTTGAGTTAGAGGGTATGTAAGTTGCAGATCCACTTGGGTTAGGATTTATATCATCTGATAGTTAAGCATGAGATATGATTTAGTGGGTTTGAAGCATTTTCTAACCATGAATAGTCATGGTGATCAAAGAAGAGTTTGTTGCCAACATATGTACTCAAGTTCCTAATGATTGAGCCATATTTAAGTAGTGGTGTGTGATGATGATGATAAGTTTACCAAAAGTGACAGTGCTGCATTCCTTTGCATTCAGGGTAAGCCCATGATTAACACACTAAGCAATTGTTTTGTCCAGCTGTTGCTTAGATAGTTAAATTATTAGAATGGGATTTAATAACTCCCCTAGGTTTGCAATAATTAGTGTGCTTGGTTAGCTATAGCCTTTTGATATCTGCTTTCATGTCAAAGGAGTGTATACCAAAGAAGAGGGGGGCCCAGGATTGAGCCCTGTGAAATACCACAGGTGGGATTTTTCTGCCTAGACCAAATAACCCCAAGCTTAATTATATGTATTTTGTCAGCCAGTTAGCTGTCCGACAAAATATGTGTGGGTTAATGCAAAGCTGGAAGAGATTAAATAACCCAAGCTTAATGATATGGGTTCTGTCAGCCAGTTAGCTGTGCAACAAAATATATGTGGATTAATGCAGAGTTGGGAGAGATTTTAGTAATGCCAACGTGGAAGATAAGGACGGAGGTCTTGGCAAGGTCCAGGAAAGCAGCATAGATTGTATGCCTTTTATCTATTGTTTCTGTATCCCTTTCAAGGAACACATCTAGGTTCAGAAGGCATGATCTCCCATTTGCAAAGTCAAACTGCTGTTTCCACAGATATAATATCACCTTTATTGTTGTTCAGTAGTTCAGCTGTAATAACAGTCCATAGACCTGAAATATAACTAGTAAGTTTGTCTAATACATGTGCAGTTCCCAGGGTCAGAAGATGAGGAACCAGCTTTATGGAAGAGATCACAACTGCCATTCCAAACACCTTAGAGTGGTAACCAAATGAGAGATTCTGGTTGAAATGTTGTGCTAGGGGTTTTGCTAGAGGGGAACTATAGTGTTTCTCAGCAGACATCCAGCAATATTGTTGGGACCTGTGGAATTAATAGCTTTAATTCAGGAAACTTGAGCCAGTTTATTTTGAGAAAGAAGGTGTGAGGGGGAGTGGAGGGCACAGGGGAGAGTACATACAGTGAAGTTGGAAGAGAATTTGTCTGTAAGGATTATAGTAACTTTCTCTGGGTCAGAGAAGGAGGTCCATTTGAGAAAAACTCATGATTGATTACTTATAAGTTTTCTAATAGAGCTAAAGAAGACATGTTTGTTGTATTTTGAATTGGTTGCAGCTTTAAGTTCGTAGTCCTTGCATTTTCTAATGGTTACTTTGAGGGACATATCAATTTTAAATTCCTTTTATTATGGTAAAGTGGAGATGATTTATAGATGGATAGGAGATTTTACTTCTAGGTATAGAGTTTGTTGATATGGGGTTTTACCATATGGGTTTAATTTAAAACTTGTCATTATGCTTGTGTTGTTTGGGTAAGGATGCCACTATACATCTGTGTAAGAGGGAGTACAATTCAGAGGAGTAGGTGGCAATTTTAGGTACAGGGTTTACCTGGGAGCTATACCACTTGTGATTATCAGTAAGAAAGTAAATTACTTCAAGTCTGGAGCACTTGGCATTGCCAAAAGTGTGGAGAGCTCCCAACTTTTGTTAAAAATTTGTTGTTACTTTAGTGGATTTTATTCTTTAGTTACGTTTTTATTGATTTAGTACATTATTTGAGTTTGTCAAGTTAATGTAATGTGAATATAACTGTAGTGTAGACACGATATGCTATCCTAGCAGTATTTCTATTGTTCTTGACATTGGCAGCATTGTGCAAGCTCCTATTATTTGTGCTTTCGTTGTTGCTTTCCTTCTTTTGCTACTTTGAAGTGAAAAGTCTGGAGAGATTGAAGTTAGAATGTGTCAGAATCTTTGTTGTCAATTGTCCTGTCTGTGAATTTTGACAAAGGTAAAGATTGAATAGACAATGCATCTGTGGGCTGTTAGTTTGCCAAAGGTTTGAGATGAAGTTCTTGTTATACTTTGCCTCTGATGCTGTCCAAAGTCTTGAATTATTGAGTGTGCCCTTAATTCAACAGCAAAGTTACTGCTACTGCTTCTAATGTTTCTTTCTGTTATCAGTAGCAAGAGGGGTTGTTCTTATAATACTGTATGTTTTGCAACTATTTCAACAGAAAACTATTCTAACACACACTATATTGGGTGATTCTGGCTTTTTCTTTTGCCCTTTTGATGTAAATTAAGTTGGTGTGCAGTCATATTTCAAGTTAACAGGAAACCATTGATCAGATCTGGCTGCTTCATTGAGCCACTGAAACTTCCAGCTGTTTTATTTGACCTGTTGAATGCCAGTTATCAGAGTTGCTCCAAATTGTCCTATGTAAAGTGCAGAAAACCTGTTTCTGTTTCCACTCAATTGTATTTCATTCCTGTTAACTTTATTTTAGTGTATACCAGGGGTGGGCAAACTTTTTGATTCGTGGGCCACATTGAGTTCTAACATTTGACAAAGGGGCCGGAACAGGAGCAGATAGATGGCATGCTTTGAAAACATCACCTCATTGGGGGAAAAATACACATCTTGGGATATGGAGAAAACATGTGCTTTAATTTCCAATGAAAATGAAGAAAAACATTACAATAAAATCTCTGACTTCGAAATGAGTCTTTAAACACTGAAAATCAAATAAATGACCATTTTATTTTAAAGCACTGAAAGTTCTGTTATCCTTCAGGATATCACCATCACTATCCTCCTGACTTAGGAGATGCAGATGTACTTGTCCTGTTCCTTTTATTCAGTTTGTTTCCCCGGTGCCAAAAGTCAACAATGACCATTGCAAGGACGAAACAGTTGCAGCAAGTCAGTCTGTAAAGCGTTATATTTGATCTGCGCCCACTGTTTATTTTAACAACGTGCGTATCACGGAGACACACACATTTTAATGGGAGCAGTGTTGTTGGTCTCCTTTTTTAGCCAGCGCATCAAAGTGTGGAGTTAGTTTTGTTGTGGCGATTCTCAGGATGGATCTGAGGTGTAGGTCTGTTAACTTGGATCTGTGGCTGGCTTTGTTGATGTTCATGATGCTGAAGGTCTGTTCACACACGAAGGTAGAGCCGAACAAAGCCAACATCATCTGCGCTTTTCGCCTTAGATTTGGAAACGCGGCATCATTGAGTGAAGCATAGAAGTCATTTAGTTTCAGAGAGCTGAACTTCTCTTTTAAGGCAGGGTCGGACTGAAGGTCGATCAGTTTGAGCTGAAGCTCCTCTGGAGCTGTTTCGGGGTCTTGTGACAGAGGAAAGGCCACCAATTGAAGTGACTTGTCAATTTTGTCGAAATCCAAAACCGACGGCAGAATTCTCCATGCAGTGCATCCAGTGACTCACTGTATTTCTTTACTTTTGCTCCGGCCTCTTTCAGCATGGCTAGTCTAGGAAAATGAGTGAATGACTTGTTCAAAATCTGCCTGGAGAATAAAGCCAGCTTGGATTTGAAGGCTTTCACGTTTGTGTACATGTCATGCACAAACTGCTCCTTCCCCTGCAGTTTCACGTTGAGCTCATTCAAGTGTGAAAATACGTCCGTAGCAAACGCAAAGTCACACATCCAGCTCTTGTTGCTCAGCTCAGGAAATTCATCAGTCTTCCCCTGCCACTCCAAAAACACACCAATCTCCTCTTTGAGCTCCCACACTCATTGAAACACTTTGCCCAAACTCAACCAATGGACATGGGAGTGATAAAGCAGGTCCTGGTGATCCGCATCAGTTTCCTCCAGGAATGCAATGAACTGACGGTGCTGAAGTCCCCGTGCGCGTATGAAGTTGACGAGTTTCACCACAGGATTCACAACATGATTCAGCTGTAGCACCGATTTACATAGAGATTCCTGGTGGATGATGCAGTGGAGGAAAATGACATCCTGGTCAGGGTTTTCATCTTTCACTTTATTCTGGATTCTCCTCAGCAGGCCAACATTTTTCCCGTTAAATTCGGAGATCCATCTGTGGTGACGTTAACAAGCTTACTCCAGGGAAGCTTCATGTTTTCGATGGCAGCAGACACCCGTTCAAACAAGTCCTCTCCCCGTGTTTGTCCTTTCAGAGACTCCATTGTCAAAAACTCCTCCATTATTTCAAAAGTTTCGTTGATTCCTCGGATAAAAATGAGGAGCTGAGCAGTGTCTTTGACATCGTTGCTTTCATCCAGTACTAAAGAATAAAAAGTGAATGACTTCGCCTTTTTGTTTAATCTGCTAGTGATATCTTCATCTATTAGTTCCACACGGCGAGTCACTGTCCGCCGTGATAAACTGATTTTCTCAAATTTGTCTTTGGTCTCGGGGCACAAAATACCTGTTGTCTCTACCATACATTCTTTTAAAAACTCGCCCTCAGACAGTGGTTTGCTGGCCTTTGCTATTTTGAATGAAAGCATAAAACTGGCCTTGGTACTTGACTCTCGAATGGCAGTTTGACGGTGAAAAAAACTTTGCTGAGCCTTCAAATTAGCTGCCATCTTCTCAGCAGCAGCTTCCCGTTCTTTTGTTGAGAGCTTGCTAGCATAATTAGAGTACTTTGTGGCAAAGTGACGGCTAATATTATACTCTTTAAAAAACGCCACAGTTTCTTGGCATATCAGGCAAACAGCAGATGATCAGTGTTCAGTGAAAAAATATTTAGTTGTCCACTCCTTATTGAACACTCGACATTCTCTGTCCACTTTCCTTTTCTTGGGTCTGCTCATCTTCATAGAGGGGCGGTGGGTCAAAGGGTAAAGTGCAAACGTGGAGTAATAGGCCTACGCTTCACCTTAACAAAGCCAATATATCTAGAGTGCGCCATCTAGTGAGGAAACATCAGAATTGCAGGGGAAATAAAACATTAACAAGGTTAATTTATTAAATTTTTTCAAGTTTGGCGGGCCGAATCAAAACGTTTAACGGGCCGCATGTGGCCCCTGGGCCGTAGTTTGCCCATGCCTGGTGTATATCAACATGATATTAACTGGTGCTGAGGTAATTGCATTTAAACAAATAGCTGACAGTTGTGTGCTTGTTCCTATGTTTGAAGTTTTAACTGTAACTAAAAGAGGAGTGGCTGTAGATGCTGCAGACCGCTTAAGAGCAGCGGTGAGTGGAATGAAGACTCTGTGATGGACTTCCAATATGGTTGTATACAGAGCATCAGGTTGATTAGAGCTTACTCAAGGTGAAAAATGAGAATTATTAAAAATAGTAAAAGCTATCAGTTTCAGTAAAATTGAATTACTGGCTAGTAATTACACTGCCAAGATACCAGTACAGAAAAGATCTGGAGATAGTAAGAGAAATTCATCCAGAAAAAGAGAATAGAAATATCTGACTGGGAAGAAACTTGCATTTGTTCAGCCAAATTTGTTCAAGTTTCAGCTTTACTACAGAAGTTGACTTCAGTAATGTAGAGGAAAATAAATCAAATGCACTCTGAGATATTTAAGTGTGACACTGGAGGACTATATAAATTCAAATGTCCAAAAGCTGGAAAAATGGGAGACGCTTTAGAGTTAGAAAACAGAGCATGCAGAGAAAACCTGAGATTTTTTTTTTTCTTGTTTGCTGTAGCAAGAAACTGGATGGGATATTCATCCATCCACACACAACCCCTTTTTCCCATTTTTGCACATGGGGTCAGAGTGTCACTTCAAGTGTGATAATCATCTACAGCCAATTTTTACACCACCGGGTGGCTAGCCCACATTAATTTTATGAAAGTACAAATAAGCAACAGGACTGGTGTTCCACAGCAGGATTTGTTGATTGAGGAGGGCACTTTGTGTGTGTACTCCAGATCTAGCCACTAGAAGTCAGTCAAGACCTACCATTAGTAAATATGCAGTCATACCAACAAAAAGAGATGCTTTTGACGAAACTGTTGAAAAAGATTAAGTTACTAAAATTGGGGTCACCAGAGAATTTCTGGAGAATGATTATTTGCTGTATACCAGGAAGACAACCAAATTTAACCCTGCAATCAGGGAATGTAAAGAGGCAAAAGTGAGATTCAAGTTGCTATATCCAGCTGTCTTCAGAATATTTCTTTCCTAAAGGATCAAATACATTTTTGAATGTCGAACAGGCTTAGGAGGAAATATATTTTTAGATAACAATGAGTAAGGCAAAAAGCTGAAGGGAACTCAGTTTCTCAGTCTTCTAACAGTAACAAAGCCCATAGGGACTCCTTGCTAGTGAAACATTTTATATTTGTTCCAAGGAAAATGTTTGTGTGACAGAAAAAAAAAACATAGGAGCTGACTAGAAGAATCTGGAGTGCCTTGGAACTAAACCAGAGACTGGTGTTGGAAGATCCAGATGATAGAGAAGACCACCAGTAATATGAAATTTGTGAATAAATGGAAGAACTTTAAAGCATCACTCCTGTTAACTGCAGTTTAGGCATGTGTACTGTGATTCTGTGGGAAGAAGTGCCTTTAAATAAACTGGAAGTTTGTTGATCATTTTAAACTTGCGGAAGAAATTAAAGCATAAATCCCACTTTGTCATTAATATTTCGATGGCACAAAAGGGACTAAAGAGGTAACTATAAGTAAAACAGTTTTTGTTCTTATTAATATTAGTATAAAAATACATGGTGTAAACTGCATGTTATATTATAGGATGGAGTCAAATATATTTTAAATGTGAGGTGGGAAATTTTATCAGTGACTGCTTTATATGCTGGTGATATTAAAGTAAGGATGTACTTTCTCATAATACATATGTTTCCATGCTGCACTGTAACAAGGAAAAATGTGCTGAAGAGAGGAAAGTGAAAGTTAAGATAATGTTGTGGTCTTTGGCTGCTGGCAGAGATATGAAATGTGTTGATCATATTATATGGAGAATTAAAAGGCAGTTTCACGTGTTTTTGGATGTTTAGACCAATGTCCTTAGTTTAAGCAAATTACATTGAAAAATGAGACTATAATGAAATGCATGAAAACTGGTAGTTCTATCTTGCATTTGCAAAGTTATTAGCTATTTATTTATTGTTAACATGTGCTTTTAGCTGGAGACAAGAATCAAACACAGGTGCAAGCATTTAATCATGAGAGGTCTAACCAGTGTGGTGTAAGTGAAATCTACAAGGATTCTTTCTTGCATTTACAAAGTTAACTTGCTTTTTTCCATCAGTGGATGGTTTTATTTGGAGAAAAGGTGAAAGCAGTTAATCGTGGTCTGAGCAGTATGTTCTGAGTGAAATCTTCAAGTCATGTTTCTTGAAAAGTCTGAACATAATGGCTCGGTACAAATACAGTTAGATTTTAAAGGGTAAAGGAGAAGCAGTTCATTCAAAATAAATAAAGTCTAGTACTGTGTTAAAGCAATGGTTATATGACTACGTCCATCCCCAGCAACCTTAGTTTTGTAATACATTAAATGTGACAGTGCACAATTATTTTGTTTATTTAAGGGCAGCTAGTTCATTTTTTCCCTAAGGCTGAAAGTTAAAAGTTACTGAAAACATGCAATTTGTTTTTCACATCTGGAGTGAAAGTAGAGATAAGGTAAGAACAGACATCTGTCTGTGTAAGTGGGAACACAGGCTGTAACTGCAGTTTATCATAGTTCACCATAACTTTATAAAACATGATTACTATGGGTGCAGCTGTTTATTTGGGGCAACTGCTCCTATTTGGAGAGTTTAACTTCCATTTTTTGAAAGGATATATAGTTTCCTGTGTTTGCTGTGAGTTAAAAGGGGTTTTGAAAATATAGTTAGTTTTTAGTTTGTTGACTTTTTAAAAGTCTGGTAAAATATGACAGAAATCCAAATAGAGATCAGTGGAAGCAATTACATACAAGATGATACTGCCAGACTGTGTGTGCATGTAATCTCTAAGTTGAAAATGTATATTCAAAAGAACTGTCACTTATAATATGTGGGAGTTGTAGCTATTTGTCAGAATGGCTGTTTTGTCAATGTTAATGTGGAGTGTAAATGGCCTGACAGATGTAGATAAAAAGCAGTGAGTATTGGAACATATTTATATGTTCCAACATATATCCAACAGTATATGAAACATATTGAGATATGTAGGATGCAAATTTCAGTGTTACAGGAGACGCATTTGGATAGAAATGAGCATGTGAATTTGACAAAAAAAGTATTTCAGGATGGATATTCAGTAAGAGTTTCACTGAGAAAGGCAGAGGGGTGTAATGATATTAATTGCAAGGGGCCACCAATTGTGCTAGAATAGAAAAAAGTCAGTAATGGTAGATATGGGGTAATAAGTAGTTATTGGTTGGGGATGAGGGTTACACTGGCATGTACTTACATTCTACCCAAAACTACTGTTATAAAGTTTAAGAGAATTTTGGGAAAACATAAGATTTCAGTAGGGATTTTTATTTATGGGAGGGGACTAGAACCTGATTTACTGTAGTAGAGGTGCATGGGGGGGCAAGAAAGGAAAGCATACCAAAAAAGAGAGAGTCGATTTCTGAAGACGGTTATGTGAATATTTGGTGTGAAAGATGTGGATTCATTAGTAAAAGCTCAAACAAAATTTTCTTATTCCCCAAGATAAATAAAAGTGGGGAGGACAGTGATGGAAATAATGTTATTTATTTATTTATGTATTTATATTTATTACTGGGAAATTCCAACTGGATACAGGTCCTTTTTCAGCGGAGGCCCAGGGACAAAAGCACCACAGAACAATAAATGAGCAGCAGAGTACATGGAGAACAACTGAATATACATACAGTAGCAAATAATACATACTGCAGCAAACATTAGCTATACATACAATGTGAAGCATAGTAATGAACAGATATACCAGTATCTAGCTAGAGGCTAGGAATAAACTTAGGAAGTATTTGCAGATAGTACTAAGCTCAAACGGATGCTGTTCTAAACTCATATACCTAAATCTTATATACAAATATTGCACTAAACTCAAACAGATATAAAGCAGATGCTTCACACGAAGGTGGAACAAGGTAGAAGGGGTAATGGGATGGAAGGGGAAGATAGAGGAGTAAGAGAGGAGACTGAGTGAGTAGTATATGTGGTAGTGAGAGGAAGCTAGGTGTAAGTCAGTTGGATATGTATTTGGAGTTGAGATGAAGTGAGGTAGTTAAGCATGTTATAACAGGTCTAAGAGATTGAGTGAGGATGGAAGGGGAGAGTAAAGGGTGAGCCAGAGCCTGCAGAGGAAGGAATGCAATGATCAGATGGTGTGAGGCAGGGTGACTAGGGGAGGGCAGAGGAGGTAAAAAGGAGAGTTACTACTTGGGTTTGGTGCATGGGCATAGCCAAATACGTTTTAAGTGAGTTTTTAGTGCAGTCTTGAAGTGACTGCAAGAAGGTAATGTGGTTATGGGGGGGGGGGGGTTGTTCCATAATCTGGATATGAAGAAGGAGAATAGTGCTTCTCCTGCTGAGTTCTTGGGTTTGATCACTAGAAGTAGATTTTTGCTGCTGGTGCGTAGTGGTCTAGTGGACCAGTAGGGCTGGAGAAGGTTGTGAAGGGATGGGACTGTAAGAAGATGGTTTACTAACTTGTGGGCGAGAGAGAGAGAGAGTTGGTTCAGGTGAAGAAGTTGAGGGAGCTCAAGCCAGTCAAGTTCTCTAAGTGAGATACGGTGGTGGCTGCGATAAGATGCACCAGTGGCAAACTTAGCAATTTTATTGTAGCAAGCCTGGAGCTTGTTTAGGTCTGTTTGTCTAAGGTAGGTAAGTATAGGAGAGGCATGGAGCAAAGTGGAGGTTAGGTGGGAATTGGTAGCAGAAATTTTGGCTGGCTTGGTGAGGAATTGCTTGTTTCTGTGCAATGCACCTAGTTTTTTGTGAACCTTTTTTATGGTAAGAGAAACATGAGTGTCAAGTCTGAGCTTATCAGTCTCAACACCAAGTAGTTTGGTGTGTTCTACTGGGGTGATGACGGTATTGTCTTTGGCCTAGAGTATTAAAGTGGGGGATAACTGGGTTAGATTTAGTGGGTTGGAAGATAAGGAGTTTAGTCTTGCTCGGGTTGAGTAATAACTGGGCATTAAATAGCCAGCTTTCTACAGACAAAAAGGCTTCTTGTGTGATCTTGTGAAGTTCAGGCATAGTTGGGGCTGAGCAGATCAGGATGGAGTCATCTGCATACTTTATAAGAGAAACATGCTTGGTGGCTGTGAATAGGTCATTGGTGAAGAGTGAGAATAGTAGGGGACCAAGGATGGAGCCTTGGGGAACACCGAGTGTTACAGGAGGTCGAGGAGATAGGTCATTATGCCAGACAACTGATTGTTGGCGACCAGTTAGATAACTGTGAAACCAATCAGTCGCTGATTGGGAAAAGGAGAAGAGAGATTAGTAGTTTGTGTGAGACCATGTCAAAAGCCTTGGATAGATCCAGAAATACAGCAGAGGAGAACAGGCCATTATTTTTATGATGGATAGCTTTAGTAGTGAAAGAGAGCAAGGTGGTAGTAGTGCTGTGGTATGGCCTGAAGCCATGCTGGGTGCTGGAAAGGAGGTTATTAGCTAAGAGGTAGTCTTAAGACTTGGGAATGGATGCATTTCTTAAGTATCTAGGAAAGTGGAGAAAGGATGGCTATTTACAGGAGCTTGTGCGTTTAATTGAAAGTGCTGAGACCCATCCAATGTCTTATCTATCTCTCTCTCTATATATATTTATATATACACACACACATATATACTGTTCCCCTTCACAAAGTCGAACTGCCACAATCTCGAAATGCATATGGTCAAGACCATATGCTCGAAATTGTAGAAGCTCGACTGTGTGAATGGGGAACGGCATACAGCGCAGAATGGGAGATTTCCCTTTCTGCGCTGTAGTGCGATCTCTGAGATGGAATAAATAAGTAGCGCGGGGTGCAGGGGGGGCTTGTCCCCCTGCAGAAACACTTTTTTGTGTTACATTTTTTTTTTTAGTTCCCTTTCACGAAATCGAGCTTCAGAAATTCGAGCATATGGCATCGGCCGTATGCGTTTCAAGTTTCTGAATGTTCGACTTTGTGAAGGGGAACCATATACGCACACGTGTGTGTATGTATATATATATATATATATATATATATATATATATGGGTCTGCTTCATAAAATTGACAGACCATTTGATCGACATTCATTTGGTCGACAACCAGTATTCAAGGCAAAAACCTGGGATTTGTCCCCCTCCCCAATGTCATGTGATCCTAGAGTTGATATATATAGTTAGGGGAGTGGGGGGCACAGCCCCCACATTGGGGGGAGTGGGGGGCAAAGCCCCCCACCTATTTCTGTTTAAAATGTGTAGTTTTTGTTGTATTTTCATGTTACATGTGTGCCCCCCACACCCCCCTAACTATATATATATATATATCAACTCCAGGGTCGCACAACATTGGGGAGAGGGGGCAAATCCCTGTTAAGTGCCTTGAATACTGGTTGTCGACCAAATGAGCTGTTGACCAAATGAATGTTGATCAAATGGTCTGTCGATCTTATGAAGTAGACCCATAGATATGTTGTTGTTGTGTCTTTCGGCTTTTCCCGGTTAGGGGTCGCCACAGCGGAACTCCGGTCTACTAATGATTGGTAGTTGATTTTTACGTACCGAGTTACCAGCCCTGACGCACAACCTTCAACAAAGGTACGCCCATTCACGCATGTCTCCACGCAACAGACGCTCTAGCTGAGAATCGAACCGGACAGCATCTTACTGTGAGGCGACAACGCTACCGCAGCACCACTATAGATATATTTATATATATATATATATATATATATATATATATGTATGTATATATATATATATATATATATATATATATATATATGTATATATATATATATATGTATATATATATATATATATATATATATGTATATATATATATATATACACATATTGCACACACGCACACACACACACACACACACACACACACACACATATATATATATATATATATATATATATATATATATATATATATATGTAGTAAGATAAAGATAAAAGATAGTGATGTAAAAATGAGACACTGGCACTTTCCTACTTATCTGTTAAAAAGAGAGTAATTTAAGGAATGGGTGGTAAATGTGATCTGAGTTTTATTGGGAAAGATAGAAATCACTTCAGAAGGGAAAGCTAGTGATAAGGATGAAATGAAAATGGCTTTTAATACATGTTGGACGTAAGACAGAGATGTGGGAAAGAGAATTGGGAATTTTTTATAGAGTTTAACAAAGATTGTTGCAGAAGAAGAGTAACCTCACAAAATAAGAAGAGGAGCAACTTGCAGAATGCCAGAGGGAAAATAAGTATTTTGTTAATATGCATGAGTTCAGAACTTTGCTGTTAAGTCACTATTTTTTGATAGCAACTCTAGGCTACAAAACTTTTACCATAACTTACGCAACATACAGTAGAAAGAGCTGTAGCTGAACTTAGGGAAGATTTGATAAGAAAAATAACTTGAGAAACTATAGAGGTATTGCAGATATTTCAGTAATTTTATGACTTTTTTATAAAACAAAAATTGTTTAATTGGAGCATACGTTTTGGGAGTGTAATGAGCTGGCAGATTTTAAAAAGTAAGAAATAGAATTCAAACTTGTATATATTGCACATAGTTGTAATCTAACCTGAAAAAGTAACTGATAGTCAAGTTATATGCAGTAAAATTTGTGTTGGTTGAGTTTCTTGTGCTTGATCCCTCTTCTTATACTGCAAGATCTATTAAGTCCTGGATCAATAAAGGCATTCAGTCTAATTTGTTTTCTTAGATAACATTTGGGTACACTTCAAGCTGGGAGAGCTCTATTTCCTTGATAACACGGAAAGGGAAGTCTAAGTGGCCTGTGGTTGCCAAGAAGATGTCGTTTCCGGAGACAGGCTTGGTTGGCAGACATGGGGGTAAAAAAAAAAAAAATTAAAAAAAATGAATTAGATTAGATAATTGAGGATTAAAGAAAAAAAGTAAAATGAAATATAAAAGTTATCTTGCAAAAGCTTGTCCTAGCAGCCGAAAAAACATTGGTAAGCTACAGTGTTCAGATAGCAGAGTCCTGAAAAACCTCAGGCTGCTGCCATGACAACAGATGATCAGACGTAAACACACAGATAAACATAATTGAAATCATAACATAGAAGACCAAATACTGGTTAAAGAAGAATAAGTTTATAAATAAATAAATGTGTGGAGAAAATTGTAGGGTTGCTTATAAATGTCATTGAAAGAAAAAATCTGTAAATGTTTTAAGAGAAGCATGCATTTGAAAAATGCCCACATCTAGTCAGAAGAGGTAAAATAAAAAGTTCAAGAAGTAACTGCGATGTGTAGCAACATGTTACAGAAGTATATTGTCTCTGGTGACAAGTAAGATAAATCTTGACAGGTGCCTTCAGACTTTTCTGATAAATTTCATTAAATACTAGTTCTTCTTTCCTTATTTACTTCTTCGTGAGCTTGAAAGAGTAATCTTTAAATTACTTCACACCCAAAATCAACATCATAATAACTTGTGCTGTACAGAAGAGAAATAGGAAGAGGACTAGAAAGCTCTTTCCAGCAGTATAAATGTTATAGGAACGAGCTGATAAACTCATCAATATCAGGAGCTTCACTTGGATGCTCAGAGCTAAATGACACTAGATAGTGACAAAAATGCCAGTTTGCTGATAAGACCACAAAGATGACCAGTTGTCAGGAACTCCACTCAGCATCTTTGGCAATGAATGACAGCAGATGAAGGCAGAGACTGCGCTTCACTGTAGAGACACAGCAACAAAAGAAGTCAGGTGTCAAACACTTCATATTTAAAACAAAATTAGTAATACCTATATAGGAAGAATTTTCTGAAGCGAAGCAGTACCATAGAGCTCTCCTGTATAAAAATCCATCAGCATGGAGGTTATAGGGACAAGCTGACATGCTCGTCAATGTCAGGACTCCCAGTGATGACACTGATGAATGGATGTTTTGAGTAGACAACTGAAGACCTGTAGAAGAGGAAGCCAATCAAGTATGTGATGTTCCAGATGTCAACTTTCTGTGGGCTTTGTCCCTTGTTCTATTGGGTACCTGGATAGCATTTTTTAGATAGTTTATGTGATTTCTGGCACGTCGTTATATGGGATCCACACAGTGAAGGTCATTTGTTTTACTGTAGGATCATAGCATTTTCAGGGCAGGGTGCTTATCATTTGAGTTATCCTGAGCACCTTACCAGCATTCCGTCCACTGTGGCAGAAACCTTACAGGAGGAGAGACAACTGTACGTCCTGTACCTGTGCAACTGCTTCCTAGTGGCCATATTAAGTGACTTACTGGCAGGTGGCCATTGCTTAGATGAACATACATTGTTTCCAAGCCTTGAGGGTTGCCATCATCTAAGCAATCTTTCTGATGGTGGGTTTCTCTCATAGTTCAGTATTGGATAGTCAACAGTGCTGGCTGTTCTTTTCCACAAAAAATGGCCTTGAAGGTCACAGATTTTCCCTCTTAGGCAAGGATGCATAGGCTCATAACTTTTTATGCCTCTTGGGCCTTTCAGCAGTTGCCATTTTCATAATCCTATTGCCAGCCTGCAGATGAGGGTTCTTGTGTGGATCGGTGACTGTAACTATAGAGACAACATTGTTTTTAATTAGTTTGTTTGTCTTGGGTCAGGAAATCAGTTCTTCTTGGTGGTCACAAGAGCAGGAGTAGATGCAATGCATTTTTGTTTGTGTATGTGTTTGCTTTATAGTTGTGTCATGTATATGATTACAAGTAGTTTATATAGTGGAAGGGATGAAGTTCCCTAGTACATTGAAGGCCAGCTTTTTCATTAGGGACAAAATGGGGGGTCATATTAGGTTGGGAACTGCTGAAATGTGTTTTCATCTCAATTAAATTCATCAACTCATGTTTGTGTATTATACGTGTACATATGTATACGTGTGTATACATACACACACACACACACATACACACACACACACAAACACACAAATAATTTAGTGTAGTCACTCAGTCAGCATGTTTGGAAGTCAGAAGGAAGCTGGAATACCTGAAGAGAACTCTTGTTGAAGCTACATTAGTTAGTGGCTGGAAGTCAGGTTTGAACCCTTGACTCTGCCAGTTTGAGTCAAAAAAAAAAAAAAAAAACATAAAGAAGTGCCTGCATAATATCATACTCTCATGGGTTTTCCTAATATTGTCTGACTTCTGTGACTGCCATATAGAATGGTGGAAATTTCAAGCTCAATATGGGAATTTTTTTTTCTTCCAAACAATTCAGTCACAGATTCTGTTGACAGATGCTTTGCTGATAGGTTAAGGAGCACTCCCTAGAACATGGCAAACAGAAACTGCTGGAAAGAAACCTGTGCACAAGGCCATTGATGCCAAGGGTTATCTTGCTTTTACTGTTCAAGCTTTTGAAGAAAAATTGAGTTAAGAGCCCTTCTTGCTCCAATCAGATAACCAGGATGTGGCATGGTATGGGAACTGGTAGTGTAGTACTCGCTTATATTTGCCCCCTTTCGAGAAAGATAATGTGATTGCAGCAGGGGGGCAGGTACCAGGACATCACTTTCAAGGCAAACACGTTGGTGAGCTAGTTCAGTCTCAGCTGTCACCCTGATGATAAAGCTAAGTTGCCTCAACATGTTTTTTTCAGAACTGGAGCATGCCAGGTATTAACTTGTTACCTCTTAAAATAATGATTCAGGCCCATTTGTACCAAGGGCAGTAAGACAAGAGTGAGCTGGTAGTAGCTTTGCATTGTACTTTCCATGGCAGGGAAGATTCCTGCAGGCCTTTCCGCATTTTCCTGTGATTCTCCTCCTAACCAAATTCAAAGTAGAAAGGTCAAAGCTCATGTAGGTCACCCCCATGATGACCAGAAAGGCATATGTTACAGGCTATCAGGTCTTTAGTAGTGTTGAGGAGTACATTAATTTAACTTGCCCTAATACATCAGACTCAGGTCTTTCTTTAGACTTTACAGAGTAAATGTTATTATACCACATATATGTTGGGAGGACGTAGGATTAGAACTTTACCTCCACTAACAAAAGATTAGAGTACGCTTTTATATCCTATCTTGATCAAGAGTAAATAATGTAAACATAATTATTAAGTAGCAAATAGGAAGTTGATGACTACACTTTCTTCATGTGAAAGTATAAAGTTTCACATATCACCTTTTAGCACATTTTTGTTCCTTTTTGTGTCATCCTTTGTCCAGGTTGGAGATACTTCTGGATCTTGCTGTACCAGTCAGCTAGGCATTAAATAATTTTGTCATGTATGTTCAAAAACAAATTTCTGTGCCATCATAAAATGTATAATCTCATTGCAGCTGTGTCTGTGGAAAAAATACTGGAAAAAAATGTAAATGCATACAGTATATGTACCTTAAATCCCATTCTCATTCACTTTTAAACAAAGCCATTTACCTAATTAAAACACTGTCAGTTATTTATGTATTATGCAGTTTAAAGCACTTATAATCTTCCTTCTTCTTTCGGCTTTTCCTGGTTAGGGGTCGCCACAGCGGATCACCTGTCCGCTCATGATTGGCAGTGGAGTTTTATGGTGTCGAGTTGCCAGCCCAGTGCCCAACCTTCCACAGAAGGCACACACACACACATGCACTCACACATATGGCCAATTTAGTGTGTCCAATCCACCTACAGCATGTCTTTGGGATGTGGGAGGAAACCTGAGCACCAGGAGGAAACCCACGCGACCACAGGGAGGACATGCAGACTCCGCACAGAAGGCACCCCAGCCAAGGATTGAACCAGGGAACCTCTTGCTGTGAGGCGACAACACTAACAGCTGCATCACCAGTTGATATTCACAGTGTCCAGCCTTGGGTTTTGGTACCATTTTCCTCAGGCCTTGGCCCCAGTCAGCTGTAGGGCATGGTGCCTTTGTTGCAGGTATTCCTGCACTTGCCCCTTTTAATTTTTTTTTTTTCAAAAACATTTTTATTTTGTTTTCATTATAAGCATACGCAAATGTACATATAGCAAATACAATAAAACAGTAACAAAACTATTTACAATATTTACATTCATCCATGATAAACAATCATTTTATCGATGACCTCAAGCTCAATGCCAAAAAGTTCTTTGTCAGCCCCTTTGGGAAAAACTTGGTACCCATGAACTATCACAAAGGCCGTAGCTCACTAAACACTGAAAGTGTGATAAGAGACCTGGGGACACAGGTGGACAGTAGTCTCTCCTTTGATAACCACATCGCCACAGTAGTCAGGAAATCCTTCTACATGGCACACCTCATCACAAAAGGGTTCTCCTCTAGAAAAAAGGTTCTTCTCTACTCATCCCTCATCAGACCCATTATAGAGTACGATGCCCCGCTTGGCATGTATCTCACAAGACACCTACAACAATTGGAAAGGCCACAGAAATACCTCACTAAGAGGATTACCAGCCTCAAACAGATGCCATACGCAAACTATCTAAAAAAACTCCAGCTCTACTCCGTCGCATGTTGCCTACTCAGAGGCGATCTCTCCCTAACATACACAACAAAGCTATGTCCAACCCAAAGCTGTTGGACATGCTACACTTAAAGAAATCCCAGCCTCTCCAAAATACAATCTCCAGGGACCTAAACCTTGGCACCACAATAAACAGAACATGCTGGAGGGATAGATTCCTGTCCCAGAGACTTCACATACTCTGGAACAAACATTCATGTCAAGCAAAGCTCCTCACTGGCCCTCTTTAAGAAAAATCTTGACGACTGGATGGGAAACAGAAAAGTTATCCTGAGGATCACTTCTGTGGCACTGCTTGACAGGGGCACAGGAAAATAATTTTCTTCGGTGACGAAAGCCAGGGAACATTTTTGGCTAGGCTTATATAGGCCCCAGGGCCAATAGCCTAGTACCTACCTATGAACCTATGAGAAGTTATCAGTATTTGTTCAAAAGGTTTTCCAATTTTTGCCATGCTGTTTTTTATGAGTAATGTTATGAGTTCTATAACAAATGATTTGCAATTCTTTTTTACAAACAACTTTTGCCCCCTTTTAACTTTTTCAAACACTTTAATCACAACCACAACAATGAGAAGGGGGGGATTTTTAGATTATCTGCTGGTGAAATGGAGAACATCATGACAGGCCCCATTCATAGATTATATCTTCAACAAACATGAATTTCACCATACATTCATATTATTTTTATAACAGGGTGATGACACTATTCACTGACTCACTAAAACACATAGAATAAAATGTTTTAATTGTGCTATCAATTTTACTTCTAAAACAACCAATCTGGGGACAAAACTGACTTCATTCACGTCACAAATCTGGATTGCCACTTTTAATTTACATTTTTGCTTCTGTAGCTTGAAGTTTTGCTGTCTTAATCTGTTTAGCAGCTGTATCTGATGTCATTTTCATTCTTTGTCACGAATGAATTACAGATCCTTGGATCCAGCTTGGCCGCATTTACAAGACTTGGATCTGAATCTCGAACTCTTCCCTCTACACATAATGCTGTATGCCATCCCTAACTCCTCAGAACAAGACTGTGACTGAATCATGAGTATGAGAGTATCATTTGTTTGGCTATTTTTCAGAGTTCCAATTCAAAAATTTTTTATATATTAGTGTTAGTTGTTTCTCTCCACCTCCCTTTATTGTTTCTAGCAGTTTGCTGGCGTTAGGAGGTTTTTGTTTTCCTGATCTTTCATCCATTGGGCCTTTGGCCCCGTTTATACTTGTAACCTTATTGCTGGGTTAAAAAAAAAAAAAAAAAAAAAAAAAAAGAGGTTAGATACACTTTTAGTTTATAGAGGTTTTTTTTGCAATTCTTGAGTGTTATTCCCTTGTAAAGTGTTGCATTGTTTTGATATTCATTGCACCTGCAGTGTGGTAACTTTGTGTAGGTGTGCAGTTTAACTTTTTGTCATGTACAGTTAATTATAGTGTGACCATGTCTGACAAAACTGACTTTAAGAAATGCACTTCTTGTGGGCATAAGTTTCCCAGTTCAGATGCCCACAAGAAGTGTGTGTATTGCCTGGGGCCAGAACATCTCAACACTGCTTGTGAGATTTGTGACTCGTTCAACCCAAGGGCACTTTTAGACCAACGAAAAAATTAATGATTAAGGCTTTACTCCCAGCCTCTGCGGCTCAAACCCCCACCAATAATACTCTCATGACTCCAAAAAGCATGCACTCGAAAAGTCAACAAGGGCTTCCTCGGAGCCACCTTGAAAACTTAGGAAAATTTTGTATCTGAAGCCAATACCACCTTCTTTGGATCTGACAGGTGTTATAACCATCACAAGTTCTCCTGTACCACCCACCTCCTACTTGGATCCCAGACCCTTGGATCTGATAGCTAGGAGCCAAATGCCTGAACGTGCATTGAAGACTGTTTCTACTGCTCCACCCTCTCAACTGTTTGAAACCCCTTGAAAACATTCTAGACCTGCCTGCATGGATTCATCCAGATCTTCTAGGAGCTTGTCTGAGGCAGATATGGACAGGATGGTTTGGCGATTTCTCAGTGCTTAGATCCAGATGGGTGTCCTGCCACCTCCATCCCCTGTCGGATTTGTGAGTGCACCTGACCAGCCCAGACTGTCTCCTTCTCTGATCAGACCTGTGGTCTCGGAGTCTCAGGATCCAAGATACCTGAGATGGTCAGCATCAGATCCGAGGAAGCGCCCTTCTTCGACTCCAGAGGTTTCCATGACCATCTTTACTTTAATGCCGTTGGATCAGGGCAGGTCTCAGATCTGAGAGATTGGTGCTGGGTCCAAGGGGTTGGATTCGGCTCCTACTTTGTTGGATCGATCACTCCCCTTGGTGCCTTGGCTCTTGACAGCTTGTGTCCAATTCTCTCCCGAAGGCTCGGATCTGGGTTTGGCCCCAACCTCTCGTTCTCAGCTGCATTGGCTCTGATGGGGGGGGGGTCCAGTGGTCTGTCAGCCTTCCTGGTAGTAGAAAGGGCCTTCTGTCTGCATAGAGAACCATTCTTTCATATCTCGGGTCCTACCCCTTGCCCCCTTATCAGGTCTGAGCTCTGAGCCCATCATTTCTGTTCCTCTGTGTCAGCTAGCTGCAGGATGCCTCCACACTCATTCCCTAGTGGGATCCCCCCTTTTTCCAACACCTCTCCTGAACACCTCAAGGAAGAGGTTCTGTGGAAGAAAATGTGCAGGAGGTGGCTATGGAGTTCCGCACTGAAGGCACTGACTTTGATGTGGGAGAAGGATCTCCTCGATCGCCACCTGATGACATCTCCTTTGAAGACATTCTGGAAATCCTTAAACAGGAGGGTAGCTGATTTTTGCAACCTCCTCCTTCTGAGGTGTTGGTGTTTTTGGAGGCTTTTGCGGATGACCCTTTTACGTCTCGGGGTCACAGTGGATGAACTCATTGATCTAGTTTCCTGCCGGGCTTGGAAATAACCTAACACTGTTGAGCTAATCCCCAACCACCCAGATAAATTTCTAGTCCCTCCATTAGACAGAACCCATTGGGGTAAAGGTGTCCCTGTTGATGCCATAGTTGTGACAGCAGCCACTAAGAAGGAGATAGGTGAGCAGAGTTCCTGTGTCCATCCACTGAACAGGGAGTCCAGAGCGATGGACAGATTTGGTAAGTGCATCTATGCCTCAGCCATATTTGTATTGAGGTTGTTGAATTACCTGGCATATTTTACTCACTTACAGAGAGATTTGATCAAGGAGCTTTTCAGCTCTGTCACCAAGTCCGTGTCTGTGGAGAATCTCGAGAAGGTTTCTCCCCAGTTGGCTTCTCTTTGGTCTGTTGCAAATTCATCAGTGAGGCTGATTTTCCACTGTGCAGCTGGTTCAGGCATTGCCATTAGGAGACATGCCAGGATGAGGCTATGCAACTTTGCTGAACCCTTCAGGGCATCTTTTGGTAATGCTCCCTTTGATGGCTCCTCCTTATTCAAGCCATCAGTGAAAGGATATCCTTACCCACAACGAACAGCAAGGAAAGATCCTGTCTGCTGTTCGAGTCAAGTTTTCTACTCCTCAACGAATGTTCTTTAGAAACCATTGAGGTGGGAAGAAAACATGGTTCTGGAAGGCTCAAGGACCTTTTCAAGACCCATGCAGGGGCACTTCCTCAGAGGAGGGAGGGTTCAGTGGCAGACATCACTCCTGGGGCACAGGGGGTCTGCAGAACCAGGGCTTCAGAGACGTCTTCTCTGATAAGCCCTATCAGTGCTCCTGAAGCACTGTCCACCTCTGGAGGCAGTTGGGGGGTCATGTTTCCCTGCACCTGGATGCCCGGCCAAATCTTACAAACAATGCATGGGTGCTAAGCCGAATATCCAGAGGTTACTACTTTCCATTTTCCCTTTCACATGCTGTTACAAGGAAAAAGCTCCCTCACATTCTACCCAGTCAGAGGGAGTTTGCAGCTCAAGAAGTTCAAAAGCTGCTACAAAAAAAGAGTCATCCAGGAGGTCAGAAACGAGACTAGACAGGATTTGGAACTTATTCCTGCTTCTTTTTAGTGCCAAAGAAAACAGGTGATGTGAGACCAATTCTAGATCTAAGCAGTTTGAATCAGCATGTAAAGAAGGCAAAGTTACAAGTGGTTATGGTTCAGCGTTTTCTGCACCATGACAGTTAGATGTGCCCTTAGATATTCAAGATGCATACTGTCTTATCAAAATAAGACAGGCCCTCCAGGAGACACCTGTGCTTTTGGCTGGGTGCCTGTCATTACCAGTTCAAAGCACTGCACTTTGGACTCACCACAGTCCCCGGATATTCACCAAATGTATGGCAGTTCTGGCAGCTCACCTGAGGCCGAAAGGATTCCAGGTGTTTCCCTGTCTCAATGACTGGCTCCTCACCACCCCAGTCAGGTATCAACTTCTACAAGACAGGGATTGCTTGCTTCAAATCTCCAACTCCCTAGGCATAACAGTAAATCTTGCCAAATCAAACCTGACTCTTGTATAGACACTAGAATTTATTAAGAATTTATAGGACCTCAACTGGATACTATGACACAAGTGGCATCTTTACCTCTTCATTACATCACATCTTTGAGAAACCAGGTGTGGGACTTACTGTCTCGTCTGCCCCCACCAGCAGAACTAGTGTTGCAAACTCTTGGATCATTGTCAGTTGCCATTATTCTATTCCCTCTAACAAGGCTCTTCATGCGAATCCTCCAGTGGACCTTGACAGTACAGTTGTCTGTTCTTTACCAGTCCCTATCTTTCCCATCAAACTCACTCCAATTTGCAAACGTCATATTCAGTGGTGGATCCAGTCAGACCTGTTTTTGGGCAGGCCATTCTCTCTTCCTCCCCTAATAGCCACAAGGATGCTTCCCAGCTGGGGGGGGGGGCTACATTTCAAAAGAAAGATAGTCCAAGGCATGTGGTCCTCCTCAGAGACCAAGTTGTATATCAGTGTCCTAGAGATGAGAGCAGTCCTTGTAAGTTTGCAAGCCTTTCAGGGCTTTCTCCCCATAGGGACTATTTCAATACACACAGACAACATGTCAGTAATCTGGTACTTCAATAAACAAGAGGTACTTGTTCCTACCCATTGTGCAGAGAGGCCACGAGGGTCTAGGAATAGACTATTTCTTCAGACCTCTTTCTAATTGCAATGCACATACCGGGGAAAACCAACTTGCTGGCAGACAGACTCAGCAGATCCATTCTAATTCCTTACGAGTAGCCCCTCAGTCAAACAGCTAACATGATTTTCAGTCATTTGGGCCAGCCTTGCTGTGATCTCTTTACCTCTCCCTTCAACAAGAAGTGCAGCAAGTACTTCACTCTGACCCCCATTCCCCCCAGGAGAGTCACCAAGCGATGCTGCATTTCACGATTGGCCCCCAGGTCTCCTCTATGCCTATCCCCCTCTTCCACTGCTTCCAAAGTTTCTACAGCACGCAAGCAGACTGAAGAGCTTAGTCATCCTAATTGCCCCCTTCTGGCCTCGACATGTATGGTTCCCCTTCCTATAGTCTCACTTAAAATGTCCTCCTTGGATACTGGAGCCCACTTGGAATCTCTTATCTCACCCATCAGGAATTCAACATCCTAATGTCCACATCCTCAAACTAACCCCATGGTTTCTCCACTTCCAGTAATTGTAAGACAGTCCAGGCTCACTTCCCCGGTTCATGACATTATCTTGGATTCCCAGAAATGCGTCCACCAAGAAAGTCTATAGAAGCAAATGGAAAAGGTTTTCTATATGGGCTTCCAAAGAGAATATTGACGGTTTCTCAGCTCCTACTTTCGCCATCCCTCTTTTTCTCACTACCCTTTTTAAGGAAGGGACCAATTTTTCTACTATTGAACTTCAGTTAGCTGTCATATCCAACTTCCACACTGGAAATTAATCCTCTTCTTTGACAACTTCCAGATTACATAAAGCTTTCATGAAAGGAATGTTTCTCTTTAGACCTCCAATAAAGGACTTCTCTCCTCCTTAGGATCACAGTGTTCCTCCAAGGGTTGACTCAGGAACCCTTTGAACCAGCAAACAAATGTGATATGAAGTTTCTTTCTTGGAATTCTGAGCTCCAGACCTTAATCAGCTTGGCCTCTTTACATTATTTTCCATAAAGATAGGGTGTCTCTATGAACCAACCCTTCTTTTCTGCATAAAATGGCCACAGAGACTAACATTAATCAGTCCATTCAGTTGCTAGTTTTCTTTCCAAACTTTACTAATAAGGGCAAATGTATGCTGCATCTTCTTGATGTTCATGGACAACTATGTTTTTATCTTCACAAAACAAAACAGTACAGGAAGTCTGATCAGTTTTGTCTCCTTTTCCTCTAACCGCATAGGTCATGCAGTTTCCAAAATTACTATGACTAAATGGATTACTGATTTATTCTCAAAAATGTTTGGAATTGCATCATCCTCCTAGAGCTCATTCTACTAGAGCGATGACTTCTTCCTCTGCCTTCTCATCAGGAACTTCCATTGACAATATCTGTGCTGCAGCCACTTGGTCAAAGATTTGTACCTTCGTTTCACATTACAAATTGGACATCTTATATACTTAACACATTAAAAGTCTTGCTATTTCAGTAGGAACATTTCAAAGTTATCCCAAACACAAAAAGTCTTAGTATGGTTTATAGTTATTATTCTGATCACTTCGTTTTCAGTTTTACATAATACTGCTGTTAAATTTAAAAATTCTTTGAACATAAGAACTGAGTTCAGTTTCATATTTTTGTAATAACTTTTCTAGCAACTGCCAAAAGACTCCAAAATATTGGCTTTTATGGATACAGGAAATGGAACCATCATTAGTATTACTAATCTACTTAAAGAACATTTATCATAGGTTCATACTAGGCTAGCTGTCCTGGGGCATTTATAAGCCTAGCCCGAGTGTGTTTGGCTTTCACCACCCTTTGATTTGAGCTTGCTGTGCCCTTTTTAAGGTTAGTTTACTGTGCCTCTGTCTAGTAGTGACACAGAAGTAATCCCCGGGGTAAACCTACGATCTCCCATCCACTCATCAAGATTCCTCTTGAAGAGAGTCAGTGAAGTGCTCTGCCTAACATGGACTGGGATTCTATTCCAGAGTGAAGGGAGCCTCTGGGTTATGAATCTGTCCCTCCAGCATGTTCTATTTATTTCTGTGCTGAGGTTCAAGTCCCTCGAGCGCGTGGTTCTAAGGGATTTAGATTTTCTGAGGTGGAGCATGTCCATTAATTCTGGGTTGGACATAGCTTTGTATGTCAGGCATAGATCGCCTCGAAGTAGGCGGTATGCAACTGAGTAGAGCTGGAGTTTTTTTAACCGGGCAGCATATGGGATCTGTTTGAGTCCCTTGATCCTCTTTGTGAGGTACTTTTGGGGTCTTTCTAGTTGCTGCAGGTGTCGGGTAAGGTACATCCCAAAAGGGGCATTGTATTCTATGATGGGCCTGATGAGGGATGAATAAAGGGGCACTATTACCTCACTTGATCTAGATGTGAATCCTTTCGTGATAATGTGAGCTATGTAGAAGGTCTTTCTAACCACTTTGGCAATGTGTTTGTGAAAGGAGAGATTGCTATCAACTTGGGTCCCCAGGTCCCTAATTACTTCTTCCGTACTTAATGGGTTACCACCTATGTGGTAATTTGTGGGCACTTTGTTTTTGCCAAAGGGTATGACTATCCACTTTTTGGCATTTAGCTTTAGGCCATGGCTCTGGCACCAGTTATCCATCTCTGTGAGACCTTTTTGGAGGATGTTCGTGTCAGCTGGAGAGTCAATTATGGTGCCCAGTTTGCAGTCATCTGCAAACTTGGTCAGCCATAGTCCTCCCGTGTTGGCCTGTACCTCGGAGAAGTATATGCCGAACAAGAGAGGTCCCAGGACAGAGCCTTGTGGGACACCACTTGTAACCGGTTTCAAGTCTGACATGGCTCCAGCAATTCTGACTCTGTGGGTTCTGTCTTTGAGCCAGTTAGCAACCCATCTTGTGACATAGTTGTTTATATTTAAGCTGGATAGCTTATCTATGATGCCCGAGTGGGGTATTGTGTCAAATGCCTTTGCGAGGTCCAGATAGGCTGTGTGGATTACCTTCCCTTCATCTATGGCCTTGGTGACTGTTTCGAAAAAGTCAACCAGGTTCAAGAGGCAGGATCTGTCCTTGACAAAGCCGAATTGGGTAGGATCTAATGTCTGTAGGTCCCCAATGTCTTTGTTTATGAGTTCCATGATGATCCTCTCCATGGCCTTGCAGATAAAGCTAGTTAAGCTTATTGGGCGATAGTTAACAGGGTCCGTTGAGGCACCACCTTTGTGGAGTGGGACCACTGTTGCTGTACGCCATTCTTTGTGTACATATCCTGTAGTGAGGCTGAGATTGTACACCAGTTTTACGTCAGGGTTTAGTTCTTCTTGGAGTTCATGTAGGACGCAACCCGGGACACCGTCTGGCCCCATTGAAGCAGTGTTTTTTGCTTTGGAGAGGACGGCTTTCACCTGAGCATCTGAGATGTTAGGGAGGCTGCACTCTGCTGGGATAGATATTTGCTCTTTTGGGGGGGAAGGGGGGGGAGTTTGCACTGAACCTGTCTGCCAGGATGTTGGCAATGTCTGTGGGTTCAGTGTATTTTTTGTCGTTTAGAATCAACTCTGAGCATATCTGGGAGTTGCATCCCAGGTTCTTAACATAGCTAAAGAAAGCCTTGTGATTGTCTTCAGTGACCTGTGCAATTTTTCTCTCGAAGCTGGCCTTGGAGGATTTTATGAGGGATCGTAATTTTTTGCTAGCACTGATCAGAGATGCCTTCCCTTTTAGGGACTTTGCTCTATCATGTAGTAGCTTCCTCCTTCTGTTGTACAACTTATCTATGGCTGGGGTCCACCAGACTGGACGCCTGCCTTTGGACGATTGGGTCTTGGTTTTGTTTGGGATAGCATGATCCATGCATTCCTGGAGGTGTCCATAGAATGCGTTTATATAGGATTCTGTGGTTTGGGCCGTAGTTTCCACTGGCCCGGGGGCCTTGAAGGATTCCACCTCAGTTTTGAGTAGTGTAAAGTTTGCTTTTGAAAAGTTTTTCACTGTGGTTTTCTGGGCTGGGGGTGGGGTCGGGTTTTGGATATCCAGTGAAATTAATTTATGGTCTGATCTTACCAATGAGGGGTATACTTCTGGTGTGGAGCATAGGGTCCCCATGTTGGTGATGATCAGGTCAAGTATGTTTTCCCCTCTTGTGGGAGTTGTGACTAGTTGTTCCATGGCATTTGAGTTTATAAATTCCAGGAACCTTTGGGCTAGGGTGTTGGGGCTTGAGTAATGCTCCCAGTCTATGTTTGGGTAGTTGAAGTCACCCAATATAATGGTGTTTGGAGAGATCTTCATGTTCTCCAATGTTTTAATCCCTTAAAAATATATATATCTTTTCCCAATATACATTTAATTTTTCACAGTCCATAAACATGTGCCCAATCAGCTTTTATATCTTTACTACATCTCCAAAAAACTGAAGAAGTCACTTTAATAAACTTGGAGATTTTATAGGAAGTAACAAATGCTCTATGTATATATTTCCACATAAAAACTTGCCAGTATACACTTGAAGAAGTTTGACTAACTGATGGAAGTAAAAAAATATATTCTTACCATCCATTGAGTCACAGTCCACTACTGTCTTAAAATTTGCACAATTTTGCATCAAAAGTATTATTATTTCTAATTAGCTTATATAAATTGGACATGCTTCCTTTGTAGGCCAGTTTACTTTTGATGATAGCATTCATGTAGTCATATAATGGAGTACTATTGCTCTTTTCCTCTTCACTCATATTATTTACAGATTCATTTAATTTCTTATGGATGGATAAAATTAACTGGTTAACAGAGTCACCCAACTTATAATCTTTCATTAAATTTTATTGCGACTTAGATTTTCATTTTTGAAGCATTCAGACTATAATACCAATCCATTCCTTTTTAGTAACTTCATTTTAACATTGTTCTGAGGTTCCTTAAATCTAGAGGTGTGTGTAGTGGGAAAGCACAAATACTTCCATTTTGATATTAATTGAGTTTTGAAAACATATTTCTTAATTGTTTTAAGAATTGATTTCATTTATACAGAGTCTAAAGATTGAAATGAATTTCCTTCTAAGGTAAATTTTTATTAACCAGATGAAAGAATTGTTACACATTTTGAATTTATTATATTTAGTAAACTCACACGAATTTAGTGTAATCTGTTCCTGATTGGTTTTCCATTGACTAGTGTAAGTTGAGTCTATCCAGAGTATGACATTGTTAAAATTTACAACAGTAGAATAAGATTCTATGGCTGGGAAGTTAATACTAGCATGCTCCCATAATCTTATTTGATTTATATAAACAATTCTCAGATTTTTAGGATACCACAAAAATAAAGTTGACATTTTTTTTTCCATTTTCTGTAAAACTTTTTTGTCAGGTATTAAAGATATTGAATAATGTGTGTGTGTGTGTGTGTGTGTGTGTGTGTGTGTGTGTGTGTGTGTGTGTGTGTGTATATATATGAGTCCCCTTCAGATGGTCGAACTTTTAAAAGCTCGACTTTCATATGGCCGAGATCATATGATCGAACTTTTAAAAACTTGAACAGTCTGAATGGGGATCTCCATAGAGCACGGAGCAGGAAGATTTCCCTTTACTGCAGTGTAGTGCGAACTCGGAGTTGGTATATTTAAATAGTGGGGGGCGGGGGGTCTGTAGCACTGTTTCGTTTTTTTGTTGTGTTTTTTTTTTTTTGTTTCACATTTTCAAACATTCAAATGTTCGATTATATGGTCTCGACCTATATATATATATATATATATATATATATATATATATATATATATATATATATTAAAAATCTTGAGTAATGTAATCATTTTAATAAGTAGTACCTTGTCCTCAAAAGTAAAAAAAATGCATTCCATTTTTGCTAAGAAGTAACACTTCAATTATTTTTTCAAAATTATTAAAGATCTTAATCTCACATCTTGATAGATCTTTATTCCTAAATATTTTTAGTTCTTTTCTTTCCCAATTATGTTTATATTTATCTTTTAACTTGCTATCTGGTAATTGATTTAACACTAAAGTTTCAGTGTTATTAAATTTCAGCAGTGATACTTCTTGAAGTGTGTCAGTTTCCTCATCTGTTTCTTAGATTGAATAATTTAATCAGCTTTAGTTAGTAAAGATCATCCTGAAAAAGCTATATTTTAGATTGGCAGTCCTTGTTAATTGAGAATCCATATTTTTTTTCATTTCTTATACCACTAGCTAAGGTTTCAGTAACTAACACAAATAGTATAAGGGAAAGTGGATGCCCTTGCTTTGTGCTTGTTTAAAGTGAATCCTTGATAAATATAAGATCCAGTTTTAACATATGCTTTGGAGTCTCTATACAGTTTTTTTTTTTAATATTCCAATAAATTGTTGTGGAAATGCAAACGCTTCTAAAATTTTAAACAAGTAGTACAAATCTACAGAATCAAAAGCTCTCTCGATATCTAAGCTAATTAGGCCAGTTGGTTGTTCATTCCTTTTAATAAATCTAAGATAGTTACTACTCTTTTTATATTATTGTATGTTGATCCATTGACTGTAAATACTGTTTGATCATTCTTAATTAATCTACTATATCGCTTAATCATGTAGCGAAGATGGAAGTAATTATTTTATAGTCTACATTTAGTAATGAAATAGGTCTTTATGAGAAAACTAACTTATTATCCTTTCCTTGTTTAAGTGTATGTGAGATTACATGAAATTTCCATGAGGGAGGAATTATTTTGTCACTCTAAATTATCTTGAAAACGTCACTCAGTGATTCTAAAATATTTAACAGAAGCAGACTATATAATTCCACACTTAAACCATCTAACACTGGAGCTTTACCATTTTCCCTTTTTTAGGCATCTTTAACTTCTGTTAGGGTAATAAATAGGCTTGTTCAACATAGATATTTGTTGGTCATTAAGTTTTATTAGTAACATTTTTCTTTAAATGCTTGTCAATTTTGTAGTTATCAGGATTATTATTTTTATATTAAGATCTTCATGGATTGTTTTTAAATATTAAGCATTTCCTATGTCTAAAGTACGCATATTAGTGTGAGGATTTAGTAGATTTTTTGAAGTCATCGTGTAACTGTGCAATTTTATTTTTTCTAAAGCTGTCTCCATTTTATGCGTTAAAAACGTTTGATATTTTGTCATTATTTTTTAATGACTTCAGTATTATAATTTCTTTGTTTTCAAACCTTACTTTGTGTATTTTATCTTGTATTTCTAACAACTCTTTATCCTACTCTTTCATTTTATTACTAGTCCATTTTCCCATTCTATCTTTGATATGCATTTTTAGAGAGTCCCATAATATGACCTTACTAACCTGACCATTATCATTCAGAGAAAAAAAAATTCTCAATTTGTTCCTTAAGGTACATTTTAAGTTTTTTAATTTCATCATATATATTGGGATTTTATGAATAATCTGAAATTTCCTTATATCCATTAATATATTAATACTTAACGCATTATGCTCAGATAAAAGACAATGAATAGTTTTAAAATAATTCACTTTATTAAGTAAATCTGTAGAGGCATAAATCATATCAATCCCAGTTTGTGTCCCATGTGCATAAAAATAATGAATGAAGAACAATGACTTATACTCTGCCTTTACTATTAAATCAACTAACTTATTATTGCAAATCCATCTGTTTAGTAATTTAGTTGATGCCAAAATGTTAGCATTCGTCTGTTCACTTGTATCTTCTATACTAGATATGCAGATAAACTGTCCTGATCAAATTAAACTACCCTTACGGTAACTTTTTAGTAAGTTTAAGTAATCTTTCATCCCTCTTGCACCTATTCCTGGGATCTATTAAAAATGATCTAGTTTATAGAGTTTGCTATTATACTTAGCTGTTACAAATATATACATTCCTTTGAGATCATTAATGGATTCCATGGCCTTAGACATTACAGTAGCTTTTCTCCAAAGTATAGCAGTTCTTTTTTTTTTTTTTTGTTAAAAGAAGCAGATGGTAATATTTCTTAACCTAAGTTATTTAAATAATGTATATATATCTTTATATTCTTGCAAGAGACTCGTGCGATGGATAATGTCTCTTCTGTTTAATTTTAGATATCTCATTAATGATTTCCTTTTGTTGCCATTATTGAATCCATTTACGATAATAAGTAGTAGGTTAAAACCATCCACACTGCTTATTTAAACAGATTTCTTTTAAAAGATAGTATGACGCATTTATCCACCATATTAATTTAATTCTGTATAAGACGCAAACGCATTCCTCCAACACTATCTTAACATTACACATTTTTTAAATTCTTCCTTTCTACAGACTAAATTACTGTTTGTTATTTGTCTTTCGTTTTTTCCCAGTTAGGAATTGCCACAGCGGAACTCCAGTCTGCTAATGACTGGCAGTTGTTTTTTGATTTTTTTTATGGTGTCGAGTTGCCAGCCCGACACCCAACCTTCAATGAAGGCACGCCCATTCAACGCATGTCTTTCGAACGCCCACTCGACCACGGGAAGGACATGCAGACTCCACACAGAAGGCACTCCGAACCCAAGCTGAGAATTGAATGGGAGAACCTCTTGCTGTGAGGCAACAATGCCACCGCTACTAAATTACTAAAACTCTTAAATAACTAAAACAGAATTCTACAACTGTAATTGTATATATTATTAATAAAACACAACCTACCATGGATACCAAAGTTTCTATCATGCCTGTCAGATACCCAAACTACTATACTGTCTCTGTACCTACCAGTACCTAAAAATTCATCAAAAAACTAGCCAACAGCTACCATGACTTACACATAGTTAATATAATATTATATACAAGTTAAAATAATAAAAGACTATTAATGTAATTATATATTTTGCCATTTAAAACTATTCCCCTTTTATTACATAAAAGTTTAATAATCCTTGTCTGTTAATCACAAATACTAAATAATCCAACAAATAGTGTACTGTACAACTATTTATGCAATAGTAGTATAAATTATCCATTAAATATTCCTAAATTATTTGCTTATTCAACATTAATGTAACTTCATCTCTAAATAAATAAGTAGAACAGAGTGGGACTTGAAGAGGTAAAGATATGTGTAAACGTACAGGTGACCGGTAATCTTATCATACTAAACTATTATACAAAAGGAAAATCGATGCACATATATATCATGTTAAAAGATGTATACATATTCTATAGATTTAACAAAAGCTATGAATTAATTTTAAAAGTACAAAATGGGTAAAATTCCTGTAGCATATTAAATTAATTCATAAAAATATGTACATTACTGAGGTCAAAGAGAATCTCTTGCTATTTCTATGGAGCCAAAGAAAAAAATGCCTTCTGTATTGTATTCAGAAGTTAAAATGTGCTTAATTCAAATCCCATTCTCCTTTCCTGGGTTCAGAAATACTGAAAAATTTACTTTACTTGTAATCAAAAGGAATGTAATGAAAAAGCAATATAACACTCAGTTCTGACATATGAAATATGTTATTTCAGATAGTCTTACTGCATTAATAACATACAGTATGCAAAGAACTTCAAAGTACATATAACCAAGCTTCAAATTTCAGCTTTCAGAATATTTTCAAATATTTTTATGAGTTTTATTTAAATTATACAAGATCTTGTACATTCACATTTCTGCCATATGTAGGTATATGTAATACATTTCATTCTTATAAGCAGTTTGTTTAAATTTATTTTTTCTGTCTTATTTACCCACTTAATATTCTACCTTATTCTGTACCATTACCTTAAATAAAACACGAACCAACCACCATGGACATCCAAAACCTCTTGAAATCCTTTATTGAAATGAACACTTGATAAAAATCATTTTCCTTGTGGAAAAATATGTAAAAATACAAAAGGTGCATCATTCAGGATGGCTAAGCACTTTCGGTATTTCCCTTCCTCAGATCCTCATTCTATATCATTTGTATTTCTAGAATCTCTCATCAAAGAGCTATTTAATCATCAGCTCTCTATTAGAGATTGTATTATATGTATGTATTCCTTAAATTACTGATGCTACTCTTTTATTAATCTTAAATAGTAGATATTTTATTCATTGTGCATTTATAGGTACATAGGTTCATACTAGGCTATCTGCCCTAGGGCATTTATAAGCCTAGCCAGAGTGTGTTTGGCTTTCGCCACCCATTTTAAATTAATTTTGCTATGCCTTTTTTTGAGGTTAATATACTGTGCCTCTGTCTAACAGTGACACAGAAGTGATAGCCAGGGTAAACCTACGATCTCCCATCCACTCATCAAGATTCCTCTTGAAGAGAGTCAATGTGGGACTCTGCCTAACCTGGACTGGGATTTTATTCCAGAGTGAAGGGAGCCTCTGGGTTATGAATCTGTCCCTCCAGCATGTCCTATTTATTATTCGTAGGATAGTTACTCTTTGTAATTCTAATATTATAAGTAGTCTTGACTATATGTAAAATAATTACTACTACTTTAATTTGAATGTGTGTTTTTAGCTATTGTGAACTGTAGTTCTGATCTAAGCTTTACATCTTGGAATTAGAATTTGATTACAGCATGTGAAAATGACAACAGCACACAGCAGCTGCTAATTGCCTCTAAGTTTCATATTCTTAATTCTTTTAAACTGTTCTAATCAGTAACAGACACCTAACTTTACTTCTTTCCATTAATATTTACAGTTAGAGTTAATAACATTACAGCATAAGCCATTAACATTCAACAAAATGTAAGCAAATTATATGCGAGCAACAGCTCAGTATAAAACATTACTATAGTTTTTGTTTTGCCAGTTCCTCACTTCTAAATAAATATTTTTAAAGATTTTAAGTAGATTTCTCACATATAATACCCGAAAAAAATAAATACAGAAAAACAAAGTTCCTGTGTGTTTTCACAAACATCAGTGATGAACTTTGACCTAGATTTTCTTCAGAACAGCTGAAGGAGCAGGTGGCAATACATTTGAATGTCTGTATTCAAAGGTTCCATTTTCTGTTTATCTTTCCAGAGAGAGAATTCCTGGTGATTGCAGTTAATTTTCCACTGAGGACTTTATTTCTGTACTTCCAAACACATATATAGTCTTGGAAGCAAATATATTTACTTCTGTAGATATATTTTCGTACTATGACACCATATAATAGCTTTGGGGTTGTCATGGTGTTGACTAGTAGTAACACAGAAACCCTGAATATGTGGCCATCCTTAATCAGAATGAGCTGGGTAGAAAAATGTATCTTTCTGATGTCAGCTTATAAGGATTTTAATAAGTATACCTCGTATATAGTAATGGCGTTTGACAGAATGAGTTCCAAAGTGTAAAATTAGAGAGCACATCTCACACAGTCCTCTCAAACTGCAGTGTTGCCAGAATTGCTTATCTCCACAGTACGAGGAATCAATCATCAAATCAGAAATGAGAATATGGTTTGCAGCCTTCACCAGAGGCACAAGATAAAGAAAGACTCCTGCTAATAAGTGCTGTTTTGAGTAAGGATTTCTTCCCTTCCCAAGTGAATACTTTAAGGTTATTGGTGAAGCAGTTGCCCCTTACCAGAGATGTTTAAGAATAATGATGTTTCCTTTTTATAGTTCTCTCATAGATGGACACTTTCATTAAGAGACATGCTTAAGCTTAGAGTCCTTTACCTACTGGCATACATTTAATCTTATTTTTTGTAAAGGAGATTCACTTATTTATTTATTTTTATTTATTTATTTATTGATGTCTGTTTTCCAGGAAAGCCCAACTGGGACAAAAGTACCCATTTTCAGTGGAGGCCGAGGAGAAAAGCTCCAAGTACATCAAGTTACATAAACAAAGTAGCAGTAACATAGTTTGCATTATAAAATAATAGATATATTTGAGAAGCAAATGACAGCAAATTAAGCAAAAGGGGAATTGGTCTGATGAACAGCCAGCTATGTAGTACAATATTAGATGAGCAGTAGTGAGCAAGGAATGTATCTTAAAGACAGAAGCACGATGGTGGAAAATTAGCAAGGTAAGGATTTTTGATATAAGTAGCAGCAGTTCAAGTAATATTATTAGTTGCAAAAAGAGCGAGCAGGGAAAGTGAGAATAGGTAAAGAGGGAGTAAGATGATGGGGGTAGAACAGGTAATAAGGGAATAAAATGGTATAAGTAGTGAAAAGTAGATTCTAGGTAGATGAGGAGCAAAAAGTCAATAGTGGTCAAGAGTAGCAGATATATGGATAAGAGCAGATCCACGATTTGGATAAAAATTCTTTTAAAGAGTGTTTGAAGGTAAGGTTAAAGTTTGTTCTAATGGTTGGAGGTAGAGAGTTCCAGTGTTTGGCTATAGAATAAGAGTAGATGTCCAGAAGATTTAATAGGTTTATGTGTTGAGAGAAGGAGTTTATCCTCTGATCATAGAGGTCATTTGGGGGTAGTAATTCTATAGTATAGAGCTAAGGACAGCTTGTTAAGTTAGGAAGAAGGATGAAGTGTCTTGGGGCTCTTGTCATACCCCGTACTTCTTCAGGGATACCATTTTTTCAGCCTGGAAGCACCCACAGCCTCTTGGTTCTATGAAAGCAGATATCATATGCATTTATCTTTGGGACAAAAGCCTGTTTGGGTGAACATCTTTGATTTCCTGTAAGCCTTTGAGGCCACACTTTGTAACCAATGGAAAAGGCAGTGATCTTTGGATGGGTTTGTTAAGAAAGGCTTTTTCTCTACTGCTGTAAAGTGTTGGTCTTAACCACCCCATTTCCAGTCTTCTGTAGTGGACAATGCACTAACAAAACTCACAGGACTTTATTTAACTAGGACCAAAAGGTATTTAGAAAACTCTCCTAGAGGCTTCTTAAGTGGGATTGTCTAGTGACCACTCTTAAGTTAGTGCTGTCAGACCTGCAGCCTTAGATATGTGTCCACACACTGAATGGAGTGGCTGATAATTTTTTTCCTTTAAAGAAGAGTTGTGCTATGCCTTTGTGAATGTCCCTTTCTGAGGAAAAGTCCCAAGATATTATTCAGGACTTGTAAGAAAACAGGCAGTGACCACCATGGAGATTTGTATATTGCCCCCACCAAGCTTATTTTGCTACTGCATTCTCTAGATAATCTTACTCTTCTGAGAAGAAGACATATTCTTGTAAGTAGTGAAAACTGGTCATGTATCAGGTAGTATTGTGTCTATGTGGACTCCACAAAGATTTTTCAGAGGGACATTCTTCTGGGGTTGCTCAGTGGCGCTAACTGCCCTTCATGACTGGCTGTGGGAGAGCATTTCTCAGAGTTTGACCAAGCTTGTAGAGTCTTTATAAAGAATAGGTTGATCTGGCATTGAGGATCCTTCTTGATGGACTATTATTTGTGTTGTTCTTCACCATCAGTCACAATCTGGTATACTTTCTGTAAGATCCTGCATTTGGGGATGGATATCTTTGGCTGTGTACCATTATGCATTAGAAAATAGTATGCTGTCTATGTAAGTAAGCGTGTCCTCCAAACCATCTTTTTCTTTTCCTTTTACACAGTTCAGATCAAGATTCTTGATTTTTTAGTAAAGTCTTGGGTTTGCTTGTTTAAACAACAGCACTATTAATACCCATCTGGCCTTCATTTTATCAGTCAGAACCTATACTTGCATTGCATTTTCACTCTTTAGGAGGGGTGATTGTTAACAAAAACACCATAAGTGCTAGTGATTTAATTTTTTCAGTCAGTCGTGAAAATGGTGAAACTTTTTTCTTAGTTTGCATCCAAAAAGACAACTGTTGAGAGCCCTTCATATGTATGAGTGTCCTGAATGCAGCCGCTAACAAAAGTTGAAACTTCTCCACAACAGCACACTCTTAGAGTCCAGGTTGAGGCTCAACCCCTCTAGAGATAAGTCTAGTGTTCTGCTGGCCTCCTGATCCCTCAAAGTGTTGAACTTATCCTTGGCTTATGAAGGTTCAAATCAGCAACTAAATTCTCCTATACCTTAGGAAAATATGAGCTCAGGGAAGGTGTTTCTCTTTCTTCTACCTTTTGGGGTATATTCTAGGGGCCTTCTGTGTTAAATTGCTCCCAGATAATAGGGTGGAATCCAAGGATGAGAAATCTGGACCTGGAGAGTAATCTCGTCCATCAGGTTATCCCATTACAGAGTTCACATCTCAGGACCTAGACTTTGAGCAAATGTATAACTTCTCTTGGGGGTATGTTTAGGGACTCTGGTCTGAAGCTTTTGCTTTACCTAGCTCGGGTCTTTCTCACTTATTTCGTAGGTTCAGAGTTCCAAAAAAAAATGATTCAAGTCTATCACATGCTTGCTTTTGTTTAGTACTGCATGCAAGTATAGTCCCATGTATAGTGGGGAGCATGGAACTTTGTGGCAGTCTGGCTTTTGTGAAGTGTCTACCTTTCTGCATCACCTCTTGATGACTCCTTTGTTGACATGAGCCTTACTTTATTTTCCATAAATGTTTAGAAGAGTGTTTTGAGAAGAGGGTTGAGATGTCTAAGTTTACCCCGCTGTTTAGCCAGTTGGTAAGGATTCTGTTAGAGCTGCTTGAAGACACTGAGACTCTGTCCCTTTAGCACCCATGAAGGTGAATGCCTTTTACAAACCCATGTGAATGAAAAGAGCTTTTACCTAAGAATCCTAATGTCAACTTTTGCATGCTGCATTCTGTCCACCAGCAGTTCCAGGGATCACAGCATTTTGTCACTGTTCTGTCTGATGAGGAGTGTAAGAGTTTGGAAAGATGCACAAGTTTGCTCCTTTGTACTTTGGAGCCCTCAGCTGCTCATTTCACCTATCCAGGTTTTATCACACTTGTTTAGAAATAATTTGGGTAAAACGTTATGAATATTTCAGAGGTAGGGCTGAAGTAGAACCTTCACACCATTAGTAGTTTGTGTGTGCAGCATGGAGTGACTGAGATTGTCTTTTGTGAAGGAGAAACTCAGGAACAAGGACCGGGATGCTCCGTACTTGGGGAAAGATCTTTTTTGTGTGGCCAACTCAGGACAAGGACATAGTCCATCACCTTTGTGGATGACCGTTATGATGCCTCTCTACTTCTTCTTCTTCCTTTTCTAAGTTTGATCATCCAGAAAAGAAAAAAATAGTCTTTGACTCCTGAGGAAAGCCCTTAAGCTTCACATACTGTTGCTTCCTCCAGTACTGGCCAAGTCTCCAAAATGCACAACATCACTAGCTGCTCTGCTGCTATCTTGACTTCATATGGTCTGTCCAGATTAGGCATTGTTTCTCCATGTTTGTTACATCTTGGATAGCCCTCGAAATGGACCAGTGAGTTCTAGTTATGGTCATTCTTTGCCATGTCATAAGCTGTCCCATTCTTCCCGGGAAAAGCTCCACTAAGGGATCAGTCTATGTCAGTGGAATTTTTGGGACAGGTCAAGACTCTATTTGAGGACCTGTAGAAGCTATCCCACTTTTCAGGAAGGATAGTGGTTTGACTCTTGTTTTTTCTTGGTCCCAATTGGCTCATGGGTCATGGATGTGATGGATGCCCTATAGCACAATATTATTAGTGAGCTACAAAGGATATGCCACTTGTTTGCTCTTGGTGAATATCACTTCCAGTTCAAAGTGTTGCATTTGTGCTTTTCCTTAGTGTTTAGAGTTTTTACTAGTGTGTTAGCCATGGTGGTCAAAGCCTTCCAGAAGAATCTCCATTGTATTCTGTTACCTGGACAACTGTCTTGTGGTAGCACTATCCAAGGATTTCTAGAATTGTTCCTTCTCCGAGCACTCCTATCCATAGGGGGAGCACAGACTGGACAGCAGCCTCTGTTGACATGGTAACGAGTATTTTCCATTCTGTCATTCCAGTCTTTGGAGAAGGCCTAGGAGGTCATTCTATTGATTGTCTGGGTGAGGACACACTTAGTTCAGGTTATAATTTTTCTGCTGTGTCTTCTAGTCTTAATGCCTGCTATATGATGCCCTATACACATCTGAGAATGTGGTTGATTTAGTTAGTAGCTTTAGAATCATCACACTATTGTATATGCTTTTTGATATTGGACATTGTTGTTAGGCCCTAGAATGGTGGACAAGTCCCCACCATTATTCTTGTGGGACTTTCTGCAGCTGGACATGTTGCAGATTCTAATAAAGGACACTTCACTTGCAGGGTGAGCAGATTGCCTCAGCTCCTGAATGATACAGCGAGTATGATTCCCCTGGAGGAATGCGCCACATCAGATATTTGGAATAAAGAATAGTTTTCTATCCTTGAACGACTTTGAGACAAAGCTATATGTGGGCCTGTCTTCACCCTGTTGACTAACCAGTACATTGTGTGGTGCCTAAGTAAGCAAAGATGCACAGAGTCATGCACTCTGTAGAAAGGCAGTGCTTGCTTAGCAGTATGTCCTAAACAGTGGATTCACTCCAAAGTTCACATCTCGATGGAAGTGAATAAACAGATGCTTTGAGATACTCGTCCATTTTTATCTCTTGAAGCTGCATATTAAGAGGCAATGATTTGCTGAACGTCTTCTGGGAATATAGCATTCCAGATGTCAACCATTTTGTCATTCTGGATAATGCAGTTATCTTTGATTTGTGGCATGTTCTTTTTTTCATGGTGCAGAAGATTCCTGTGCCATTTTTGCTGGTGTCGCATCTTACTGTAGATTTCTGTGAGGAAAAAACAAAACTATTCTTGTCATTCATTTCTGGGTCTAAATGGCTTGGTTTTAAGTTTTCAGTTCCCTCATGATACAGGAGGACCTGTTAATTGAAGCTAGCATGTATACCTCTTGGTTGTAGAAGTAACCAGCTTTCTCTCAGGTCCTGGCTGGTTTTACCAAAGATTCAGTTAATCAAACGTTTTCCATTCCAAAGTAATTTTTGTCAGAAAGAGGTTGGGGTTGTGTGTGCGAGTGCTTGTGGGTTAGGATAACGGCCAGATAAGGGAACACATTTTGTGTGCCCTTGTTCTCAAATGTTTGTATATCAGGGTTAGGTAAGGGCATAGATTTAGTTTTGTGTCTGTGTATATGTGTTTGTGTGTGTGTGTGTGTGTGTGTGTGTGTGTGTGTGTGTGTGTGTGTGTGTGTGTGTGTGTGTTTGCTGGTTAGGGTAAAGGGCAGGTAAAGGGATAGGTTTCCGTGTGTGTGTTTGTGTGTGCGAGCGCGTGATCAAATGTTTAGTGTCTCAGCCTTTCTTGGTTAGTGTTACTGTTAGGAAGAGGCTGTTTCCAAAGGTAGGATGCAGGGTTAAGGTCAGCACTTATGAGTAAGGTAGTGAAGGGGGCTGCCCATCCTTACTTATGTGTGCCAACCCTAACCCCTTCCCTGCCCCTGGTCGTAACTGTGCACCTTATCTTTAGAAAAATCCTCACTCTAATAGTAGCACTATTTAGGCAAATGTCTGATAGTTTTGTTAGATTTGGGCTTTATTTTGTACACACACACACACACAGTGTCTCAAATTATGCAAAATGTAAAAAGTGTAAACAGTGAACAAATACTGTAAATGTAATTGCTGTATTAAATGTGATGTAAGTATTTTTAATTTTAATCTGTAAATAGAACTTCTGCTTTAAATAGCCAGGTGTCATTGTGTATTAGGCAGAGCGAGTTGGTATGTGGTTCAGTTAATAAAACAATTATGAAGTTAAGTGCTCTATAAGAGGGTTGTAGCCCTACCCAGTTATGAGTGAGGTTAACCTCTTGTGGAGGGGGGGTGTTTATTTTGGGTAGAGTGCTGTGGTAAGATGAATTGCTGTAGATTAAACCTGAAGAAACCTGGGCAAATTGCCCAGCAATGTGGAGAAAAGAGAGCTACTTGGAAGAACTTGTGTGCTGTGGATATTAATTCCTGTTCCAGAAGGGAATTGTTGCACTTTGTGAGAGATAATGTGTCCCTTTCCTTGAGGAACTCTAAGACTTTAAAAGAAATAAGGTATTTTTGTATGGTTTCCCTTTGATTCCCCTTAAAGAAAGTTATTTCCATTTGGTTCATCTTTTTCTTTGTGAAGAATTTGCACTGACCTTTCTTTGTCTGTACAATAAAATTGTGTTTATTTCAAGAAATTTTGGACTTTGACGCATTAATATACCAGTGGTATAGTGCCTACTAACAACTGCTGATGAGGGGGTGTGGATCTTTATTTATTTTATTTTTGTATTTTGAGAGGAACATGAACAGAAGAGAGAAAGAAAGACAGGTGGTGGTCTTAGAGAGATGTTTCCCTCTTACAGGGAACAGCCTGAAAATTTGTGAATGAGTCAGATTTAAAAAAAGGCAGGACTAATGCATAAAATTGCAAAGTCTTAGAGTTAGAAACTGCTAGCCAATGATGAGTCTATTTTCATTTCAGTGGAACATATCCTGAAGAGACTGAACTGAAATAGACATTGTTGTGTTCAGGGCAAAAACTTTCTTTTATAAGGAAAAAGGGAAATGAGCTTGATTTAAAATGACTCTGTAAGAAGTTTTAAGAATCTGCTAAGATGTAATATTGAAACATGATGACCTTACATGTTTCTTAATGCTCAAGTAAAGCTTACTGTCTTAGTTTAGAACTGCAGTGTATGTGTTTTCTGTGGAAGCTAATTACATTTATTAAATGCGGAAAGTGTTTCTTGTGTTTGAAAAAATGGGCCAGAGAGGCTTAGGCTTGAGATGTTAATTTAAAATTATGAATGAAGATAAATGATCCCACAACACTTTAATTCTTGAAATAGCACATGTGGTGGAGAATGCAAACAAAATTAAATTTCTTCTACTGATAACCATGATGGAAATATATGGAAAGTTCTTTTGAGGTATTGAGTCTTACAGTAGTAAATTTCAGTTTGTTTTGAAGTAGGGATGGGGCAACAACTCTCCCAAAAAGTGTTGTTGAATGAATTCCTATTTAAGTTCTGAATGGAGACTTTAGGCTTCTCTTTGCCGCACTCTAAGAGCCAGAAACTGAATTTGATTTTTTAGAGTGAAATAAGTGGGTAAAACGGTTATTAAACCAAGTTAAGAATGGTATGAGAAGCAATGGTAGAATGACAAATGCTGCTAAATGTTTTAGTTTGATTATATCAGTCTGCAGAAAGGTTGCTTATCAGATGTGTTCTTAGTGAAGTTACTATGCTGCTAAAGGAAATGTTTCTGGGGAAAATGTTGTTTCAGCATGAATTATGTGCTTATAAATACTAGTGGAAAAAATGCTGAAGCTGCATGTTGCAGATAATGAGTACTGCAAAGTTGTGTTGAATTCTTAGATTGAAAAAAATTGGAGTCTAAATGAAGAAGTTAACCCGTGAGTTGTGAAGCATTGTGGTTTCAACTTCTTCAGTACATGGGAAAAGCTGTTAGATGTTCTCAGTGCAAAAACATGTTACCAGTATGAGCAAAGTATGGTAAGTGGTATTTGTAAAGAAAGTGAAGCAGTAACTGATGCAAAAGTGATCGGGAAATTGTACTGCAGAGGATTGTACTTTTTTTTCTGACAAAAAAATGTTAGAAAATTCTGCCGTGTGTGTGTACTTCTGGGAAAGGGTGACTGAAGTGTGTGACCTAAACAGTGTTTGAAACATTAATGGCTCACAGCAGTGGCAGGTGGTGACTTCAAATTAAAGGGGGGCTGCAGAAGACCTCACGAGGCAAAGCTATGTTACACTTGGAACAACATTGATCATGCTTACCATTTTATTTCATTCACACGTACTAGGTATAGCCCCCCAGCCTGATTGCATACCCACAGTATCTGCTTTGAGCCTACAAGGTTTAAAATAATGGAGAGTGACGCCATGGCTAGATTACTGTACTTCTTTTGCATCACATAGTCAAGAGCTTGCAGGTGATCTTACTTCAATTCACCCATACATACTTTTGTCATGTAAGGCCAGAGTTTCAACAACAAAACATCCACACAGCATCCTAATCTATCTTGACTGACCCTGAAAAAATATTAAGTTAAAAAATTAAAAGATACTAAGTTAAAAAAAATCATCCACCAGCAGTCCCCAAAACACAATGTGAATCTAGTATCTGTCTAACCTCTGCCAGGATATTTCATTAGAAAAAAAGACATTCACAGTCAAGCAGCCTCCAAAGCACAATGCCTCCTTAGTATCTGGTTAATCCCGCATGGATAGTATATTAAAAAAAAAAATCCATCAACAGCCCCCAAAACACATTGCCTCCTTAATATCTGATTGACCCTGCCAGGATATTATATTAAAAATAACAACAGCCCACAAAACACACTGCCAGGATACTACATTAAACAAAATTCATCAACAGCCCCCAAAACACAGACCACTAATATCTGTTGGACTCTGTAAGTGTATTATATTAAAAAAAGATAAGCTAGTGCACACACACACACACACACACACACACACACACACACACACACACACACACACACACACACACACACAATTCCCTGGCCAGCGTATTGGAATCACAACACCCCCCCCCAAGCAGGTGAAACACAGCAGCAGCATATGTGAAAAACATTCCTCCCAGCAGGTGAAACACACAGCAGCATAAGTGAAACACAGTCCCCCCCCAGCAGGTGAAACACACAGCAGCAGCATAAGTGAAACACAATCCCCCCAGCAGGTGAAACACACAGCAGCAGCATAAGTGAAACACAATTCCCCCAGCAGGTGGAATGCAGGTGAAACACACAGGAGCAGCATAATTGAAACACAATCCCCCCAGCAGGTGAAACGCACACCAGCAGCATACATGAAACACAATCCCCCTCAGCAGGTGAAACACACAGCAGCAGCATAAGTGAAACACAACCCCCCAGCAGGTGAAACACACAGCGGCAGCTTAAGTGAAACACAATCCTCCCAGCAGGTGAAACACACAGCAGCAGCATAAGTGAAACACAATCCCCCCAGCAGGTGAAACACATAGTAGCAGCATAAGTGAAACACAATCCTCCCTCAGCAGGTGAAACACACAGCAGCAGTATAAGTGAAACACAATCTCCCCCAGCAGGTGAAACACACAGCACCAGTATAAGTGAAACAATACCCCCCCAGCAGGTGAAACACACAGCAGCAGCATAAGTGAAACACAGTCCCTCCCCAGCAGGTGAAATACACAGCAGCACAAGTGAAACCCAGTCTGAAAGCAGTACAATCCCCCCCAACCAGCCGCAGCATGAAAGCACAAATCTCCCCCCAGCAGAAAATGAAACCCAATCCCTGATATCTCCTCACCAGAACGAAAGCAGCAGCATACTCTGCATATATCTCCTCAGCAAAAAGATGAAGATGATCCTAGGCAAGTTTAACATTTCGTGCGTTGCAAGTTTATTGCACGCACCTTTCTTCCAGTCTGCACCCAACGCACATGCATGGATTGTTTTGTTCTCTGACTAGACAAGGCCATCTTGTCTTGTAAAAAGTGGGGGTGCTCTCCCTCCCCCTCGCTCAATGGTTCCGCCACCTATGAATGAACCATATCAGTAGCCATCCACATCACGTACGTGACTGTGGACATGGCAGTCCGATCCCTTCCACTTTACTGCAGTTACAAACTGCAAAGACTTCTGGGCATCTGTACACTGATACCTTCTCTTCTTAATCTGGAATGATTTTGCAGCAGTCCGGATTTACAGAAACTATTTTTTTTTTAAATCCGCAACTCGTCGAGCACGCATGCACGAGTAATTCAAGTTCTGGGACTTTAACAGTGAGTCAGTCAGACTTGCATCTAAGTAGTAGTATAAAATATTTTATTTTTTAAAATGTTGATCTTTCTTTTTTTTTCTTTTTCCTTCTTTCCACAGCTGGGGGGGGCTGCAGCCCTGTAGTCTGAAGGCACAAGCTGCCCCTGGTTCACAGGTTAGAGATGCAGGGATGAGGGATGCAGTGCTGTTGAGAAGTTGTGTTTATTTTACTTTGTGAGGCTGACAAAAGTGTTTCAAAGTATTTTTGCTGTGTTTGTGAAAAAAGTGACTTTTAAAGACACTTAGGTTTTGCCAGCATCTCCTGCTTGTTTTACGTGGGAAAGGGGCACCATTTTCAGTTTGACCATGGAACACTGTGTTTGTCTCACATTTGGTTCTCCTTCCAGCCACTAAAAGAAAAACGTAAGCAAACAACTTTTGCTGTCACAGCAGGCTAGCAGTTTGCCACAACTGCAGGTGGGTGACCATGCTGAGGCCACTTCTTGCACCTCAAACCACTCATCATTTACCCTGAATCCCTCTGGTGTGGAACCTACAGTCACTATGGACCGGGTGTTGTCCATGTCCTTTGCAGTTGTTGGGGTCTTCTTAGTTGATAAGGGAGAGTCACTGTTCTTGGTACTGGGGTGGGAACATGGAATACTTCCCTGTTTTGTCAGAATGCTGACATTAATAACACTGTTAGTCTAAGTTTTTCTGTCAAAAAGAAACACAAAAATAAGCATGCTTCTACTCCTTGTCAAATTTCCTTAGACAGGAATAGTTTACTGTGTTTGGCTAAGGGTTTAATTCAGGCTAGTGATACTTCTTGTAAAGTAGTTTCAATTAAAAAGAGGAATACCTCCTTTCCTGAAAAGAGTCAGGATTTTGATTCTGGATAGGAGGATGTAGGGACAGATACAGGATTTTCTCATCAGATTTCTGATCCAGACTCAGAGGATAGCTTAGTTTCTGATTCTCACTAGAGGAGTATCTTTCTGTAAGATTATTTCTAGTATTTCCCAGTGTTTTCAGTAGGAGAACACTGAGGTTTCTCAGTCCCTCAAAAAAAAAAAAAACACTATTAGCTGTTACAGAAGGAATTTCCAGAACCTCCACTTATTCCTCCAGTTCTATCAGCTTTGGAGAATGTGTGTGCTATTGTCTGCAGTTTTCCTGACAGTCAACCAGCTGCCCCTAAAAGGGGCAGATAGGATGTATAAAGTTATCAGTTTTTTAAGTTTTTATAAACACTTCCCAAACCTAATCCAGCAGCTACAGTTTTAGTTAATCATGTTGCTGCTGAGCACTTGTTTAATTCCAGTCTTACTCTTTCTGATAAGGATGGGAAGATTATTGATAAGTATGGGAAAATAGTGTATTCCTCTGCAACTTTGAGTTTCAGAATTTTGAATCGACAGGCTCATGTGGTCTGTTCTAATTGTGAAAGTATGAGAGCGGTTTTATCTGCAGTTTATTTCTGGTATTCTTCAAGTCACTATGCATTGTTTACAGTGTGTCTATGACTCTGTTGATACTTCTTCAAGGGTTATGGCCACTGATATGTTTTGATGAGGTTTGCATGGCTGCATTCTCAGAACATCCCATATTATTTTAAAATGAGATTCTAAATACTCCTTTTGATGGCCTCTGTGCTGCAGTAGTGATCAAAAATTATGATAAAAGGGGTGAGCTGATACAGGGAATCCCTTAAGATTTTTTAGCCCTCCTTTTCCGAGGGGTACTCTAACTCCTCATCCAGCCTTGTTAAGAAACAAATTAGACAGTCTCAACAAAATACAGGTAAACCGGTGTTAAAGAAGCGGCAAAGGAGTTCCAGTAAGAATTCTCGACACTCCCAAAACCAAGAAAACTCCAGTAAGTTGAAATGACTGCTTCAGAGATTTTGTTACCCCCTCCCACATTGGCAGCCCCTTTTTTCTTCCAGAATGTCTGAATCTCCACATTTCTCTTTGGCAGCATATAGTTTCAGATAAATGGGTTCTGAAGATCATTCATCAATGTTACTTGAGGCACTGGGAGGAAATTCCTGCTTTCCATGGGGTAATTCCACACCTTCCAGACCAGATTCCATTACCATGTGTCCTTCATCACATGCTGTCCCAGAGAGTGATCAAATCGGTTCCCCTTACACAGGTAGAAAAGGGGGGTTATTCAAGGATGTTTTAGTGTCAAAAAAGAAAATGCTTGGAGACCGGTTCTGGATCTTTCTTTCCTAAGCCTTTTTGTGCTGGTGCCCAAATTCAAAATGATGTCACTTCACAACCTTTTTACCTCTTCTCCTCATTCAAGTTTCCTTGTAACATTACATTTAAAAGATGCTTATCATCACATTCCTATTCATACAAACTTCAGGTGAGTCTTAAGGCTTTGTGTGTCTGGATCACATTAGCAGTTCTCTGCCTTACCCTTTGGAGTATCTGCTGTACCAAGAGTGTTCACAAAGCATCTAGCTGAAGTTATAGCTCATTGCAGGTTACAGGGTATCCACATTTTTTCCATATTTAAATGGCTTGCCTATCTTTGCAGAGTCTTTTTCAAAGTATCAAGACTCTGTCTCTTGGGTGAGAGCTCTGTTACAGAAACTGGGATTCTAAGAGAACACTGAAAAGTCTTTCTTAACTCCTTCACATGGGATTGGTTTCTGGGATGTAAACTAGACACCACAGTTCAAAGAGCTTTTCTTCACACAGGAAAAAATATATATATATCTAGATCTGCTTCTAGGGTTTTCTACCCAGATTCTTGTCATCACGAGGAAATACCCCAGAATTTTGGGTCTTATGGCTTCTGTGAATCTCATGATATTCCTGGTAAGATTCCACATGAGAAGGATACAGTGTCTGAAGTCTCTTTGGTCACAGCACCAACACACCTTGTCTTTTCAGAAATCCATTGCTGAGGTTTGTCAGAAGAGAAATCACTGGTGGAGAGACAATAGATATCTCTAAATCCAGGTCTCCCTTTCTCCCTCCTTATTCCAAAGCAGTCAGTCACCACAGATGCCCCACACTTTGCTTGTGGAACAGTTTCAGGAGGGATGAAACTTCAAGATGTGCGGGACATCAAGGACAGATACAAGGGCATAAATGTAAAAGAGATGCTTGCCCTGATCAAGGCACTCAACTCTCTGAATCATCTTTGGTCCCCTGGACCTCTTCAAGTTGTTACAGACAAATACCACAGTTGTGTGGTACATCAACAAGCAAGGGGGAACCAGGTCATACCCCATCAGCAGACTAGCCATGTTAGCTTGGGATATAACTTCACAGAACAGTCTCACTCTACAGATATCCTACATTCTGTCAGAACAAAATTGTATGGCAGACAAAATGAGCAGCACAAGGGCAGACCCTCACAAATGGAAACTAGATTAGGTGGTCTTCAAAATTTGGTCCATCTTTGGGGAATTCCTCAGGTAGACCTCTGTGTTTCCTGTCTGAACACTCAGCTGACAAGATTCTTCTCCAGTCCTGTATGCAGGATGGTCTGGAAGACAGATTCCTTTTCTTTTCCTTCGACAGAAAAATTTTTGTATGCTTTTCCACCCTTTTTTTTAATATCCAGGGTACTTTTGAAGAATCCCCCAAGATCATTATGGTGACTTGAAAAATCCAATCTAAGCTGAGGCAAAAAAACGGCAACAAAAAGGTTTGAAATATGTCTTTATTGTGGTGATTCCCTTCTGGCCTAAGCAACTGTGGTTGTCCCTTCTTTTGGAAATAGCCATGGGCAATTACTACAAGCTTCCTCATAGATTGGATCTAGTCACACAAAAACAGGGGCATTTGATAAACCTCGACACCAATCAACTTCAGCTGACTGTCTGGATGATAGAATCTTAATTCCCTTTAGGCACCTGCTTAGTGGGGATGCGCAACAGGTACTAATGGAGGCAAGAAAGCCTGCTACTGAAAAATCAAATGGGAAAGGTTTTCTAGTTGGTGCCAACAACATAACCAGCACCAATACAAGGCTAGTTGATCTCTGGTTTTACAATATTTGTGTGAGTTACTATCCTATTTACTCCTCTGTCAAGGTTAATTTGACAGCCATTTTAGCACGTCTGCTCATGGATCCTCTTCTTTCAATGTGTTCTTGTGTCAAAATGTTTTTGAAAGGGGTTTTTGCATAAAAAAAGGCCTCCAAGAAAACCAGTGGCCTCTCCTTGGAATCTTAATTTTGTGTTACAGAAGCTAACACTTGCTCCATTTGAATCAGCTGATCTGGCTGACTTGAGGTTCTTAACATGGAAAGCAGTTTTACTGATTGCTCTGATCTCTGCAAGAAGGGTATCTGAGTTGCAAGCTCTTATGGTGAGTCAACCCTGTCTCATTTTCCACAAGGACGTGGTTTCTTTGAGAACTAATAAAAAAATAAGCTGCAAAATACAACCATAAAAAATCCAGGAAGGGAAAGCACAGGCAACATGCACCACGCAACTGTAAAGTGGTGATAACATATTTAATATTCCAAATCAAGGACAAACAAATCTGGCAAAAACAAGAGCAACGGTTAAGTGCTTTCTTCCCTGATAACAAATGGGACTACATCAGAACCAGTAAAATATCAGAAGACTGCAGTTAAATAAAAAAGAACATCCATCAGTCATTGTACTAAACCCCTCCCTGAACTTTCATTAAAGGCATAGTACAACATGCAACATAAGTAACATCATCGTTGATACAAAAAACAACATGAATGAAGTTAATTAATCAACATACAAGAACATAAAACTTTGTGATAACTAAAATATATAAAAAAATTCGTACAACAGTCACATCCAACTCATGTGGCTAATTTATAATCTAAGTGTGCACAATTGCAAAACACTCATAATAGAAAATAATTTATTTAAGCCTGGGGCATTTTCAGCATTTGTTAGAAGCTGCCACCTAAGTTCACAGTACTCTAACCGTTCACCCCAAGGTCCCCCTCTGGGATTAACTGCAACCTAGTCCAAAGCATAAAAATAAAATTGATGATGTGGACATGCATTCACTCGTTTAAATAAGGCATTCATGAGATTTTTAGTTTAAACCGCAAAAATCCGTGGTGGTACAGTGGTAGCATTGTTGCCTCACAGCAAGAGGTTCTCCTGTTCGATTCTTGGCTGGAGTGCCTTCTGTGCGGAATCTGCATGTCCTCCCCGTGGTCGAGGGGCTTCCGAAAAACATGCGTGAATGGGCGTGCCTTTGCTAAAGGTTGGGTGTCGGGCTGGCAACTTGGCACCATAAAAAATCGACTGCCAATCATTAGCAGACCAGAGTTCTGCTGTGGCGACCCCTAACCGGGAAAAGCTGAAAAGACAAACAAAACAAATGTTCATAGCTCCTATCTTTAAATTGGTGTTCTGTATTGCCAATATAAAAAGCTGTGCAAAGTTTACATAGTAAAGCATAAACAACACCTTTGCTCACACAATTACAGTGAAACTGATTATATCAGTATAACCTACCATTAATAAAGGCCATCATCATCATTGATGTAACTACATTTTTTACATCTCCCGCACTTAAAAGTGCCGCACTTTCTATTAGTGGACTATGTGGGTGTAAAACCCCCACATTGTGTATAAGAAAGGTATTAATTTCAAGAAATGGATGGAGAATGCCCATCATCAACTGTCTGTTAGTAGCAATGGATAAAAAATAGATAAAAAATGAAATTTTTAGTGCACCTTTAAGTTCTGAATTGGTGTTTGGGCCCTCTGATAAACAAATTGTCGAACACTGGAATGATAGAGGAAAATTAATGCATGGAGTTTCCAGGATGTTTCATATACCCAAACTCTTCCCCAAAAAGGTGTCAGTGATCCAAAAGGAAATGGCAGGAGGATAATTCTTCTAAACCAAGCAAGAGGGGTTCCCTTTCAAAACAAGATGAGCCCCTGCAAAGGAATGACTATGCCAAGTCACCCTACCCCCTCTTCTGCACTTCCTTCTCTTCCTCTTTCCTCCAGGCTCTTTTTCAACCCAGACCCTGGCTGCACATAGTCTCAGACAAATGGGATCTGAGAATAATTTAGAGAGGATGCACTTGTCAGTGGATATAAAATGTTACCCCTTTCATGAGAATTCCCCCACACCCACCAGACCAGACAGAACTGTTTCCTCCAAGTCCTCCATCTTATGGTAGAAACAAGGATCATAGAACCAGTGCCTGTGATACACAAGGGCAAAAGGTTTTATTCCAGAATCTTTTTGGTCCTAAAAAGGGAGCACTCCTGGAGACCCATCCTAGATTTGTCTTTTCTAAGCACCTTTGTAAATTTTCCAAAATTCAAAGTGCTCACCTTACAGTCAATCCTAGATTTGCTTCTAGACCAGTTTCTTGTTGACTCTAGATTTCAAGGATACTTATAATATTCCTGTTGCTTCCAGTTTCAAAAAATGTTTGAGATTCACTGTCTGACATATTGTCAGTTCTCTGCATTACCATTTGGGCTATTTACTGCACCTTGAGTGTTTTCAAAGTGTCTGGCTTCAGTGGTTGCCTAATGAGGAGCATTAGGCATACACATTTTTCATTATTTACAGTGAATATAAAAAGTGTACACTCCCCTGTTAAAATGCCAGGTTTTTGTGATATAAAAAAGGGACCACAATAAATCATTTCAAAACTTTTCCCACCTTTAATGTGACCTATAACCTGTACAATTCAGTTGAAAAACAAACAAATCTGTTAGGGGAAAAAAATATAAAAAAAAAATAAAAAAAACATACAATAAGCAGGTTGCATAGGTGTGCACACCCTTAAACTAATACTTTGTTGAAGCATCTTTTGATTTAATTACAGCATTCAGTCATCCTGGGTAGGAGTCTATCAGCATGGCAAATCTTGATTTGCAATATTTGCCCACTTTTCTTTGCAAAAGCGCTCCAAATCTGTCAGAATGCAAGGGCATCTCTTGTGCACAGCCCTCTTCAGGTCACCCACAGATTTTCTATTTGATTTAGGTCTGGGCTCTGGCTGGGCCATTCCAAAACTTTAATTTTCTTCTGGTGAAGCAATTCATTTGTTGATTTGGATGTATGCTTGGAGTCATTGTCAGGTTGAAAGGTGAAATTCCTCTTCATCTTTAGCTTTCTAGCAGATGCTTGAAGGTTTTGGGCCAAATGTGACTGGCATTTGGAACTATTCATAATTCCCTCCACCTTGACTAAAGCCCCAGTTCCAGCTGAAGAAATGCAACCCCAAAGCATGGTACTGCCACCACCATGCTTCTCCATGGGGATGGTGTTCATTTGGTGATGTGAAGTGTTGTTTTTGCACCAAACGTACCTTTTGGAATTGTGGCCAAAAAGTTCAACCTTGGTCTTATCAGACCATAACACATTTTTCCACATGCTTTTGGGAGACTTGATGTATTGTTTTGCAAATTTTAACCAGGCCTGGGTGTTTTTCTGTGTAAGAAAAAGCTTCCATCTTGCAGCCCTACCCCATATTCCGGACATAGGGAGAATACGGGAGGTTGTTGTCACATATAGTACACAACCAGTACTTGCCAGAAATTCCTGCAGCTCCTTCAGTGTTGCTGTAGGTCTGTTAGCAGCCTCCCTGACAAGTTTTCATCTTGTCTTTTTATCAATTTTGGAGGGATGTCCAGTCCTTTGCAGCGTCACTGTTGTCCCATATTTTCTCCACTTTTTGATGACTGTCTTCACTGTGTTCTATGGTATATACAATGCTGTGGACATTTTTTTGTACCTTTCTCCTTACTGATACCTCTCAACAATGAGATCCCTTTGATGCTTTGTAAGCTGTCTGTGAACCATGGCTTTTGCTGTAGCAGGCAACTGAGTAAATGTCAGGAAAATCCTACTAGGACAGCTGAACTTTATTTTGGGTTAATCAGAGTCTCTTGAATTGATGGCAGGTGTGTATCCAAGAAGACTGAATGCTGTAATTAAATCAAAAGGTGCTTCAACAAAGTATTAGTTTAATGGTGTGCACACTTATACAACCAGCATATTGTATGTTTTTTATTTTTTTATATTTTTTCCCCTAACAAATTTGTTTTTCAATTGAATTGTACAGGTTATAGGTCACATTAAAGGTGGGAAAAGTTTTGAAATGATTTATTGTGGTCTCATTTTTTATATCACAAAAACCTGGCATTTTAACAGGGTGTGTACACTTTTTATATCCACTGTATATGACTTGCTGATTTGTGCGGATTCTGTATCCAGGTGGTTGGAGTCCTTAGACAAGGTCATATCCTTTCTTTCCCACCTGGGCTTCAAAGTGAACCTCCAAAAGTCCTGCCTCACACCCTTTCAATTAATTATTTCCTAGGGTGTTGGATAGAAAGTAAAAAAGATGACCTTCCTGCCAGAAGAAAAAGTTCTGACTTATGGCACTGTATTGATTTCTCACTTCTTGACATTGCCTCAGCAAGAGCGTTCCTTAAAATTCTAGGCCTAATAGCAGCAGTGATCCTCATGATGTCACTAACCAAAACTGCACATGAGAAAAATACAATGGTAGTTGAAGAATTGTTAGACCCAGCCCCTTTATTCCTTGAAGTTCCAGATATTGGCACTGGAATGTATAAGAAAGGAACTGCAGTGCTGAAGGAAACAACTGTCTCTCACTCCAGAACTCCTGTTCTTTCTTCAGACCCCATTCCAAGTTGTCCAGATGGACTCTGTAGATTTTTTTGTGGGAAACATTGTCTGTGGGAATTGAAGTGCAAGACTTGGAGTCCTCAGGATATGCAAAAACACATAAACATTAAAGAGATGTTGAAAATGATTCATGCCTTAAAATTTCTTCACCACTTATGGACTCCTGGCCCTCTTCTAGTGGTCACAGACAACACTACTGTGACATGGTACCCAAACAAGCAAGAGGCTACAAAGTAATACCCTCTTTGCTGGTTGGCCATGATGGCCTTGGAGCTGGGTCTATAGCATTCTCTGATTCTTCAGCCCTCGTACATTCCGTAAGAGCAAAAACAGTAGCAGACAGACTAAGCAGATCCTGGACAGACCCTTACAATTGGAAGCTCCATGGAAAGGTCTTCCAGGACTTGATCCAGATGTGGGGAACACCTCTAGTAGATCTGTTTGCCTCCTTTCAAAATAGACATCTGAAAAAATTCTTATTTCAAGAAACCCTTTCAGCCATGCTTGTAAGACAGTTGCTCTATCATTCCCACGGTCGGGAATATTCCTGTATGCATATCTACCCTTCCCAGTGACTGTGAAGGTACTTCAAAAGAATCAGAAAGAACTATCAGAGATAATTGTAGTTAACCCCCTTTTGGCTCAGAGTTGGTTCTCTCTTTTAATGGAACTGGCCAAGAGAAATTACCATAAGCGTCTTCACAGACTGGATCTGCACATGCAACATCAGGAGTGAATGGTACATCTTAACTTAGAGCAGTTGCAACTGACAACTTGGATGATTCTGTTTTGATACCTTTTAGGCACTCATTCCATGAGGATGAGCAGCAGTTATTTAAGGAGGCAAGAAAACCTGCAACTTAGAAAATCTTGTGATTACAAGTGGAAGAGGTTTTCTGGTTTGTGCCTTGGCCAATAACAGAGGATCCCCTCTGGTTTTGAAATATTTGTGTGAGCTCCTTAGAGATAGTTGGTCATATGCTTCAGTTAAAACTCATTACATCCGAGTGACGCCTCCAGGTGTGTCTGCAGTTACCTCCTACTCACACCTGTAGGAGACAAATATGGCTTTGTTCATATTTGCATCATTAATTCCAGAACCATGCTGTGTACAAGGTTTTAAAATATTTCATCTTAAAGCTTACATAATGGCAGACTCGCTGCATTAATGTTTGATCTATGTCTAGTGCAGTTAGAGATATTAACTGTTGTTTTATTGATATTAATTAGGTATAATTTTCACATTTTTCTAAATATCTCAACAACCAAGTGTTAGACAGAACTCCTTAGCCGCATATGAAAGCTCTCAGCTAGTTGAATAAAATGCTCCTGACAGAATGTGTGTAAAGTGAGTGGTTGCTGTAAGTTGTTTACAAAATATTAAAAATGTAACAGTTACTGTTTTTACTGTGACTTATAAAATTTGGTTTAATACCTAGAACCTAAAGAATACTACCACTGTAAAAATAGTTTGTTTTGAAGAGTTTGCCATTTGTACTTCTTACGTAACCCCTTTGTTTCCAGAGATATGAACATTTGTTTGAAATGTGAGGATATAATTTGATTCTGTCAAAAGGCTTAACTTCCTGAGCTCCATTGGAGTGACTGAGTTAAAGTGTATCTTGACCAAGGGAGAAAAGATTCTACATGTCTTGGATGCACATGCTACCTTGACAGACCAAAGCCCTTTGGGATTGCTGAACAGTATTTGTCACCTATACATGGGCTTATAAAGGACAACCTGTCTGTAAGCAAACTGTTGCACAATGATTGTCCTCTGCTATTGTTTTCTGTTACTCCCACCATGGTAAATCTCTTCCAGGCAAGGTTAAGGCACACCCAACTAGGGCATTATCCTCTTTGATTGCATATTGGAAAGGGGTAGACTCTAGGAGCATTCTAGAGATGGCAACCTTGTTCTCTATTCATACCTTCACAAAGCACTACAAACTGGATTCATTTTCAAGGTCCAGAGCAAGCTTTGCTAGGACTATTTTGCAAGGGCTCCTGGATCCTTATCCTTCCACCTCCCAGGTAGGACAAGCTTTGGGAATCTACTCAAAATATCACTGGGGCAGTGGGAATAATGAACATAGTACAGTTGCTTAAGTTCTACTTACCTGTAACAGTAGATGTTCAAATTCCTCACTGCCTCAGTGGCAGCACCTCTCCACCATCCCCTAGGTTGTGCACAGTTGACATGGGTTTCAGTCTCTTTGATTCGCTTTCTGTAAGGTTTGGCTTTTATATAGTGTTGTGATTGGCTGTGGATTTGCTCTTGCTAGATGAATCTGGCTTCAGATTATTTCCTCTCCTTCTTTGTGAAAGTGAAAAAGCCTGAACATTCACTTCCAGTGACAGATGCAGGTGCCCATCTCAAGATATGCTCAGGCATTTAGCTGTCACAAGAAAAGAAAGTGAGGTGGAGTCTGAGCTTTTGAAAGCTGGCTAGAACTGGGTTACCTTGATAGATAACCCAAAGTACCCCTGAGGCAGTGAGGAATTCGAACATCTAGTGTTACAGGTAAGTAGGACTTGCTCAGTTTTTATCATGTGGTAAGGGTTATTATGTGTACCTTTGCACAATTCTGAGTGTTTAGTAAGGTATATAATGACAATATATTCTGGAAAACTGAGAAGATTAGTTTGATGCCGGTGGTGAGTGTGACTTGTATAGATTCTAGGGAAGTATGAAGAGTTGTACTTTATAGAGAAACGGATGAATTTGTGGTGAACCCTTCTTGTGAAATGAGTATGGATAAAAACGATGGTTAGAGATGATCAGAAACAAGGGCACTGTTGAACAAAGTATGCTGTAAACAAATAGGCTTTGCAGCTTAACTGAGAACAGAAAATTGTTTGACTTTGATGTGGAACGTAATCTGCAGTCTTAGTTTGTATTTCAGGTCTCCTTTGAGTGTTTTCAAGTTAAGGCAAAGATTTTGGTCATTTGTTAATATGTTCTTGCACTTAAAATTAAGAATAAGTTCACGACCAGAACATTTTCTTAATCCCGGCAACTCTTTTTGCATTTCTTCTTTTTTAGCTCTTAAACTCTTGAAATTTGCAAAAGTTATAGTTGTTTAATGTAATGATAATGATACATCCATCATATAATGAGGATATGGCTGATGCAGTTCATTGGCTGTCTTATAGTACAGATTGCATAGTTTCTGTATTGTCAGAATCCTGAATGTTTGTAGATTAGATTACTGTTCTGATAGTCATATGACCTGCACTAGTTTTCAAATTTTGTTAATTGGGTTTAGGGGTTATTTTTCCACTGCAGTTGGTGTGGAAGAAATGTAATAGCATATCATGACAGAAAGATGATTTGGGGCCTTTATTAAAAATTTCTCATTTTGAAACCACTCCTGCAGTAGGTAATTGTCTGACCCTCTGTTCTTAATCAGAACACATTTTGTAACTGTCTTCAGTGGCACTACCCTTCAGCTGCACAGATCTGTTTTATAAAACTGATTCTGTCTGTGTCTCTGTCTAGTTTTGTCACTCCATGTGTGACATTACCAGTTGTGTTTTTACTCATTGTCAAATTTGTTTTCTTTGCATTTTAATGCTTTATGTCACACAAGAAAAGCAAAAAAGACTAGCATAACTGTAGGAAACATACAATTTGGTGACAGTCGTGCCACAGACTTATTTTTCTGTGCTTTCTACAAAACATTAAACTTGCATCCTGTCACAAGTATATTTTCTGAGTGTAAAACCCCATTGTCATAAAAACTTGAGGCATATACCCACTGAAGAGATAACAAACCCAGATGTTCTAACCCTTCATTCACAGTTACTCCCTGTGCAATATGTCTTTTTCACTACAAAAACAAAAGCACCAGAGCATATCCAGGATGCCTGGAACTGCTTTTATTCTGCACCAAAGGCCATAATGCTACAGCTGCTTCAGAAGTGATAGTCCAGTTTGCTGCTTTTCTGGCAGTAGTAAACCTAGGACATCTCTTTTCTCAGCATGTCCTTTGGCAGCTGCTGTAGTGATGACAACTCCTCCTTTTCAGAACATGCAGATGGGTTTTCCAGCTCTAATCTTTGAAGATTTTCTGAAAAAGGTAAGAATTAAAATTTACTCTTTTGGAAACTGCATCTTTGTACATTTTTAAATTTTTTTATTCCTAGTCTAGGAACGTGCGCACATGCTTACTACTGGTGCAGACACACACACACACACACACACACACACACACACACATACATACATACTGATGGCATGCATTGGGCTCTGATGTCAGTTTTAGCCTTTGCGTTCTGCTCATTTCATCCTCCAGTTCTTTTCTGTGGTTTGCACATTTTAGATTTTGGTGTTAGTGATCTTGCTGGGAAATGTTCTGTGTTCATTGTCTAAAACATAGAAACCTTTGTAGTGTTTTGCAGTCCAGGTTGGGATCAGGTTTTGTTAATGACTGCTTTGGAGATGCCTTGGGGTGTGTGCATTGCTTCTCCTACATCAAAGTATCCAGCGCATATCTTCACCCACCCTGTTTATGACTATCAGTTTCTCATATGGTTCTGTACTGAGATAGTGCTTGTATTGGGGCACAAGGAATCTTTTCTTCAGAGTTTCTTCCATGCAGGACTTTCTGGCCAAGGAAGAGGAGACTGGCATAACTTCCTTTACCTCCCTGACAGCAGGAACATCTTTCTTTCTCCACTTCCGTATTTACTTTTTTTGCCACCAGCAGGAATAAATACAGTAGTGATTTCTTGGCGCAAGGATCATCATGACCCAAGCACCATTTTAACAAGATCTTTTATTTTATTATATTAATCCTGCTCTCAAATATATGGTTCAGTAACTTAACTAAACACTACTTTGTAAGGTCCTAACTTAGAATAGCCTCAGAAAATGTGATCCCCTTCACTGTAGTCCACTGATTCACATTTCGGTAATTCTTAGAAAGATTTAACTACATGCTGTTCAGTCAGGCAGGGTTACAAAGTACTGTTGAGGGCATCTCCAACAATATATTCCAAACTGCCTTGATTTGATTGCATATTTTCTTGTCTCCCATGGCTCTGCCAACTGTGCTCTACTGATGTCTGCCTGTTCAACTTCCTTTCCCATTCCCATTTCTTGTAGTCTGCCTGGCCCCTAAAGCTGGTATGCAGCAAATTGTTTTTTCTGCTTATTAGGTTAGCTTTACTTGTGCAAGATGTCATCACTTCTGTTAAAAAGTTCATAGGTTCTCATGGGCCTCCTGTATTTGTCATTTCTCTCTCCCTTTCCCCATACTCAACCATCATCCCTAAATATGGTAGATGTTATCTAGCTGAAAGTCCAGATGCCTGCTTTCTGTTGTTCCATTCCATTAATATTTCTCATCTACACAACTGTTACCAATAGTTGACACTCTTATTCTGGGACTTCTGTCCTGTCTGTTGTCATCTATCCATATGTCCATTCCCCTTTGGGATTGTTCCAGTTGGTAACACCTCCTTCTTCCATTTTATAACCTATTTTTCAGGGGGTTTCTAGCAATTTACAAATGTATATTAATCTGTATGATTTTAGCCTGTCTCATCCTATTACCCAGTTCCAAAAGTTTACAGATTGTTCTCATCCTTGGATGTTTATAGTAGTCAATGTTATAGTACTAATTCTTGAAACTTCCTGCCATGCAGAAGCCCGTGGTTGGTGTGAATACCATAGTCTTTCACCATCTCCCAGCTGTCAAACATCCACTGCAGACTGACATCTGGATGTTAGGGTATAAAAAGGGCATCAGCTGGCACCATCTTCAGGTCTTTCTTACCATGTAGGCCAGTGCTCCACAACATGATTCTTATCTTTGTAAGGTCATCCATCTGCTTGAATTACCAAAGAATTAAGAAGCCTTTAAAAGTACTCCATTGGAGACCTTTTTTCTGTTTTCTTTGTGAATGATATTTGTTTGTGTACAAGAATGGGAAGCAGATCCCCACAAAAAAATCCCATTCATACTGTCTTTTGTGCTCGAGTCCACAGCACATTTCTAGTTGTCCATTCTGTGCTAAGTTTAATTCAAAGACTAGTAAACATAGGGCTGACTCATTTTGGCAACATATAGATTCTAACAGGGCAGGTCTTATTCATGTGTCAGCATGCACTGGTTCCCAGACTATCTTCCCCAAAATGTGTAAAGATGAGCAACTGAATAGGAAGGACATCAGGGTATCAACATTTTTTTTTCCAGCCCTTGCCAAAAGTTGGTGTTGTTGATACAGGTGAGGTGGCTTTGCAGCCCCATGATCCAAAGCCTGTTTGGCCGGATGCCTCTGGCATGACCTTTGGGGAGGCCACCACAACTCAGGCCCACACTTCACAGTCCAACACCAGACCAATGTCTGTAAGATCCGAAGCTGCTGACTAGTCCATGGCTTCCAACTCCTGAGTACTGGAGGCTGAGGATGAGAGCAGTATCACCTTGATTATTGTAAGGGAGGATCCTGGGAACTGGATCGAGGTTGCATCTGTCCACTTGCCATCGCTGTTTCAGACCACTGCTTCATAATCCCAAGTCTCTTCATAGGATTTGGTCAGGTTGACCCAGGACTTCATGGACTTAATGAGGACCAAGAACCTTACCCTGCAAAAGTATCCTCTGCCTGGAACATCTCCTAGCAAAAGGAAAAGGGGCACTAACCACAGGTCGTTTCTGATTCCTCAGAATTAGAGGACAAGGAGGAGTTAGCCTATTTGGAACACCTTCCCCTCAGTCTTTTGAAGACTGTTATTCATATGACAACCTGTACTCAGCTTCAGTTCTCAAAGATTTATCTTTTGAAGCCACATTTAATAAGTTGCAGAAAGCCCTCAGTTGGGAATCTAGGCAATTATTTAAGGCTAAATCTCGTTATAGAAAGTTGCAGAACCTTTGCATCCCTAGACCTTTGGCAGTTCCTCCAGTACATGTAATCTTGGATGATGTGTTCAAAGACATATTTTTACACTCTGACTTTCTTTCCCCTGCTCCTAGAAAGAATAATCACTTTTATAGGGTGCCAGAGTCCCATAAGCACCTCTATAAAAATCTGGTAGTGGACCCAACAGTGGTGACTTCAAAGTCTGTCAAGGAAGCCACTGGACATGCATCCAAGAATCCCTTAGTAAGCAATGCTGAAAGCAGACTGCTAGACAGGCTTGGTAAGAAAACGTACACTTCAACCACTCTGGCCATAAAGGCTAACTGCCAGTTACACATGCTCAAATATCTTGAGTCATTGCAGGAGAACATTAAAACCAAGGCAGAGGGGGATCCATGACAAGACCCTCCAGAGGGATATGTAGGATCTGTGCTGTCACCCTCCAGGTATCCAGACTCTCTTTGTCTGTCAGATGCGACTATGGTACTTTAGATGCATCATACAGGGCATCTGCCATGGAGTCAGTCACTAAAGGCTGAACTCCTTGATGCTCCTCAGACACGGAGTTCCTTTTTGGACTCTTAGCTGAGCCCATGATTGACAAACTGATAAGAAAAGGAAACATAGTCAGTTAAAGAATTTTGCCTGTCTCTCTCCCAGATACAGTAGGAATTACCCTTCCAAGTCCTGGCCCTTTCAACCTAAGGGGAAGAGGCCTAGACTACAAAGAAAGTGGCAAACCAAACAACGTTCCAGACCTGGGAGATTTAAAGGTTACTCCCTCCCCAGGGAGCAGCTGTGACTGCTTCCAGAGCCTCCATCCCCACTAAAAGCTCATCCCAACCCAGCTCACCCCCTCCACGTAGCATGACAAATATCCTCCTGTAACTATCAATTAGGAAACGTAACTCAGGACAAGTGGGCCTCACAGTTTATAAGGAAGGGGTGTGTCATCCAATTTTGGAAAAAAATGTATTTCTGGGGATTTCCCTCCCCCAAACCACAACAAAAACTTTTTCCACCTATTCTAAAATAGCTGATACTACAAGGGTCCATTCAAAAAGTGCTTCCAAAAGAAGAGGGTAAAGGGTTTTTACTTAGCCTTCAAAGATTACTAACCCTTTGTTGGGTATGACCTTCAATCTCCGGAAGTCACAACTCACCCAAGCACCAAAATCACCTTCCTGGGGACAGCTATAGACTCCATTAAACAGAAGGTTTTCCTCACAAAAAACAAAGTCATCATTCATTCAAAATACATTAGAGACCTGTGCTTCAAACACTTCACTTCAAGCCCTGAGTTACATGACCTCTTGCATTGTAATGATCACATTGGCAAAGCTGCATGTGAGAAAGTTACAGTGGTTCCTAGAAAAATTACATGGGTTCAACATCAGCAGCCCCTAGTAACCATGTTCCTCTGCTCCCATGTCTAAAAAAGGATATTCCATGCTGGGGGGAGTGTGTTCACAACAACCCAGGTGCTCACTTCCTCTTGCCAGAGACAACAACAAACCCTGACAACACACAGTTCTACAGGGCATGGGGTGCCCATCTTGGATACTTCAGAGTGCAGTGGATTTGGGGCAAGCAAAATGACATATCAGTCTAAAGGAAACAATGGCAGTCATCATGGCTATGAATGCATTCAACAACAAACTGTCCCCAGGACTACTTCAGATATGGACAGACAATCCCACAGTCATGTGGTACATAAATAAACAAGGGGGAACATATTCATACCGCCTGCATAAATTAGCAGTGGATAAGCAACTCAGTGTAACACCCATAGGACCTGCATCCCTGGTCAGTCTGATGGCAGACTCCCTAAGCAGGACTCTCCTAGACCCCCAACAAATGGTTGCTGAAAGGGAATTTTTTGTGGACCTGATATGCTACTGAGGAGTACCAGAGTTGGATTTTTTTTCAACAGAATACAAATGGGGAGTCTTCCAAGATGACTGCACATTGAGTAACAGCTTAATTCTAGCTCTCTCAGTGTGAAAACAAAACAGAGTGTATTCATTTTATGAAAATACAAAATAAGCAACTGGACTAGTAATCCACAGCAGGAGTTCTTAACTAAAAGGGCACATTGTGCATATACTCCAAACCTGGCTATGAGAAAGCAGCCTAGGCCTTTAATAGTAATGATGTAATCCTACCAGCAAAAGCAGTTGATTCTGACAAAACTGTGGCAGAAGGGCAAAGTACTAACAGTGGGAGACAGCAGAGTGTTTGTGGAGAATGATTACCCATTTTACACAAGGCAGAAGAGGAGTAAATTTAAACCACTATTCAGGGAATGTCAAGAAGCAGGTGTGGGATTCAAACTGCTGTGCCATGCTGTGTTCAAAATATTCTTCCCTGGAGAGACAAAATCATTTTTTGATAAAGTACATGCTAAGGAGGAAGTACAAAAGTTTATCCAACAAAAAAGTGAACCGTTAAACAGAAGGAGATTTTGCTTCTTGTTCTTCTGGTAATAAAGACCTCAGAGAGACTGTGCCAGTGAAGCCTTTTCCAGTGTTTCAGTGGAAAATGCTTGAGAGAAGGAAAAACACAAGAACCAACAAGAAGATAGCGAGTATGTTGGAAATGAAGCAGAGACAAGATTTAGAAGATGGAGATGAACGAGAATAAAACCAGTAACCTGAGAATTTACAATTGTGGGATTACAAGGCAACAGTTATATTTGTAAAACATGACAGAACAAGAAAATCTGGAAATATTGAACTTTTTTGGACTTTGTTAAGCTTGTAGGGGACTCTAAAGCATATGCCCTACTTCATTTCATTAATGTTCAGAAAAATACTTGGGAGCGGGGAAAAGGAGAGGGAAAGTTAACTGTAAGTAAAACTATTTTTTTCTTAGTGGTACTATTTTTATACTGCATGATTTTTTTTGTATAAAGTAAAGTTTTCTTAGTTACTTTAAGTATAATAGGAATACTAATGTAAACAGATGAGCCTATTTTTTGTCTTTCTCCCGTCTTCTCTCTTTCTCTTTTTTCAGTTTTAAGAAATGTAGGCACTGCAATGTAAAAAAAAAGTCTAGTTAAAGAGCATGACAAAAGAAAAATTAGTGTGTTTTTTTCTTATTCTTGCATAAGGAAATGACTGGGTTAAGGCCCTTAGTTTGATGTAGTAACAAGTTTTAGCGATAGCAAGTAAATAAGAAAGAATATTGAATATTGCAAGGCTTTTATGTAACAAATAAATGCATGCTTAGTAGCAATTCTGTGTCGGTTTCTCATGTCTCCAGGAGACAATCTGGTAAAGAGAAATAGCTAAGAGGTAATGTTCTCTGAAAGCATTCAAGCATTCTCCCAGCTGGGAGACCTATAAAGATGAGACAAAACTAGAACAGCACTTAGTAGAAGCACAGACTGCACCATGCGTCTTAGCATGGATAACCTTTCTTTTAGGTTAACTCAGATCTGTCAGTGTGGCTTAACATTGGAACATTTGCTCCTGTTAGGAGGGAAAAACTTAATGTATGAAGATGTACATAGTTTTGCATGTTAAGTTAATAGGTTTCAGGGTAGTATTGGGGGTATGTTTTTTTTTTTTTTTGCAGGCTTTCAATAAAACAAAACGTTTTGTAAGATGTGACATATCCTCAAATGGATAGTACAAGAAACAACTGTATAAAACATCAACCTGCCAAATGGTGTATACATATAACCCAAAATCTGGTACTAGACATTTTAAAAAAGCTGTTTTACATAAAAGGTGGTCATAATAACTTTTTAATACAATAATGTTTTTTGTAATGTCTTTAAATGGTAATGGTCTCTTAGATAAATACAAAACAGAAAGAGTAGTAAACAATATTAAAAAATTTAGAGGGACTGACAAATGTTAAAGTGTTGCACAATAGGGGGAATCCCACAAAACAAGAAGAGGAGCAACTGCAGAATGCTAAACAGAAAATAAGGGATTAATTCGATAATATCATAGGATTATAGGAAGTTACTAGGCTATTGGCCCTGAGCCCTTACAAGCCCAGCCAAGAATTTTAGACCATGTTCCAACAAGTCAGCACCCTATGCCACTGTCCAGCAGGGACACAAGTGGAATCCCAGGGGTGTATTTTCTGTTCCCCATCCAGTTATCCAGGGTGCACTTAAAACGGTCTAATGAAGTACTCTGCTTTACATGGAGAGGGAGTCTATTCCACAAAAGGGGGAGTCTCTGGGACACAATTCTGTCCCACCAATGAGTCCTTTTGATGTCACAGAATAGGTTAAGGTTGCGTGTGCAGGTTACTCTAGTTGAGCTTGGCTTGCAGATATGCAGCAGTCCCATCAGGGCAGGGTCTGAGGTTGCTTCATATGCCAGACAGAGGTCACCTCTGAGGAGTCTGTAGGAGACTGAGTAGAGGGGCAGGACTTTTAGCCTATCTGTGCAGGGTAGATGTTTGAGGCCCTGGATTCTCTGGCTGAGGAACCTTTGTAGTCTCTCCAGCTGCTGCATGTGCTTTGTAAGGTATATGCCAAAAGGGGCATTGTACTCAATAATGGGTATTATAAGAGAAAAATACAGGGATGTTATGACCACCTTGAAGCTTTCCGTACAATGGAGGCAATATGATGGTCAAAAGTCAGTTTGCTGTCAACGTGGTTGCCCAATTCCCTCACGACAGATTGCATGCTTAATACTTTATTATCAATATGATAATGTGTGGGGACGTCACTCTACCCAAAAGAGACGATGATGCATTTTTTGACATTCAGTTTGAGGCCATGTTTCTTGGCACCAGTCATTTGTTTGGGTGAGACCTTCTTGGAGGATGTCCACATCACTTGAGGAATTGATGACAGCACCCTGCTTGTAGTCATCTGCAAACTTGGTCAGCCATAGCCTAATAGATTTGGCCTGCACCTCCGAGAAGTATATCCCAAACAACAGAGGCCCCAAGACCAATCCCTGTGGTACACCACTTGTTACAGGTCTACTACTTGAGGTGGCTTCCCCTGTTTTGACTAGGTGGGTTCTATCAATGAGCCAGTTTGCTACCCATCAGGTAACTTATGGATTGATGCCTAGTTGAGAGAGTTTATCTATTATACCTGAGTGGGGAGTAGTATCGAAGGCTTTGGCCAGGTCAAGGTAGGCAGTGTGCACCATCTTCCCCTCATCTATGGCCTTGGTGATTGTCTCAAACAGGCATGACCTCCCCTTGACAAAACCAAACTGTGTGGGATCAAGTGTCTGGAGGTTATTAGTGTCCTTGTTAATGAGGTCCATGATAATCCGCTCCATGGCCTTTCAGATCAGGCTAGTTAGACTGATGGGTCTATAATTTCCTGGATCAGTGGATGCTCCACCTTTGTGCAAAGGGGTGACAGTAACTGTCCTCCACTCAGCTGGGATGAAGCCACCACTCAGGCTTTGGTTAAATAGGATGCCTAATGGTGCTGCATGTTCCTGCCTGAGTTCATATAGGATGCAGCCTTGGATGTTATTGGGTCCCATGGAGGCTGTATTTTTTGCCTTTGAGAGGGCAGTAATGACTTGATCCCTAGAGTTAAGGGGAGTGGAGTATGTACTGGGGATGTCCTGTTTTACTGATGGGGGGGCAAAGGAGTGATGTTTTCACTGAACCAGCAGGTTGGCTATATTTACAGCGTTTGTGTATGTGGTGTCCTTGACCACCAGTTCTGAGCAGATCCAGGTGCTTCCCTTGAGATTGCGGACATATGTGAAGTTGGCCTTATGATTGTCTTTAGTAGATGAGGCCAGTTTGGACTCGAAGTTTGCTTTGGAAGATTTCACTAGTGCTCTTTTTTGCTTGTTCAAGCTAAGGAGAGATTGCTTCCAATTAGGCACCTGCTCCTTCTTGGTCCTAGACAGCAATTGTTTCCTTTTATTGTAGAGTTTATTTATTGTAAATGTCCTCCAGACAGTTGACGGTGTAATGATGAATGTTGTTAGTGCATACACTCTGCAAGTTGGGTGTGCGATGGAGGAGAAAGAAAAATTTTGGAGTGAGTTGGATGAAGTGGTGGTGAGTGTACCCAAGGGTGAGAGACTGGTGATTGGAGTGGATTTCAATGGGCATGTTGGTGAAGAGAACAGAGGGAATGAGGAAGTGATGGGCAGGTATGGTGTTAAGGAGAGGAATGCAGAAGGTCAGATGGTAGTAGATTTTGCGAAAAGGATGGATAATGCTGTGGTGAATATGTATTTTAAGAAGCGGGAGGAGCATAAGGTGGCGTACAAGAGTAGAGGAAGATGCCCACAGGTGGATTATATCCTATGCAGGAGGGCCAGTCTGAAGGAGATTTGAGACTGTAAAGTGGTGACCAGGGAAAGTGTAGTTAGGCAGCATAGAATGGTGGTCTGTAGGATGACATTGGTGATCAAGAAAAGGAGGACAAATGTGAGAGCAGTGCCAAGGATCAAATGGTGGAAGCTGAGAAAGGGTGATTGTGAGGTGGAGTTCAGGGAAGAGTTAAAGCAGGCACTGGGGGGCAGTGAAGAGTTACCGAATAGCTGGGTAAGTACAGCAGAGATGGTAAGGGAGACAGCTAGAAAGGTGCTTGGTGTGACATCTGGAGAGAGGAAGGAGGACAAGGAGACCTGGTGGTGGAATGTGGAAGTACAGGAGAGTATACAGAGGAAGAGGCTGGCAAAGAAGAAGTGGGATTGTCAGAGAGATAAAGAAAGTAGACGGGAGTATAAGGAGATGAGGATATAAGGAGATGAGGAGCATGGCAAAGGGAGATGTGGCGAAGGCTAAGGATAAGGCATGTGGAGAGTTGTATGAAAGGTTGGACACTAAAGAGGGAGAAAAGGACGTGTACCGATTTGCTAGGGAAAGAGCACTATAGATGCGATGTTTGCTCTAAGAGTGTTGATGGAAAAATATAGAGAAGGTCAAAAGGAGATGCATTGTGTCTTTGTGGACTTGGAGAAAGCATATGATAGGGTGCCTAGAGAGGAGTTGTGGTGTTGTATGAGGAAGTCAAGAGTTGCAGAGAAGTATGTAAGAGTAGTCCAGGATATGCACAAGGGTAGTGTGACAGTGGTGAAGTCTGCAGTGGGAGTGACAGATGCGTTTAAGGTGGAGATGGGATTACATCAAAGATCAGCTCTGAGCCCTTTCTTATTTGCAATGGTGATGGACAAGTTGACAGACGAGATCAGACAGGAGGCCCCATGGACTATGATGTTTGCAGATGACATTGTGATCTGTAGTGAGAGTAAGGACCAGGTTAAGGAGACCCCAGAGGGGTGGAGATGTGCTCTAGAGAGGAGAGGAATGAAGGTCAGCAGGACTAAGACAGAATGTGTGTGTGAATGAGAGGGAGGATAGAGGAATGGTGAGGATACAGGGAGTAAAGTTGGCAAAGGTGGATGAGTTTAAGTACTTGGAATCAACAATTCAGAGTAATGGTGAGTGTGGAAGAGAGGTGAAGAAGAGAGTACAAGCAGGGTGGAATGAGTGGAGAAGAGTGTCAGGAGTGATTTGTGACAGACGGGTACCAGTAAGAGTGGAAGGGAAAGTTTACAAGAGGGTAGTGAGACGAGCTATGTTGTATGAGTTGGAGATGGTGGCACTGACAAAAAGGCAGGAGTCAGAGCTGGAAAGTGGCAGAGTTAAAGATCTTAAGATTTGCACTAGGTGTGATGAGGATGGACAGGATTAGGAATCAGTATATTAGAGGCTCAGCTCAGGTTGGACGGTTTGGAAACAAAGTCAGAGAGGTGAGAGTATGTTGGTTTGGACATGTGCTGAGGAGGGATGCTGGATATTTTGGAAAAAGGATGCTAAGGATGAAGCTGTCAGGTAAGAGGAAAAGAGGAAGGCCTAAGATAAGGTTTATGGATGTGGTGAGAAGACATATAGGTGGTTGGTGTGACAGCGCAGTATGCAGAGGACAGGAAGAAATGGAAACAGATGATCCACTGTGGCGACCCCTAATGGGAACAGCCGAGAGAGAAGTCCACCAGACAGGTTTACTCTTTGTTGAGGAGGATGATTTCGCCCTGTCTGGTATTCCTGATTCAATGCAGCTGTATAAATGCTCATGTAGTACTTTGGTGTAGTTTTGGACATATGTGCCAGTACATATGGGGGGAGGCTGTGAAGTTGTTTATACCTTCCTTCAGGAGGTTGTAATCAGCTTTGGAGAAGTTTTTTTGTTTGAACCTAGGTGGGGGGGGGGGGGTCAGGGGAGGTGGTGACTTCAAATGTGACTGCTTTGTGGTTGGATCTTACCAGGGATGATAACACTGTAGGGATGCTACAGTGGTTACTCATGTTGGTTAATACCATGTCCAAGATATTTTCACCTCTCGTGGGGGGTGTCAACTAACTGGTCCTAGGCATTTGCAATGATCAAATCAAAGAATCTCGGGGCATTTGTGTTTTGGTATGAGTGTTTCTTCCAGTCTATGGTTGGATAGTTAAACTCACCCAGGATCAGAGTAAAGGGTTACATTTTGATAGATTCGAAGAGGTCCAGATAGGTGGAGTGAGCATCTTGAGTCAGAGTTGGAGGCCTATAGCTAGCTATGATTTGAATAGTGGTCTTGTCAATTGTTAACTGCACCTAGAGCATTTCCTTTTTATCATACTGTTTGACCAGCCCAGAGATGTATGTCTTTTATCTATATTGCAACTCCACTTCCTTTTGTTTTGCTGCCCATGGTTTGGGGTCTGAATGAATGATAGGATGAGTAACCTGGTAGGCTGAGGTGATCTCCGCAGCTTTGAACCAGGTGTCTTTGACTGCACAAATGTCAGCTTCTTCCAGGGTTAAGAATGCTTGCAATAAGTGAAGTTTCATGTTTAGACTCCTAGAGTTTAGCAGCATGACCTTTAATTTATGTTTTAATGAAATTTTCATGTTAGTAGTCTTGAGCTCATGGTATTGCTTAAAAAAGGCACTATGGGGGAGGCAGGAGCCTGAAGCCCAAGGGAGACAGATGCAGGCCATGTCTGGCAAAGCATCCTGGTTTGTCAGTCATGTCATCCCAGGCTGTCAGGTACTGGATCCCCTTGGAATGACACCATGTATTGAGGCATCATTCTGGGTGATGGTAGAATGCTGCTTAAGGCTGGGAACATATTTGCCTGGGACACATACTCAGTAAGTTCGATCATGTCTGTCTTCATATAGTCCAGGGAGGTACGGCTCAAGTCATTCACTCCAACATGAACTATGACATAATATCATAATATGCAGGAGTTTAGAAAGATTCCTGTTAAGCATTTATTTGATAACTCTAGAGCACAAAAATGTTTAGCCCATGACTCGGGCAACAGAAAGTAAAAAGGGTTGTTGCCAAGGTTAGGGGAGCCTATAACAAGGAAGGTAACGAGATCCTTTAGAAGTATTAGAAATATTTTGGAAATTCTGTATAAATCAGAGAAATATGGAAATCAAGAAAAGGTACAAATGGAAATGTTTATGATAGAATTAAACATGCCAAGGTTAAAGGTAGATGAGGCTAAATTACTAACAGGATAGGAAGAGATAAGGTAAAAATGGTGATGTATAACCAATCTACAGGAAAGTCCCTAGGAATAGATGGTATTCCTATGAGTTTGGAAGCTAGGAGGGAAAAAACTGATAAAGATCTGGAAGGTTTTAACAGTATTTTAACAGTAGGAGAAGTACCAACATCCTGGAAGAAAGTGTGGTGGTAGCTGTAATACTAAAGAGGGTAAAAATCTATCAGATCCATCTTCATACAGGCCCATTTCAATACTAAACCATAATTATAAAGTGTTTATGTCTATAATGGCTAAAAGAATGGCAAGTGTGATGCCAAAACTGATAGATATAGATCAGTGTGACTTTGTGTAAAGGACGCAAATATTTGACAACATTAACAGAACATTCATGACCCAGAGGGAAGCAGAATGTAAGAAAATACCACTGTTGTTGGTCAGTCTTGATGCAAAGAAAGAATTTGACAGAATAAGCTGGGACTTTGTGAACAGGGGAATGGAAGCATTTGCATTCCCTGATAAAATTATAATGTTTATTAGGAGGATATATGAGGGATCAGAGGCAAAAACTTAGTGGGTGGGTTCCTCTCTGATAATTTCTGCTTGAGCAGAGGAACTAGGCAGGGGTGTCCTCTTTCCCCTTTGTTACTTATATTATATTTAGAACCACTGGCAAAGAAAATAAGGGACTTAGAAATTCAAAGATATAATTGGTATGGTAGTCTGGAAAAAACTGAATCTATTTGCAGTTGATATTATTTTATACTTGATAAAACCAGAAAAGGACATTACAGTGATATGGAACATTTTGAGACAGTTTCATATCTTTTCGGGATACAAAATGAATGAAGCTAAAACAAAGGCAATAGTGGTAAATTATGTACCCACACACAAATTGGTTCAGCAATATCCATATTTGCATGGACATGACAAAATGAAGTATTTAGGAGTATGGATTAAAAATGAATGAGTAGTGTGTGGCAGCTAAGGATATGTGGGAAGAGGCTAAACAAAATATAATACAAAAGCTGAGAAAATTGAAGCTTTGTTATATGGATATATATTGTAAGATACAAGCAGTTAAAATCTTTTTGGTCCTATTAGTCCTATACACAGGTCAAGCACATTTGTATCAAGCAGAGGAGAAGTTGTGAATAGCAGTTAATAAAGAGCTTGAAGGATTTTATCTGGGAGGGGAAGACAGCAAGAGTCAAGTGGGATAAGTTAATTCTTCCAGTAGAACAAGGCCGATTGGAAGGGGTATTTCAGAGCTGCATAGTTAAAGCTTCTGTACATAGCACAACCAGAAACCTATAGTTCAAAGTGGAAAGGGATGATGATGAAACAGGAGAACATCAAGAATCAAGGAGAGACTGGGGTTTGGGGTGTAGTCCTTTAAGGAGAATAACAATAATAATACAGAATATTATATTCATAAAGTAGCAGAAAGTATTCATAGAACAAAGCCAACATGGGAATGGAGAAAGGAGATTCTGATAATAGGGATGACTGCAATTAGGAATACAGACAATAGGCAAAAGGGGGCTGGAATTTATTGGAGAAAACTGGCAAAGGAAACAAGGTATTGGGAGCAAATAACTAGTGAGGGAAAGGTAATAGAATGGGAAGATGGCATTTGGACTGCAGGTTAGAGATTGCCTTCCAGTTCAAGGATTGATATTAGAGTATAGGCAAAGAGAAAGAAATAGGGGGTCCTAAACAAAAGACCACCACTGGTAGAGGTTTTAGTAGAATCTAGAAAAGCAGCTGCTGTTAACTCATTCCCTCCAGTACAGCTGTTTTGAGTGGGTACCTTTAATTCTCAGTGGGTGTGGCTTGAGGCTTTAAAAATTAAGTTTTCACCTTACACTTCTAACAAATACTCATTGACATAGGTCAAATATCGATACAGTTGTGTTTGCCATCATGTATGCTTCAAGATGGAATATTCTGATACCTTGTATGTAGCATGGCTTTGGAACTATTAATGCAAATATCAATAAGCAATATTTGATGCATAGAGGTGCAGTAGGTGGTAACTGCAGAAACACCTGGAGGCATACTCGGCTGTAATGAAAAGGAATAATTAGTAGAGCATATAAAATATTGCATGATAAATATATGAATCAATCAGAGGAGGTTAGAAAGAATTGGGAAGAGAGAGTGGATAAGCAATTCACAAAGAAACAATGGGGGGATATATCTTTGTCTCCCAAGTATGCAGCAGAATCTAGAAGATATTTTGCTTGGAAATGTTTACATAAGTAGTTTTATACCCCCAAGTAGACTCCAGAGAATTTTTCCTTGGGGTAGACGGCAAATGTTGTAGGTGTAATGGGGAAAAAAGTGGTACTTGGAAACATATTTTCTGGGAGTGTAATGAGCTGGCAGACTTTAAAGATTCCATGCAGACTATTCTGTCAGAGATACTGGGTGAGCAACTTGGTGTAACTAGGGAAATGATTTTTCTGAGCTGTGATACAGAATCAGAATTGCTTAGACATAGTAAGGTTTTGCTGAGTGTTAATTATGGTGGTTCCCAAAAAAGGAAGTACTAGAAAATGGTAATCAAAGTCTAAACCAACTGTACTAGAAGTAAAGAGTATAGCAACAGAGATAAAATGACTGGAAATGGGATCTTTAGAAAAGGGTAGGAACAAATTACACAGGAAAAAATGGTAACTGTGCAAAAAAAGATGGTAGGATTCGAATGAGCTATGTAATGTTTGACTGACAGTGACTGGGAAGATTGTAAGTGATGTGTAATGTTTGCATCTAAAATTGTGTCTGTATGGGTCGTGATGTAAAATGCTTGCAACTATGATTATGTCAGTATGGCTTGTTTTCATTTATATAAGTATATGATTGCCGATGTCATAAGTGCTAATTTAATAAAGATGTTTCTTGTTTAAAAAAGTAAATAAATAAAAGAAAGAAAACGGATAAAAAAAAAGTCTGTTTAAGAATCTATCAGACAAGGACACGGGAGCGGACACCTTCTCATTCACGTAGGCAGACCTCTTCCTATTTACCTGTCCACCAATACACCTGATCCACAGAGCACTATTAAATGTGAGTTCACGCAGGCCCAAAATTAATATAATTGCTCCCTTCCAGCCCTGGCAACATTGGGGTCTCTCTTCTCTTGACTCTCGTGGGGGGTGGGGGTGACCAGAGCACTTCCACCAGTCTTGGATCTTCTAACCCAGAACAAGGAGACTGAAATAAATGTCACACTCTGAGGGCACTCAAGCTAACAGTTTGGAAGACTGCATTCTGACTCCATGTACTTAGACATACTCCCAGGATGTCTTATCCATTCTGCTAGAAAACTGAATACTAGAAAGTTAAATATAGCAAAATGGAAAATGTTTCTATCTATCTGTCCAATGGAATTCCCTCTCTTCTCAAGCAAAACTAAAGCAGATACTTGAATACTTCTCTTGCATCTTCAAACAGGGACTATCTTATCCTAGCATTAAGGATGTTCATTATTTTGATTACTGCTGTTGTAGCCTTAGCTATGTGGGTTGTATCTTGCCAAGGACATAATAGTTGCCATGCTTCTAAAGCTTCAGGGCACCTTCCACACATCCATACTGTCAGGCAGCTCAAGCTGATCTTGACTACAAGAGAATGTTGGGACCAAGCCCTTCAGAGCTGTGCTGCTGCTGAAGAGTACGCTCCTCTGAGACTCTTAAGGACTGATGGTCTGCTTGTGCTGATACTTTGCTGTGCAGATAAGTTCTCTTTAGGGGGAAGACCTTCCAATTTTTTATTATTGTTGCTGTTTTATCACTTTCCTGTTAAGGAAAGTTATTGTAAGTTAGGAGTTTTGTGTTTTAATAGACTGTCATGAGACTGTATCATACTTCTAAAATGGGAGCGCTGTTTTCCCCCTCAGTTTAAAAGTGGTGTAAAGTAACCAAACGGCATTCCTTTTGTGTAGAAATTGTGTTCATTTTACTTTTGTGGGGCAGGCAAATTTTTAAGTTTTAAGGTACTCTTCACTGTGTTTTGCTGTCAAAAAGGTGACTTTTAAAGACTTGTAGTTTTTACCAACATTTGCTGCTTATCTTCCCCAGGAAAGAGGCATCGTTTTCAGTTTGAACATGGAACAAGCTACCTGTCCCATGGTTGGTCCTTCTTCCAACCACAAAAAGAAAAGGTTAAGCAAACCGCTTGTGCCACCACAGCAAGCTAGCAATTTGCTTTAGCCGGAGATATGTGTGCCTGCTGTGGTCATTTGTTGTACCACAGACCACTCATCTTTTACCCTGAATCCCTCTGGTGTACCACTTAATAGCCAGTATGGACTGGAGGTTAACCACTTCCTCTACGGCTGTTGGGATCTCTTCAGTGGGCAAGGGAGAGTCACTCTTGTTGGTCCTGGAAGAGGAAACAGAGAATGTTTCAAAATGCTGTGTCCATCCATGAGGAAGCTGCTGCTGCCATTAGTTGCACAGCTGGACTCATCTGTCCTGTCAGAAAGAAAGAGAAAACTACACGTCTCTTCTTCCCCTAAACTTTCTTTAGACAGGAGTAGTTTACTGGGACTGGCTCAAGAGTTTCATTCAGGTTATTGATAATTCTTGTAAAGTAGTTTGTGGTAAAAGAAACAGGGATACCTCTTTTCCTGAATAGATTCAAGATTCTGAATCTGAACAAGAAGATGAAGGGAGAGAGACAGATCCCCCCCCCCCCAGATTTCTGATTCAGTCTCAGAGGAGAGCTCAGATGTTGTTCGTGTTTCACTGTTGCAGTCATTACATTTGGGTTATCTGCTTGCAGTAGCCCTCAGCCTGATTAACAAAGTGTTGGGTCCTGCGTCAGATGCTGTCCCTTCTTCCATGATGTCAGGTCGTCAGGGGTATAAAACATGCAGCCGACGTCATTACATCAGTCTTTCTTGCCGTGCGGTGCCCGAAGCAGAAGCAGTTCGCAAGTGCCAGTCGGCCAACTCTTGAAATTTTCGTTTTTGAGTTTCAGAACCAAAGTCTTCAACTAAAGCCAAGTACCCCAAAACTTTTTCTTGATCCTTACCAATGTCAATAAAAGTTAATAATTGCATTACTTGTGGAAAGCAAATACCTCACAAAGATTTTCATTCGTACTGTATTCCTTGCCTGGGCCCTGACCACGACGTAGCTTGCTGTCAGTTTTATGCTTTATTTAATCAGCGCACTATCCGTCGTTGGTATATTTTCACCTCTAAATATTTCGGTTCTCGGTTTAATTATCCAGAAATGTCATTGGTTAGCCATCCAACTACCGGAATTCTAAAAAAAACACAAAGATAAAGACAGAGACAGGCCGCTTAGGTCCAAAGCTGCAGATGACGCTTCTCGTAAGCCAGTCGCCAGTTCACCGGTACTCAGTGAGGCGCTTTCGCAGCCCCTGATACCTGCTTCTTCTGATTCACAGGCCTCTACTGAGACCCATTCGGAGTCCGGTATGCAACGAGATGCTTCAACTGTGGAACCTGCGGATGTCTCTACCTTGGATGGGTCCAGAGCGGCTTCTGAGGGTGTATTCAGGCCTACAGACTTGCATATTAAACCAATGCCTCCCTCTTCATTTAGGCCTAAATCTCGAACCATGCTTAAGAAACCGACGCCCAAGCCGCATGCTCAGGCCTCTATGCCTAAAAAACAAATGATAAGAGTGGTTGAAGATCTTATAACTTTAATCAGGGGAAGCCAACCTCCCCCTTCTAAGAGACCAAGGACTGAAGTTGTTTATGAATCTTCTGACCAGGATTCTGATTTTTCTGATTCTTCTGATGATCTGGATTTGCCCTTATCTATTATGAGGATTCTGATGCAGAGGACTCTTCCCTCTTCTTCCCCTACAGAGGATTTTTCTTTTGGTGAAACCTTACATACTCTAAGGGAGCATTTCCACTGGGAAAGCCAGGATTTTTCTGATTCAGAAAAGAGGCTTAGGGATTTCTTACTCCTATCTCAGCATAGGACTTTAGCTGTACCCTCCTGTACTAGACATTTTTGATGATGCCTTTTCGGAATCTAGTTTGGCCCCTTGATTCTTTGTCTCCTGCTCCCAGAAAACCTGACAGATATTACAGGGTTCCTGATTCACACAAGTTTCTTTTTAAAAATCCTATTGCGGATCCAGACACTATTTCACAGGAACCCAAGGGCATTAAGGCTTCTACTGCTAAAAATCCTACCCCTTCTGATAGAGACTCCAGGGCTCTGGATAGATGGGGTAAGAAGGTTTACACTTCTGCAGCCTTGGCCATTAGGGCTTTAAACTGCCAGTTTCATATGTTAAAGTATCAACAACATGTTATTGGGTTGCTTAAACAGAAAATGATGTTGATTCCTGACTGTACTGAAAATAAAGAATTACAGGATTTAATGCATTCTGCTGAACAGGTTGGTAAACATACTTTGCAATGTGGGTTTGATTTATTAGAGGCCTCTTGCAGGGGTGCTGTTACTGGGTCTGTGCTCAGAAGGCATGCTTGGCTTAAGGAGCAATCTTTGCCTGATCATGTTAAAGCTAAACTGTTGGCTACTCCCTTAAATCAGGATCGCCTGTTTGGCAACAAAGCTGAGGAAGTTCTTAAAAAGATAGAAGATAAAGCTAAATCTATGCAAACTGTTAAAGATTTCTTGCAAGTTCAGCCTCCTAGATTTAGTAGGCATTGGCCCTCTAAGAATTGGTCCTTTCCAGACCCTTCCAGGTCTTCTCAAGCCAAACCCAGACACAGCAGAAACCCCAGATTTTCAATCCCAGGGGACACACAAGACTAAGCAGTGGGGGATTTCCGCACCCAAATCTGGGAGTAGTAAGACTACCCCATATGGAAAACTGTCTCAATGACTTGCTTTTAAAACATCCAAGCACTTCCCAACTGAATGATGTTCTTCATGTTTCACTGTTGCAGTCATTACATTTAGGTAATCTGCTGGCAGGGTGCCCTCAGTCGGCCTGAATAGCAAAGTCTTGGGTCCTGCATCGGTTGCTGTCTCTTCTTCCATGACATCAGGTCGTCAGGGGTATAAAACATGCAGCCGATGCCATTTTAATCAGTCTTTCTTGCCGCGCGGTGCCCGAAGCAGAAGCAGTTCTCAAGTGCCGGGTGGCCGACCCCTGAAATTTTCATTTTCGAGTTTCAGAACCAAAGTCTTCAACCTAAAGCTAAGTACCCCATTTGGGAAACTTTTTCTTGCTCCTTGCTGATGTCAGTAAAAGTTAATAATTGTATTACTTGTGGGAAGCCAATACCTCATAAGGATTTTCATTTGTACTGTATTCCTTGCCTAGGCCCTGACCACATCGTGCCTTGCTGTTGGTTTTGTGCTAAATTTAACCAACGCACTATTAAGCGTTGGTATATTTTTGCTTCTAAATATTTTGGCTCAAGATTTAACTATCCAGAAATGTCGGTTAGCAATCCAACTACTGGAATTCACAATAAACACAAAGAAAAAGACAGAGACAGACCGTCGAGGTCCAAAACCAATGGCGAAGCTTCTCCTAAGCCAGTCTCCAATTCACCGGTACTCAGTGAGGTGCTTTCGCAGCCCCTAATGCCCGCTACTTTTGATTCGCAAGCCTCTACCGAGGCCCATTCGGAGTCTGGTATGCCTTCAAGTATTGAACCCACGGATGTCTCTCCCTTAGATGGGTCCGGAGCCGCTGAGCAGGCACTGGCTTCTGAGGGCGTTTCAGGCCTAAAGATTTGTATATTAAATCGATGCCATCATCGAAAACAAGGCCAAAACCAACTTCTATGTCTAAAAAGCCGACGCATGGGCCACATGTTCTGGCCCCTATACCTAAAAAACAAATTATCAAAATGGCTGAGGACTTAATTACCTTGATCAGGGGTTCCCAACCCCCTCCTGCTAAGAGGCCTAGGCAAGGCACTGATTATGAATCATCAGATCAGGTTTCCATTTCTTCTGATTCCTCTTCTGATCAGGAATTTTCTATTCCACCTTATGAGGACACTGATGCAGAAGAATCCATCCCTTCTGCTTCTCCTCCTGAGGATTTTTCTTTTGGAGAAACTTTGCATACCTTAAGGGAACATTTTCATTAGGAGAGTCAGGATTTTTCAGAATCCAAAAAGAGGCTTAGGGATTTCCTTCTTCTTCCTCAGCACAGGCCTTTGGCTATACCTCCTGTTTTAGACATTGTTGATGATGTTTTCTCAGAGTCCAGCATGGCTCCTGATTCCCTGCCTCCAGCTCCTAGTAAACCAGACAGATGTTACAGGGTTCCTGACTCCCACAAGTTTCTTTTTAAAAACCCTACTGCTGACCCTGAAACAATTTCTCATGGTCCCAAGGGTGTTAAGGCTTCTACTGCTAAAAATCCTACCCCTTCTGATAGAGACTCCAGGGCACTGGATAGATGGGGTAAGAAGGTTTACACGTCTGCAACCCTGGCAATCAGGGCTTTAAACTGTCAATTTCATATGCTTAAATATCAACAGCATGTCATGGGCTTACTGAAACAGAAAATGATGTTGATTTCTAACTGTGTGGAAAATAAAGAGTTACAGGATTTATTGCATTCAGCTGAACAAGTTGGAAAGCATACTTTGCAATGTGGTTTTGATTCCTTGGTGGCCTCTTGCAGGGCCGCTGTAACTGGATCTGTGATAAGAAGGCATGCTTGGCTCAAGGAGCAAAATCTGCCTGATCATGTTAAAGCAAAATTGTTGGATGCCCCTTTGCAACAGGACAGTCTATTTGGTAATAAGGCAGAAGAAGTTTTGAAAAAGATGGAAGACAAAGCTAAATCTATGCAAACTGTAAAAGATTTCCTACAAGTGCAGCCACCCAGGTTCAGTAGGCACTGGTCTACTAAGAATTGGTCCTTTCCAGTATTCAACAGAGCCACTCAGGTCAAACCAAGACACTCCAAAGGCTCCAGGTTTCAGTCACAAGGAACTTACAGAACAAAACAATGGGGTGCCTCCACCTCCAAATCTGGAAGTAGCAAAGCACCCCCCTACGGTAAACAGTCTCAGTGACTTTCCTCTGCCATTTCCAAGCACTTTTCTTTCGGCAGCCCCTTTGGGGGGAAAACTAGCACTTCATGCACAAAATTGGCATCTAATTATCCAGGACAAGTGGGTTTTAAATATAGTATCCCAGGGATACAGATTTCATTTCCACACATTGCCAATTCCAAACGAATGTCCAGATCTGCCCCCAAATCAGTGGGCAGAGGCCCAGAAACAAGTTATGTCCCTCATGGATATGGGGGCTATTCAACCAGTACCAGAAAAGGAAAAAGTACAAGGTTTTTATTCAAGACTTTTCCTGGTACTCAGAAAAGACAAATCATGGCGTCCAATTCTGGACTTATCCATTCTAAATACTTTCCTGGACATTCCAAAATTCAAGATGCTGACTCTACAACAGTTACTGCCTATGCTGGGCAACGATGCCTGGCTGGTAACTCTCGACTTAAAAGAGGCTTACCTGCATATCCCAATCAGGGAATCTTGCAGAAGATACCTTCACTTCAAAGCAGGCTGTTTGCATTACCAGTTCTGTGCACTGCCCTTTGGCTTATCTACTGCATCCATGGTCTTCACAAAGTGCCTGGAACCAGTAATTGCATTTTGCAGACAAAGAAACATTCAAATTTATCCTTATCTGGACGATTGTCTAATTCAGGAAGAAAACAAGGACACTCTTCTACAGCATCTGGCATTTGTAAAAAGGCTTCTAACATGCCTAGGGTACACCATAAACGAAAAGAAATCACAACTCGTACCCTCTCAAATAATTACATTCCTGGGTGCAAGCTTGAATACAACTGCCCAGATGGCTTACCTCATGCCAGACAAACAAATTCAGTTGATGACATACTTCAAACAAGTGGCCACAAAAACCCGACTATCTGCAAGACAAATTCTGCAGGCCTTGGGGTTCATGGCTTCCTGCATTCAACTAATTCCATATGCAAGACTGCATATGAAGAAACTTCAGTGGTACCTAAAAAACTTGTGGAGTCAACATTGTCACAGCCTGGAAACGATGATTCCTATCATTCCTTGCCTGCAACAGGAGTTCCTGTGGTGGACAGAGGCCTGTCACCAAAACAAGGGACTGTCATTCATTCCACCCCCTTCCACCCAAACCCCGACTACAGATGCATCTGATTATGGTTGGGGGGCCCATCTGGCAGGGAGATGCATTCAGGGCGAATGGAGCCCAAATCAAATGCACCTACATATCAACCAGAAAGAAATGCGAGCTGTACAGAATGCCCTGACAGCCTTCAAGGACTTTCTTCATCCAGGACAACTACTGATAAAGACGGACAACACCACAGTTATGTGGTACATAAACAAGCAGGAGGGTACCCACTCCTACCCCCTTTGCAGACTAGCCATGGCCTTGTGGAACACAGCCTTGACTTACCAAATACATCTATAAGCTCAATTCCTGCCAGGAAAGCAAAATACTCTGGCAGACAAACTAAGCAGCAATCTTATGGACCCACACGAGTAGAAACTGGATCCACAAATCTTCAGCATGTTGACATGAAAATGGGGGAGTCCAGACATAGATCTATTTGCCTTTCCCCAAAACTATCAGTTGGACAAATTCTGCACAAGAATTCATCACAAAAAAGCTTGTAAAGTGGATGCTCTATCCTTCAGCTGGAAAAATCTATCAGTCTATGACTTTTCCCCTCTGCCTCTGCTCTCCAAGGTTTTACTAAAAGTCAGACAGGAAAAAACGAAAATAATTCTGATTGCTCCAGACTGGCCTCGCCAACACTGGTACCCGCTCCTATGCAATATGTCACACCTTCCTCCGTGGTACCTGCCTCAGACACCTTATCTACTGTCTCAGCAGAACTATCAAATTCTGCACACTCGGCTCCAAACTCAGAATCTTGCAGCATGGCTAATCAACTAAAACCTGCAACCTTTGTCTCATTGCATATACAATGACAATTTATTATTTTACTATACCTGTTTTCTATGAATTCATACATGTATTTTACCTTTGTATTTGGCATTTTTTGTAACCTCTAATTGTGTTTCTCTTTCATTGTAGGCAAAAATTGGAACTCTCTTCCTCCCTCACTTAGGACGACACCTGACCCCGAATCTTTCAAGACACAACTTTTCTCATTTCTATCTTCCAAACGCAAATGCTCCTGCCTTCACCCTACATAAAAACAAATAAATTTCCCCATAGAGCCTACTAAACTCCTGATGCAAACTTCACTACTTCCTCTCCTTTTCTATTTACCTTACACAAACCTAATCCATCACCTTCTGATCATTCAATTTCTTTCTCAACTCTTAGCATGTATATAACGCAACTATCCAGTAATCACTGATGCCTATTAATTGACAATTGATTCTTATTGCTCTGAATGTAAAAACCTGCAACCTTTGTCTCATTGAATATACAATGACAATTTATTATTTTACTATACCTGTTTTCTATGAATTCATACATGTATTTTACCTTTGTATTTGGCATTTTTTGTAACCTCTAATTGTGTTTCTTATGGAGCTTTTCTCCCCGGGCCTCCACTGAAAATGGGCACATTCTGGCCCAGTGGACTTCCCCGGTAATCAAACTGAAATAAATAAATAAATAAATAAATAAATAAATTTCACCAGTCACATCTCTCAGTAAACCTGTGATGGATGTCATTTTGGAGGCTAGAAAGCCTAGTACTAGAAAACCTTATGCTGATAAATGGAAAAGATTCTGTGCCTGGAACCAAGCACAAGGAATAAACACAGCAATGCCCAATATTCCTCAGATTCTGCAATATTTAACTGAGATGCTTCATAAGGGCCTATCTTTTTCTTTTATAAAAATCCATGCCTCTGCCATTTAGGCTCATTACAACACAGAGCCTCCTCTCTTTTCTCATCCCCTGCTAAAGCAGTACCTCAGAGGGGCCAAAAATTTGAGACCTCCCAAGAGAGCACCAACTCCTGCATGGGACCTCAATTTTCTGCTGGAAAAACTCACCCTACCTCCTTTTGAACCAGCTGCTACTGCAGACATAAAATTTCTCTCTTGGAAGACAGCTCTTCTTTTAGCAGTCACTTCAGCTAGAAGGATTTCAGAACTACAGACCCTCATGGCAGTGGAGCCTTTCATTATCTTTTACCCGGACAGGGTGGCCCTCAGGACCAATCCATCCTTTATGCCTAAGGTGGTATCCAGTGTGGCTCTTAATCAGACCATTCATCTGCCAACTTTTTTCCCAAATCCACAGAACAAGGGGGAGCAGATTCTGCATTCATTGGATGTGCACAGACAACTAAGATTCTACTTAAACAGGACAAAATCTCTAAGAAAATCTGAGCAATTACTGGTGGCATTTGCTGCAGGGGCAGAGGGAAAGGCTATTTCAAAGCAGACTATTTCAAAATGGATAAGCCATTGTATTTGTTTCTGCTACATGCACCATGCTAAACTTGTCCCCAAGGGGATCAGATCTCATTCCACCAGGGCTGCATCTACTTCTGCAGCCTTTCTCAGAGGAGTTCCTACCAGAGACATTCTAGAAGCTGCTACTTGGAGCTCAGTTCATATGTTCACCAAACATTGCCATTTACCTCTCTTCTCTAAATCCAGAGCAGGCTTTGCCACTGCTGTCCTGCAGGGCCTTATAGCTGCTCCTAATGCTGTGTAATTCCATGCTCCCAACCATAGCTTTGGGATTCTACCCAAATGTGATGACTGCAACAGTGAAACATGAAGAACATAGTACAGTTGTGTACACTTACCATAAATGTACATGTTCAAGTGTATTCACTGTTGCAGTCCTGGTTATCCACCCACCAGCCCCTTATTTCTCTCTTATGATACCTCTTCTTTCTTTTACTATGCTCAAAAGCCTTTTTGGTGTATTTGCTTTTAGTTGGAGGTATATTTTTTGTGTGCTAAATTACATGCTTATTTATATTTATATATATTTTGCTCCCCATTTGGGGGGCACCTGACATCTGGGGCAAGAAAAACTGATTAAAATGGCGTCGGCTGCATGTTTTATACCTCTGAACACCTGACGTCATGGAAGAAGAGACAGCAACCAATGCAGGACCCAAGATTTTTCTATTCAGGCCAACTGAGGGCAACCTGTCAGCAGATTACCCAAATGTAATTACTGCAACAGTGAATACACTCGAACATCTACATTTATGGTAAGTGTACACAACTGTACTTTCCTTTAGGCGGAAAGATTGGTCTGCAGGCCAAAAACTGGGAACTCATTACCCAGGACAAATGGGTTTTAAATATAGTGTCCCAAGGATACAGATTTCACTTCCACACATTACCAACACCAAGCGGGTGGCCAGATCTACCCCCAAATCAGTGGGCAGAGGCCCAAAATCAAGTACTCACTCTCTCTTAAGGATGGGGGCTATTCAGTTGGTACCAGAAGAGGAAAAGGGACAATGTCTTTATTTGAGACTTTTCTTGGTACCCAGAAAAGGCAATACATGGTGTCCTATCCTGGACCTTTCTACTTTAAACACCTTTTTTGGTGATACCAAAATTCAAAATGCTGACTCTTCACCAGCTGCTTCCTATGCTAGGCAAAGATGCATGGTTGGCAACACTAAACTTAAAAGAAGCATACCTGCACATCCCTATCAGGGAGTCTTGCAGAAGATACCTACACTTCAAAGCAGGCTACATGCACTATCAGTTCTCTGCACTGCCCTTTGGCTTATCTACTGCGCCCAGGGTATTCAGAAAGTGCCTAGCTCCAGTCATTGCATTTTGCAGGCAAAGAAATATTCAAATATACCCATACCTGGACGATTGTCTAATTCAGGTAGAAAGCCAGGACATACTTTTGAATCATCTGTCCTTTGTTCAAAGGGTGCTGACTTGATTGGGGTACACCATAAATTAAAAGAAATCACACCTGGTACCCTGTCAACAAATTATATTCCTGGGAGCAAGCTTGAATACAACTTCCCAGATGGCTTTCCTCACACCAGAGAAACTGATTCATTTGACAACCTACTTCAAACAAGTGGCCACAATAACCCAGCTATCTGCAAGGCAAATACTGCAGACCTTGGGGTTCATGGCCTCCTGCATTCTTCTAATTCTGTATGCAAGGCTGCATATGAGGAAACAACAATTGTATCTCAAAAGCCTATGGTGTCAACATTCACAAGGTCTAGAAGCAATGATTCCTATCATACCTTGCCTACGCCTAGAGTTCCTTTGGTGGGCAGAGGCCTGCCACCAAAACAGGTGACTACCATTTACACTACCCCCTGCCGCCCAAACCTTAACAACAGATGCATTAGACTATGCATGGGGGGCTCACCTGACAGGGAAGTGCATTCAGGGCAAATGGAACCCAAGTCAAATGCACCTGCACATAAATCAAAAGGAAATGTTAGCTGTACAGAATGCTCTGACAGCCTTCAAGGACCACATTCTTCCAGAACAACTAATGGTAAAGATGGACAACACCACTGTCATGTGGTACATAAACAAGCAGGGGAGTACACATTCTTACCCCCTCTTGCAGACTAGCCATGGCATTGTGGAACACAGCCTTGAGCTGCCATGTGAATCTACAAGCACAATTCCTGCCAGGAAAACTAAATACACTGGCAGACAGACTAAGCAGAAACCTCATGGACCCACATGAGTGGAAACTGGAATCAAAGATTTTCAGCATGTTGACAAGCAAGTGGGGGAGCCCAGAATCATCAGTTGGACAAATTTTGCACAAGGATTCCTCACAAGCTAGCTTGGAAAGTGGATGCTCTATCCTTCAGCTGGAAAAACCTATCTGTTTATGCCTTTCCTCCTCTGCCTCTGCTCTCCAAGGTACTACTAAAGATCAAACAGGACAAGCCAAGGACAATTTTAATTGCACCAGACTGGCCACGCCAACATTGGTACCCCCGCTTGCGCAGTGTGTCACGCTTGGCCCCATGACACCTGCCTCAGACTCCTTCCATCTTGTCTCAGCAGGAGAACCAGATTCTGCACCCTCAGCTGCAAACCCTGAACTTGGCAGCCTGGCTAATTACCTAATCTCTCCATTACCAACCCTCAGTAAATCAGTCATGGATATCATTTTAGAGGCAAGGAGGCCTAGTACTAGAAAATCCTGTGCTGCAAAATGGAAAAGATTTTGTGCCTGGAATCAATCTCAAGGGATGAGCGCAGCAGTGCCCAATTTACCTCAGATTCTACAATACTTGACTGAGATGCTTCATAAGGGCTTGTCATTTTCCTCCATCAAAATTCATGCCTCAGCCATTTCAGCTCATTACAGCACAGAGCCTCCCCTCTTCTCTCACCCACTGCTCAAGCAATTCCTCAGTGGGGCCAAACATTTAAGGCCACCGAGGAGAGCTCCAACTCCAGCCTGGGACCTTAACTTTGTCTTGGAGAAACTCACTCTTCCTCCTTTCGAGCCAGCTGCTACTGCAGATTTAAAATTTCTTTCCTGGAAAACAGCTTTCCTTTTAGCAATCACGTCTGCAAGAAGGGGATCTGAATTACAGGCCCTTATGGCAGTGGAGCCTTTTATCATCTTTCATGCGGACAGGGTGTCCCTCAGAACCAGTCCCACCTTTATCACCCAAGGTGGTATCCAGTGTGGCTCTTAATCAGTCCATTCATTTGCCTACCTTCTTTCGTAACCCACAGAACAAAGGGGAATGGATACTGCACTCCTTAGATGTTTTCAGACAACTTAGATTCTACTTGGACAGGACTAAACCTCAGATGAAATCTGAACAACTGCAGGTGGCATTTGCTGCAGGGACAGAGGGGAAAGCTATTTCAAAGCAAACCATTTCAAAATGGATAGGCCACTGCATTCATTTATGATATAAGCACCATGAAAAACCTACTCCACAGGGCATCAGACCCCATTCAACCAGTGCTGCATCTACCTCTACAGCCTTTCTCAGGGGCGTCCCTGCCAGGGACATCCTAGAAGCTGCTACCTGCAGTTCTGTACATACTTTCACCAAGCATTATCATTTGCTAATTTTCTCTAAATCCAGAGCTGGCTTTACCACTGCAGTCTTGCAGGGCCTTATAGCTGGTCCTAATTCTATGTAAATTCCTCCTCCCAACCTTAGCTTTGGGAATCTACCCAAATGTAATGACTGCAGCAGTGAAACACGAAGAACATAGTACAGTCGTGTACACTTACCATAAATGTAGATGTTCGAGTGTATTCACTGTTGCAGTCCTGGTTACCCTCCCTCCAGCCCCCTTTCTTCTTTTGGCTATACCTCTACTCTCCCTTACTATGCTCAAAAAGCTTTTTGGTGTATTTGCTTTTTTTTTGGAGGTATATCCTTGTAATTATGGATTTAATTGCTTCCCATTAGGGGGGCACCTGACATCTGGGACAATAAAAACTGATGTAATGACGTCGGCTGCATGTTTTATACCCCTGACGACCTGACGTCATGGAAGAAGGGACAGCATCCGACACAGGATCCAAGACTTTGTTAATCAGGCTGACTGAGGGCTACTGCAAGCAGATAACCGAAATGCAATGACTGCAACAGTGAATACACTCGAACATCTACATTTATGGTAAGTGTACACAACTGTGCTATTCAGATTCTCCCTGTGGGGGTTTCTGTCTCTGTGAGACTATTGCTAGAATTTGCCAGTCTTTTCACTGTGAGAACACTGAGGTTTCTCTGTCCCTCAAAAAATACTATAAGTTTTGTAGAAAAAGTTTTAAGAACCTACGTCTATTCGTTCTTTTCTGCCTTCTTTAGAGGGTGTGTGTGTCCCTGCCTGAGTTTTCATGAAATACAGCAGTTCCTAAAAAGGCAGATAGGATGCATAAAGTTCCTCTGTCTTTTAAATTTTTATGCACTATTCCCAATCCTGATCCAGCAGCTGTAGCTTTAGTTGATCCCACTGCTGCCAAGCACTTAGTTAATTTCACTACTGCTCTTTCTGATAAAGATGGAAACATTCTTGATAAGTATGGGGGGGGAAGTGTATACTTCTGCAAATTTGATTTTCAGAATTTTGAATTCAGTCTGAAAAATTTAAGTTTGTTCTGACTAATTGTGAAAGTAAGTGGAATTTTTATCTACAGTTTCTTCTGAGGAAAAAATCTGCTTTAAATAATTTAGTTTCTTCTATTGCACAGATCACTGTTGAATGTTCACTGTGTATGACTGTTGACAATTTTTACAGAGCTATGGCCACTGGTAATGTTTTGAGGAAGTTTGCATGGCTGCAGTCTCAGGACCTCATAGATGATGATAATTATATTTTAAATTCACCTTTTGATTCAGATTTAGTGTTTGGCCCCTGTGCTGCAGAGGTGATCAAAAAGTGTGATGAATGGGGTAAGATGATCCAGGAAATCAGTTTTTAACTTCTCATCCAGTTATGACAATAAGCAGAATAGTCTCAACAGAAAAACAGATGTATAAGAGTAAATGGTAAGGGGGTTCCAGAAAGAAGCTGCAAACCTCCCAAAAACCAAAGACAGTCCAACAAGTCTGAATGACTATTCAAGGGGACCTTGTCACCCCGTCCCACCCTGGCCCCTTTTTTCTTCCAGAAAGTCTCTTAATCTCCATTTTTCGTTTTGGCAACAGCTAGTTACAGACAGTTGGGTTCTGAAAATCGCTCATCAAGATTACTGACGTCAGTGGGAGGAAATTCCACCTTTTCAGGGGGTCATTCCTCATCTTCCAGATCAGACGTTTTACTTCCACTAGTTCTTCATCACATGCTGTTTCAAGGAGTGATGGAACTAGTTCTTCCTTCCCAGGTGAGGATGGGTTTTTATTCAAGGATATTCCTAGTGCCAAAAAAAGAAAATACTTTGGATCTTTCTTTCCTAAACCTGTTTGTGATAGTGCCCAAATTCAGAATGATTTCACTTCACAACCTGTTACCCCTTCTTCCTCTTTTAGGTTTCCTGGCAACACTAGACTTAAGAGATGCTTATCATTACATCCCTATTCATCCAGATGTCAGTGTTTTTCTTGAGATTTTGTGTCTGAATCACATTATCAGTTATCTGCCTTACCTATTGAACTATCCACTACACCAAAACTGTTTACAGTATCTAACTCCAGTTACAGCTCATTGCAGGCTACAGGGTATCCATATTTTCCATATGCAAATGACTTGCTTATCTTTGCAGTCTTTTTCAGAGTATCAGGAATCCATTCTCTTGGCTGAGAAATCTCTTACACAAGCTGTGATTCCAAGAGAACATTCAAAAGTCATTCTTGACTCCTAAATATAGGATTGTGTTCCTGGAATATCAAATAGACACCTCAGTTCAAAGAGCTCTTCTTCCACAGGAAAAAAAAATATCTATATCTAGATCTGTGCTTTTTTTCTACAGGAGTAAATAGATGTATATCTTGATCTATCCCTAAGGTTTTCCACTCGGACTTCAGTCACTGTGAGGGAATAAATCAGGATTTTGGGTCTTATGGCTTCAGTGATTATCGTGATACCCCTGGCAAGACACAGTAGTATATAAAGTCTCTTTGGTCCTAGCCTAAATACTCTTTGTATTTTCTAATCCCAGTGCTGGGATTTATTAGAAGAGAAATCATTTGTTGGAGCCAACAGATATCCTTAAATCCAGGTCTCCCCTTCTCTTTTCCTGTTCCAAAGCAGTCAGTCACAACAGGTGCCACAGACTTTGCTTAGGGAGCAGTTTCAGTGGGGATAAAAGTGCAGGGTGTGTGGGACATTAAGGACAGATGTAGTCACATAATTATCAAGGAGATGCTTGCCCTGATCAAGGCACTCAACTCTCTGAATTATCTTTGATCTCCAGGACCTCTTACAATTGGTTTCAGACATTACTACAGTCATCTGGTCCATCAGCAAACAAGGGGGAGCCAAGTCATATCCCCCTTTACAGACTAGCTGTGTTAGCTTGGAATGTAGCTTCACAGCACAGTCTCACTCTGCAGACTTCCTACATTCTATCAGAACAAAATTATGTGGCAGACAAGCTGAGCAAGACTAGGGCAGACCCTCAAGAATGAAACTTGATGAGGAGTCTTCAAAGTTTGATACATATGTGGAGAGTTCCTCAGGTAGACCTCTTTGCCGCCTCTCCGAACAATCAACTGGCAAGATTCTGTTCCAGAACTCTATGCAAGAAGGCCTGGAAAATAAATGCTTTTTCTTTTTCTTAGGAATGTTTCTATATTCCTTTCACCCTTTCCACTGATATCCAGGGTACTTCCAAAGATTCAAAAGGAATTCCCCCAAGATAATTGTAGTGACTCCCTTTTGATCTATGCAACCGTGGTACTCCTTTCTTTTGGAAATTGCCAGGGGCAATTACCACATGCCTCCTCACAGACTGGATCTACTCACACAAGAAGAGGAGTGTTTGATACACCTCAGTATCAGTCAACTTCAGTTGATTGCCTGAATGATAGGGTTTTAGTTCCTTTTAGCACCTGTTTACTGAGGATATGCAACAGGTACTAATAGAGGCAAGAACGCCTTCTACTAGAAATTTTTATATTAGCAAATGGAAAAGTTTTTTTTTTTTGGGGGGGGGGGGTTAGTGCTAACAACATAACCAGCACCCATTCAGGGCTAAGTTGTTCTCTGTATTTACAATATTTCTGTACGTTATTTTTCTATGACCTTTCTTATTCATCTGTCAAGGTTCATTTATTGGCAATTTCAACATGTCTGCCCATGGATCCTCCTCTTTCAGTGCAGTCTCATGTCAAAATATTTTTGAAAGCAGTTTTACATAAGAGGCCTCCATGAGAACTGGTGGCCCCTCCTTTGGATCTTAATTTTGTGTTAGGGAAGCTAACACTTGTTCCATTTAAACCGACTAACCTGGCAGAGTTGAGGTTCTTAACATGGAAAACAGTTTTAGTGATTGCTCTGATCTCTGCAAGAAAGTTGTCTGAGTGGCAAGCACTTATGATGAGTCCTATCATTTTCCACAAGGTCATGGTTTCTTTGACAACAAATCCTTCCCTTATGCCTAAAGTAGTGTCCAAGTTTATTTTAAGCCAAATTATCCAGCTCTCTGTTTTGTTTCCTGAACCTAAAAATGAGGGAGAAAGGTTACTCCATACCTTGTATGTCCTCAGATTACATTAGTATTATCTTGACAGAAGTAAATCTTTCACATCTTCAGATCAGTAGTTCATTTCTTTTGAAGGTAAGAAGAGGGGACAACCTGTGTCAAAACAGATTTCCAAATGGTTGTCTAAGGGTATTTACCTTTTGTTATAGTCACCATAACAAATTTATTCCAGGCAGGATCAAGGCCCACTTTACTACAGCCTTGGCTTTATCTATGGCTATTTTGTAAAGGGTTGGATTCTAGAAGTTTTCTAGAAGTTGCTACTTAGTTCTCTGTTGTACTTTACAAATCACTGTATGTTTTTTGTACGGCCAGATCAGGCTTTGCTAGGACCATTCTACAGGGGCTCCTGGACTCTTCTGCTTCCTCCTCCCAGTTGTGGTAAACTAGGGTAATCTAATCATACAGCTAAGGCTACTGCAACAGTGATTAGTATGGGGAACATAGTACAGCTGTAGAAGCAAACGTACCATAACAGTAGATGTTGGAGTGATACTGCTGCTGTAGCCACTCTTTTCCTCCATTCCCCTTGTTTTTTGGTGCATTTTTTATGCCAGAGTGTAGACATTTATTTTTGTTGTCCCTAGCATTGTCCTTTCAGGGCTTAGCCTCCCTCCCTGTTTTGGTAGGAAAGCACTGAGGGGCTTCGCACCCACACTTGTCTTTTAGTCAGCTTAGCTCAAGCCGCCTTACAGTTTGGGCATGTGGAAGGTGCCCTGAAGCTTTGGACTGTGCAGCTGTAATATCCTTGGCAGGATATAACCATGTAGCTAAGTCTAAATACAGCGGTGATCATTTAAATATTTACTGTTACAGTGCATTTACTCACACAACTATACATTCATACTTTAGCCATCTCAGCCTGCCTCTCTCTGTTTCCACACACATTTATTCCCAACCTTACATGAAACAGTTTCTGAAAAGGATACACCTGCAGCTCATGCCATTCCTTACTGAACACCAGCTACTCTGTCCTACCCAACACGGCTTCCGCCCTGGACACAGTACCAACACAGCACTTCTATCCTTCTTACATTCTGTCAATCTAGCTCGAGACTCTGGTAACATAGTTTCAGCTGTTCTACTAGACTTATCTAAAGCTTTCGATACCATCTCCCACACCCATCTGTTAAATCATCTATCTCCCAGAAAACTCTTTCCTGGTTCTCCAGCTATCTTTCTGACAGGTCCCAAGCTGTCAAATGGAGCCAGGCCTCCTCCATTTTCCTCCCCACCCCTACAGGAGTACCTCAAGGTTCCATACTAGGCCCTTTGCTATTTAACATCTTTATTAATGATTTCTACAAAGCCATACCCAATACCAAAATTGTCCAATATGCAGACGATTCCACTTTGATCTGCTGCGCTTCTAACCTGTCTGATCTTCAGTCTCTAACTCAAACTGCCTTCTCAACTACTGAAAACTGGATGCACCAAAACCACCTCTCACTAAACGCTAACAAAACTAAGATTCTTCTATTCACTCCCTCAAAATCCACTCCCATTGATAAAAACTTCAAATTACCAGCCTTAACAATTCCATTCTCGAAGTCGTTCCCTTTGCCAAACTCCTGGGGGTCACCATCGACGAACACTTAAAATTCAATATTCACATCCAACTTAACATCTAGAAAACCCACATAAAACTAGGCCTACTCTACAGAAACAACCATTTCCTCACTCCCTCCACCAGACAGACTTTGGCCACTACCTATCTCCTCCCCTATCTTTTGTATGGCGCTCCTCTGCTTACCAATCTATCTTCCACACTCACCTTCAAACTGGAAGTGTGCTACAACAAAATCTCCAGATTCGCTACCAAGGCAAAATCCTCCTCCCATCACTGCACCTCCCTACACTCTTTAAACTGGCTTGAACTCCCTAATCAACTTGACTTCCTCCAAATCGTCACAGCCCACAAATTATTATTCCAACCTACTAGCTGCCCTGCATTGTCTAATATCCCACAACCATATACCCCCCTTAGAACCATTAGATCTACTCACCAAAACCTTATAATCATCCAAAAACCCAAGTGCCCAGCTGGTCAGCTTCTACTCTCCTTTTCCCTAGCCAAAAAATGGAATGCCCTGCCCTCTACACTGAGGACCTGTGACAATCCACACACCTTCAAAACACAACTTCATTCTTACCTGTTTCTTCACAGGAAATGTAACTGCACTCTTCAACTCATACCTCCCAAGCTCTGCTCCTCCTTTTCTCCTGGCTAACCTTCATACCTTCCTAATTTCTCTCATATACTTAGATTATAAATGTAAATAAACAGTAACATTCAGCCATTATGCTGTATACGCCTGTCTTTCTCTTGAAAAATGTTTAATTGTTTTGCTGTCTTTACTGTTTTGATTGTAATACTACCTGTTGATTGTTATACTACCTGTTGATTGCAATGCAAATATTTTTCTTGTAATTCTCTATGTAATGTAACTTTGTATTGTGGAGCTTTTCTCCCCGGGCCTCCACTGAAAATGGGCTCTCGAGCCCAGTGGACCTCCCTGGTCACCAAACTGGAATAAATAAATAAATTAAATAAATAATATACCTCAGGCCACCCAGAAGGGAACCTGCTCCGTGGCACCTGAATTTCGTATTTGAAAAACTTATCCTGTCTCTATATGTGCTGGCAACCTCAGTCTGTCTTAATCTATTGCATTGGAAGACAATGTTGCTGTTAGCACTCACTTCAACCAGGTGTGTGTGTCTGATCTTCAAGCCCTTGTGTGCATGGAGCCATTATTAGTCTTCTAATCCCTACTTTATGACTGAGGTGGTCTCAGAAACTTATTTAAAGTGAGCCATTCACCTCCTTTGTTTTTCCCAAACTCCCAGAACAAGTGGGAGAGAAAATATTGCACTCCCTGGATGTATACGGCCAATTAAGATATCACCTCAAGATCAACTTCCCAAACAGATCAGACCAACTTTTGGTAGCCTTTACAAAGGGTAAATAAAGTAAACCAGTTAGGAAACAAACTATTTCTAAATGGATTGCAAACTGCATTTTCTTCTGTTACATTCAACACAACAAATAGCTTCCTAGTAAAGTGAGAGCTCATTCCATCAGGCGTAAAGCCACCACTACTCCTTTTTAAAAGGGATCCCCACACAGGCCATTCTACAGGCTGACACATGGTCTTCTATCCACACCTTCACCAAGTGTTACCACTGTGGGTCCATCTCTAGGGCAAGACTTCTGCCATCTTGCAGAGCCTGCTGTTCTGGATAAAATACCTGTCCAACTACCCACATTGAAGCTCTGGGAGCCTTCCCAATAATTAGTACTGCAACATTCACTACAATGAACATAGTACACTTGTGTTTCTAACTTACCATAGTTGTTGATGTTCATGTAGCTCCGTATTACAGTTCTCTTTCCCACACTTCTTCTTGTCTCTCTCCCTCTCTCTCCGTCTGTCTCTAATTTGGGTTGTGGTGGGTCCCTTCATCCTATTAGTCATCCCTCCTCTCTCTGTCATCCTCACCCCCCAAGTTTAGGTTGCGGTGGGTCCACTCATGATCCCACACCCTTATTTTCCTTCCCCCCTAGGTGAGGGATCTGTCTCATAGTGGGGATGGTTGTGAATGTCATGCTCCACCTCAGAGCCATTGGACTCACTAATCTGGACAAGAAAAACTTGCAGATGGCACCAACTGATGTCCTTTTTTACCCTGATGTCCAGACTTGCGCTATGGTGAATAACTCTGGTATTCAGGCAGCCTGCAGGCTTCTGCACAGCAGGAAGTCAAGAATTAGTATTGCATCACTGATCTACTCAAAAATCTACAATTATGATAAGTTAGAGACACGATTGTACTTTCCTCTTGCCCAGTGTTAAGCAGCAACTTCCCTTTAGGCTAATATTCCCCTAATTTGAATAAAATGTATTATCCTTAATCATGCTGTTTTGTAATAACCCTTCAGATTAGGGAGTATCAGTCCTTTGTGATTGCAGGGTGAAGTTAACTTCTGCAAACCGACTTAACTTTTTCTCCTCCTATATAAAATTCTTCAGCATCTTATCCAAGGAACTCAACATTTTTTCTGCTTGGTAGTGTAAATTAAAAAGATAATTGTGTAATACTTAGGGAGGTGCTAACATCTTCATAAGGTGATTTTAGTGCTTAGGTCCATGCTGAGCATCTAACATTACATCTTATGACAATTTGCCTAGATGTTCTTCGTGTTTCACTGTCGCAGTCATTACATTTGGGTTATCCTGCTGGCAGGTTGCCCTCAGTCAGCCTGAATTCCAAAGTCTTGGGTCCTGCATCGGTTGCTGTCGCCTCTTCCCTGACGTCAGGTCGTCAGGGGTATAAAAGATGCAGCCGACGCCATTTTATTCAGTCTTTCTTGCTGCGCGGTGCCCGAATCAGAAGCAGTTCGCAAGTGCCAGTCGGCCAACTCCTGAGATTTTCGTGTTCGAGTTTCAGATCCGAAGTCTTCATTAAAAGCTAAGTACCCTGTTGGGGAAACTTTTTTCTTGCTCCAGACCAATGTCAGAAAAAGTTAATAATTGTATTTCTTGTGGGAAGCAAATACCTCATAAGGACTTTCATTCTTACTGTATTCCTCGCCTAGGCCCTGACCACGACGTTGCTAGTTGTCGGTTTTGTGCTAGATTTAACCAGCGCACTATTAAGCGTCGGTACGATTTTGCATTAAGCTATTTTGGGCGAAGGTTTAATTATACAATGTCGTCGGATAGCCATCCGACTACTGGAGTTCACAAAAAACGCAAAGAAAAAGAAAAGACAGGCAACCGAGGTCCAAAACCGATGACGAAGCTTTTCCTAAGCAAGTCGCCGGTTCGCCGGTTCTCAGTGAGGCGCTTTCGCAGCCCCTGGCGCCTGCTACTTTAGAGTAGCAGGCCGCTACCGACTCCCACATGGAGTCGGCCAGGCCGCAGGAAACTCAAGGTATTGGAGCCTCGGAGATTACTCCCTCAGATGGGTCCTGAGCCGCTGAGCAGGCATCGGCTTCTGAGGGTGTATTCAGACCTAAACAATTGTATATTAAACTGACTTCAAAGACTAAAACACCTTTAAAGGCAAAGAAGCAAGTTCACCAGCCACAAGGACAGGCCTCCATGCCCAAAAAAACAGATGCTCAAAATGGCCGAAGACTTAATTACCTTGATCAGGGTTTCCCATCCCCCTCCTGATAAGAGGCCTAGGCAAGAGACAGACTATGAATCTTCAGATCAGGTTTCCATTTCTTCTGATTCCTCTTCTGATCAGGAATATTCTCTTCCCCCCTATGAGGATTCTGATGATGAAGAATCAGTTCCTTCAGCTTCTCCTCCTGAGGACTACTCATTTGGGGAAACCTTACATACCATGAGGGAGCACTTCCACTGGGAGAGCCAAGATTTTTCAGAATCTAAGAAAAGGCTCAGAGACTTCCTTTTACTTCCTCAACACAGGCCTCTAGCTATTACATTGTAGATGATGTATTCTCGGAGTCCAGTCTGACCCCTGACTCTTTACCTCCAGCTCCTGTTAAGCTGGACAGATACTACAGGGTCCCTGGCTCTCATAAATTCCTTTTCAAAAACCCTACTGCAGACCAAGAAACTGTTTTGCAGGGTCCAAAAGGGGTCAAGGCTTCTACTGCAAAAAACCCTACCCCCTCTGACAGGGATTCTAGGGCTCTGGATAGATGGGGAAAAAAGATTTACACATCTGCTACTTTGGCTATAAGGGCCTTAAATTGCCAGTTTCATATGCTCAAATATCAGCAATATATCATGACGCTGCTTAAACAGAAAATGATGGCAAATCCTGAATGTGCAGAAAACAAAGAAATACAGGATTTATTACATGCAGCTGAACAAGGTGGAAAGCATACTTTGCAATGTGGTTTTGATTCTCTGGAGGCCTCCTACAGGGCCGCTGTTACGGGTTCTGTCATTAGGAGACATGCTTGGTTAAAAGAACAAAATCTGCCTGACCATGTTAAAGCAAAATTATTAGATGCTCCTTTACAACATGATACCTTGTTTGGTGTTAAGGCAGAAGAGGTGTTAAAGAAAATGGAAGACAAAGCTAAATCTATGCAAACAGTCAAGGATTTCTTACAGGTACAGCCACCTAGATTTAGCAGACACTGGCCTACAAAGAATTGGTCCTTTCCAGTCTCAGACAGACCTCAAAGGGGCAGATCCAGATGCCCTAGAGGCAGATTACAGCCACAAGGATCCTACAGTCTAAGCAGTGGAGTGCTTCTACCTCCAAAGGTGGAGAGGACAAATCACACTCATACAGGAAACAGTCCCAATGACTTCCCCCTGCCTGCACCAAGCACTTAACTTCTGGCAGCACCCTTAGGGGGAAAACTAGCACTTTTTTCTCAAAATTGGCACATTATAACCCAGGACAAATGGGTTCTAGACATAGTGTCTCAAGGCTACAAGTTTCATTTCCATACCCTACCAAGAGCAAACGGTTGGCCAGACCTGCCAAAAAATCAATGGGCAGAGGCTCAAAAACAAGTCGCAGCTCTCATGGACATGAGGGCTATTCAACAAGTGCCTCAGCAAGAGCAAGGACAAGGATTTTACTCAAGACTGTTCTTGGTACCCAGAAAGGACCAAGCATGGAGACCAATACTGGACCTATCTATTCTAAACACTTTCCTGGATATACCAAAATTCAAGATGCTGACCTTACAGCAGCTTCTGCCCATGCTGGACAGCAAGGCTTGGCTTGTGACTTTAGACCTAAAAGAGGCATACCTGCATGTCCCAATCAGACCAATATGCAGAGAAGATACCTCATATTCAAGGCTGGCTCAAAGCATTACCAATTCTCTGCACTGCCCTTTGGCTTATTTACTGCGCCCAGGGTCTTCACAAAATGCCTGGCAGCAGTAATTGCTTACTGCAGACAAAGAGGAATACAAATATATCCTTACTTGGACGACTGCCTCATACAAGCAGAGAACAAGGACATTCTACTACAGCATCTGATGTTTGTGATAAGACTTTTAACATGCCTAAGGAACACAGTCAACAAAAAGAAATCAAAACTAGTACCCTCTCAAGAGATAATATTCCTGGGTGCAAGCTTAAATACAACTGCCCAGATGGCTTATCTCACTCCAGACAAACAAAGGCAACTGACTACCTATTTCAAGGAAATGGCAACAAAGGTCCAGTTATCTGCAAGAAAAATGTTGCAGGCTTTGGGCTTCATGGCATCCTGCATCTTACAATTCCATATGCAAGACTGCATATGAGGAAAATTCAATGGTACCTAAAAAGTGTCTGGACGCAGCATTGCCACAGTCTGGAAACAATGATTACTCTAATTCCCTGCCTGCAACAGGAGTTTCGATGGTGGGCAAAGGCTTGTCACCAAAACAAGGGACAGCCATTCTCACTACCCCCAGCCAGGCAGAGCCTAACGACAGATGCATCAGATTATGCCTTGGGGGCACATATGGCAGGAAGAGGCATTCAGGGCACCTGGTCCACAAACCAAAAGCATCTACATATCAATCAAAAAGAGATGCTAGCTGTTCAAAATGCCCTGACAGCCTTCAAGGACCTACTTCATCCGGGACAACTACTGATAAAGACAGACAACACCATGGTCATGTGGTACATAAACAAGCAGGGGGGCACTCATTTTTATCCCCTGTGCAGACTAGCCATGGCTTTATGGGACACAGCATTGACTTACCAAGTTCATCTGCAGGCACAATTCCTGCCAGGAAAGGAAAGCACTCTGGCAGATGAACTAAGCAGAAACCTCATGGATCCCCACGAGTGGCACCTGAATCCACAAGTCTTCAGCATGATAACAAAGAAATGGGGACGCCCGGACATAAATCTGTTTGCCTCCTCTCAAAACAATCAACTAAAAAGATTCTGCACAAGGACTTATCACAGACAAGCTTGGAAAGTGGACGCCTTATCTTTCAACTGGACAAACCTATCAGTATATGCCTTTCTTTCACTACCTCTCCTCCCCAAGGTACTCCTAAAGGTCAGGCAGGAGAAACCAAAAATTATTCTGATTTCCCCAGACTGGCCACGCCAGTACTGGTATCCGATCTTAAGGAACTTGTCCCAATGCCCAGCCTGGACCTTACCTCAAATACCTCATCTACTGTCCCAGCAAAACAATCAGATGCTGCACAGCCAACTCAGGACCCTAAACCTGGCAGCAAGTCAGATAATGTAGCCATACAAACCACACCTCTCAGTAAAGCTGTGATGGATGTCATTTTAGAAGCCAGAAGGTCTAGTACTAGAAAATCCTATGCTGGGAAATGGAAGAGATTTTGCGCTTGGAACCAAGCTCAAGGAACTGATACAGCTGTCCCAAATATTCCTCAGATTTTGCAATACTTAACTGAGATGCTGGACAAAGGCCTATCTTTCTCATCAATTAAAATGCATGCCTCTGCCTTTTCGGCTCATTACAATACAGGGCCACCACTCTTTTCTCGTTCTTTATTAAGGCAGTACCTCAGAGGAGCCAAAAACTTAAGGCCTCCAAGGAGAATGCCAGTACCTGCATGGGACCTCAATTATGTCTTGGAAAAACTCACCTTACCTCCTTTTGAGCCAGCTGCTACTGCAGATATAAAATTCTTATCTTGGAAAACAGCTCTGCTCCTAGCAATAACTTCTGCAGGACGAGTTTCAGAGCTACAGGCTCTCATTGCCGTGGAACCCTATATCATTTTTTATCCAGACAGGGTCTCTCTGAGAACAAAAACCCTACATTTATGCCTAAGGTGGTATCCAGTGTAGCCCTTAACCAAACTATTCATTTGCCAACCTTTTATCCAAATCCACAGAACAAGGTGGAGAAAATTCTGCATTCTTTGGACGTACACAGACAACTTAGATTCTACTTGGACAAAACTAAAGATATGAAGTAGTTACTTCATTTGTTCTGCAACCTGTGGGTATCGGATCCGAGCCGGCAGCTTTGCTAGCTAAAAGATCCGAGCTCCTAGCTCCTCCCCTTTACCCATAACCCCCTGCTACATGCTTGCCTTTCCCCAGATCGAGTTTGCCGCGGCTGAAAGAAGCTACTTATGAAGAGCTCCTTAGGCTTGCGTGAGATCGTTTCTTGTCAAAAATTAGACTAAAAGCTTAATTTTTTTGTTAGTGTGTGAGTGTTTTGTCCCCTTCATCGAGTTATAGTCTTAGTTTTAGATTTTTGTGGTAATTATTAGTTTTTTAGTCGTCGTGCTTGTCCCTCCCCTTTAGTGTCTGGGTGTGTTTCTGTGATGGCTGAAGGGCCCAAAGCTGTCTTTTCTAAGTGCACTGAGTGTGGCCATAAGCTTTCCCCGGCTGATGGCCACACTCAGTGTGTGTTGTGTCTGGGGGTGGCCCACCTGTCCACCAGCTGCCAAATATGTGCAGCATTTAACCCCCGGGCCATCAGGGATAGGAAGAACAAGTTGATCCTGGCAGGCTTGTTACAGCAGGACACTTCTTCTTCGTCTCCCTCCAAGGCACAGGCTGCTACCGCAGCCCCTGTACCTTTAGGTCCCCCCTCTCTGCCTGGGACTCAACCTCCCTCTGCTGCGCTGAGTTCAGAGGACTCATCTGCCTCTTCCAGGGAGAAGAGGTATAAAGATAAAGAGAGACACAAGAGTCACAAAAGGCGGGCTGAGACTCATCCCTCAGCCCCGCCATCTAAACTCTCTAGTCCTTCCATGAGGGCCTGTGGATCCTCTCCCTCTCGGCTCCGTTCGCCTTGTTTCTCGCCGGAGCCGGAGGAGGAGGACCGGTCTCCCTCTAGGTCGTCGAGGCGGCCCTCCCGCGGACATGGATCGGATGATGCGTCGATTTCTGCAGACCCAGATGCAGATGGGGGTGCTCCTGCCTCCCCCCCTCAGGGGGGAGTGCAGTCCCCCTTTTTGCTCCGATCACTCCTTCTCCAACCCTTTTTCGGGTTTTGGAGTCATCGGATCCGGGCCCTTTTGGAGCCGGGGTTTTGTCGGCACCGATAGCTCCGGTAGCTTCGACGCTGACTGTACCGTCGAGCGTGTCGGATCCTAGATCTCGGGGCTGAGAGCCAAGCGTCGGATCCATAGGGGTTGGTGTGTCTTCGGCGCCCTTCAGGTCGGAGCACACTTCCCTCTCAGATCCGACCACTTCGGCTCCAACACCGATCCCTGTTTCGGAGCCGAGGAGACTACTTTCGGAGCCTGGGGAAAGTGGCTCGCCTTCGGCTTTTGAGGTAGTGGAGAGGGTTCTGTCGAGGTCTTCCAGATCCCCGGTCCGGGCGTCGGATCCTCCCACTCCCCCTATGCATCTGGGCCTATCCTCCGTCATCCGACCACACTGGGACAGCCTGCTCAACCCCTCTAGTTATTTCCCTTAGAGGAACTGGACCCTGTAGGTGAGCCCTCCTCGGATAGTCCCACCGAGGAGGTTCCTCGCAAACGGAAGTGTAAAAGGAGGCACCTGGACTCCCCTGAGTCCCTCACGACAGACACGGATTTGGATGAAGAGGAAGGTTCCCCAAGGTCACCCCCTGAGGATGTCTCCTTTGGAGACATCATGGAAATGTTGCGAATCAGAGGGGGGTGGTCTGCCCAAAAACCTTCCTCGGATGAGTCCGTGTTTCTGGAGGGGTTTGAGGCAGGCCCGTCTACGTCCTGGGTGTCCCCTCCGGCTGACCCCCTGGTAGACTTAATTACTACCAGGGCGTGGAAGGAGCCCTACACCATGGAGCTAGTCCCAAGACGGCCAGACAAAATTCTTAGCCCTCCCTCGGATAGGCAGGCCTGGTCTAAGGGGTCACCTGTGGATGCCATGTTGGTGGCGGCTGCCACGAAGAAGGAACTGGCGCAGGAGAGTTCCTCGGTCCACCCTCCGGATAAGGAATCTCGGGCGTTGGACCGCATTGGGAAGCAGATGTTTGCTTCAGCTACCTTCTCGGTAAGGGCACTGAACTACATGGCACATATTATCAGGCTACAGCGAGACCTAATAAAGGAATATGCTGCGGCTCCCCCAGAGTCCATGATGGTCGAGGACAAGAAGACCTTCTCGACTCGTATGGCCACTCTGAAGTCTATCTTGAACACGTCTATGCGGCTACTCTCCCATGCTACGGAGGGAGCTGCTAGAGCTACCGGAGCCGGGGTCGTCTTGCGGCGTCACGCCTGGCTCCGCCTTTGTGATTTCGTGGAACCCTTTAAGGCGTTCTTCGCGAATGCGCCCTTTGACGGTTCTTCGCTCTTTGGCAAGACCGTACTCGAGACGCTGGTCCAAAGCGAGAAGGATGGGAAGATGCTGTCTGCCGTCGGAGTCCGCTTCTCTAATCCCCAACGATCCTTCTCGAGGAATCAGAGGGGACAAAAGATGATGTGGTTCCGGAAGTCTCAGCAGTCCCGTCCAGCTTCGGACCCCTCGTCCTTCAGAGGCAGAGGAGGACAAGGTGGACACCAGCCCAGAGGCAGAGGGGGGCCGCATAATTTTGGGTCTAGAGAACCGTTCTCGGATTGACCAGCGCAACAGCCCTGAGGGCTTACCCGACTGTCCCTCTCTGGAGGCAGTCGGGGGGGCGTTTGTCGGAGCACCTACTAAACTGGGAGTCCATCACGACGGATCGATGGGTACTCCGAATCATATCCAGAGGTTATTCCATCTCCTTCCTAAATCTTCCCCCTCCCATGAAGCGCCTCCCTGATGTCCCACCCAATCAAAGGGAGGTGGCAGCTTCAGAAATTTCGAAGCTACTAGAAAAAAGAGCCATCCAGCGCGTCCCCCTGACCAGTTCGGATTGGGCTATTACTCCAGGTTCTTTTTGGTGCCAAAAAAGACGGGGGACTTGAGACCGTTGGGAGGGTGGCCTAATGGTTAAGGTGTTTGCCTTACAAACACAAGGTATAGGGTTTGAATCTCACAGGGGATAATTGGCTAGGCTTAAAATGTCTTGCAAGGGCAGTTAGCCTAGTACTAATCTATGAACCTATATAGATCTCTCTTACCTGAACCTGTTCATTCCCAAAGAGAAATTCCGGATGGTCACTTCAATCAATTCTCCCCCTCCTTTGGGAGAATGACTGGATGTGCTCCATAGACCTCAAGGATGCGTACTACCACATTTTGATGGACAGACGATCCAGGAGGTTTCTCTGCTTCTGGCTGGGAGCCAGTCATTATCAATTCAGGGTTCTTCCGTTCGGCCTCACCTCAGCCCCCAGGGTGTTCACCAAAGTCATGGCAGTGGTTGCAGCCCACCTGAGACTCCAGGGCATTCAGGTCTTTCCATACCTGGACGACTGGCTCCTCACCGCCTCCAACAGGCATCAACTGTGTGTCGCCTGGGATTATGCTCTAACTCTTGCCCAGAGTTCGGGCGTCTCGGTCAACCTTCAGAAGTCCTTCCTTCACCCTGTGCAAGTCCTGGAATTTATAGGGGCCAAATTGGGCACTCGCATCTCTCAGGCCCTTCTAACTCCGGACAGGGTGAACACTTTATCTTATCAGGTACTAGCCCTCCTTCAGAATCCGGCTCCTTCAGCAGAGTTAGTCCTGAGAGCACTAGGGTCTATGGCGGCGGCAATCAGTCTTTGTCTACACGCACGGCTACGAATGAGGATTCTGCAATGGACCCTCCAGGTCCAGTGGTCTGTATTACTACATCCGCTGAACACCCCTATTCCATTGAGCAGGGCTTGCAAGGACTCCCTCCTCTGGTGGCTTCACTCAAGGGAGCTGCGAGAAGGGAGACCCTTTGTAATACCCCTGCCTCGAGCCACGTTGACCACGGATGCTTCTCACCTCGGGTGGGGGGGGGCATTGTTCAGGCAGAACCGTCCAAGGCACGTGTATTCCCTTAGAGACCGCTTTGCAGATCAGTGTCCTAGAGATGAGGGCAGTGCTTTTGGCGTTGCAAACTCTCCACGGCCTTCTCCCTCTAGGGACTATTGCGGTTCAAACAGACAACATGGCAGTAGTCTGGTACATAAACAAACAGGGAGGAACCAGGTCTTATTCCCTTTGTCGGGAGGCTATGAGAGTTTGGGAGTGGGTGATATCCACCAACTGCTTTCTGGTAGCGACGCACATTCCGGGTCGGTCCAACATTCTGGCGGACAAGCTGAGTCGTGTGATCCTCACACCGTACGAATGGTCTCTCAAACCGTCAGTTGCGAAACAGATCTTCCTCAAATGGGGTCTTCCTTGCTGCGATCTTTTCGCCTCTCCGTCAAACACAAAGTGCAGTGAGTTTTTTGCGATACTTGCCCCACCAGGGGAGAGCCCCAGAGACGCTCTAGTTCATGCTTGGCCACCTGGTCTCCTCTATGCTTATCCCCCCTTCCTCTTATGACGAAATTCATTCAGAAAGCACGTCGGTTGGGGAGCAAAATTATCCTCATAGCCCCATTCTGGCCTTACCAGATCTGGTTCCCATATCTTCGGTCTCACAGTGTAGTTCCTCCATGGATCTTAGATCCCATTCCGGATCTGATTTCACATCCTGCAGGATTGCAACCCCCGAACCTGGTAAACCTCAAGCTAGCGGCTTGGTTGATCCAGTTCCACTGATGGCAAGGACTCCCGGCATCTCGTCACCAGTAAAGGCCATTCTGGTAGTGGCTCACAAGCCTGCTACCAGAAAAATTTACAGTAGTAAATGGAAGCGTTTTTCTATCTGGGCTAAAGACAAGGGCTTAGACCCCTTTACCGTTCCTGTTCTGACGATTCTTGATTTTCTGTCACACATTTTTCATCAAGGCGCAAGTGCATCTACAGTTAAAGTACAATTGGCAGCCATTTCCCATTTTCACGTGGGGGATGGACTGGGATCTCTAGCTTCTTCTAAGATATGCAAAACATTCTTGAAAGCCATTTCTCTTTTGAAACCACCAGTTAAGACTGCGGTCCCACCATGGGACTTAACTCTAGTTTTGCAAGCATTGACAAGCCCACCTTTTGAGCCTGCCGCCTCAGTTCCTTTAAAGTTCTTATCATGGAAAACAGCCTTTCTAGTGGCAATTACTTCAGCCAGGAGGGTTTCGGAACTTCAAGCCCTTTGCATGAAACCTCCTTATCTAATTTTCCATAAGGATAGAGTGTCTCTCAGGACTAACCCTTCCTTTTTACCAAAAGTGGCTTCAGAATCAAATATTAATCAGTCGATTAATTTACCGGTGTTCTTCCCCAATTTTCAGAACCCAGGGGAATACAAATTACACAAGTTAGATGTACATAGACAACTATGTTTTTACTTGCACAGGACTAAGGATACTCGCAAGGCTGATCAGTTGTTTGTGTCCTTTGCCAAGTCTGCCATGGGTAAAGCCATTTCCAAAGTTACCTTAGCAAATTGGATTTCACAGTGCATCATTCATGCATATGTAGCCTCAGGTAAAACTGCTCCTATCGGAGTCCATGCCCACTCAACCCGATCCATAGCCACATCAGCAGCCTTCTGGTCCAGGGTTCCTCTGGACGACATATGTTCAGCAGCTACTTGGTCCTCCTCCCATACATTCATTTCTCATTATAAATTGGATATCATATCCAGGAGTAGGGCTTCCTTTGGCTCCGCGGTGCTTCGAAATATCCTTCCTTAAAGGCCGCCCAAGGTTTTTAGGTAGCTGGGGACTCTGTCCCACAGGTTGCAGAACAAATGAAGTAACTACTTCAGATAAAGAAGTTATGTACTCACCATAACGTTCCATCTGAGTAGATACTTCATTTGTCTGCAACCGACCCCCCCCTCCATGCCCCCTAACCATTATCGCAATTCCTGATCATGTTTTCAGATTGTCTTATGAGGTTAGGCTTATTTAGTCCTCTGTCGAGGGCATTAGCTTGTTTGGATTAAGCAAACTCGATCTGAGGAAAGGCAGCATGTAGCAGGGGATTGTGGGCAAAGGGGAGGAGCGAGGAGCTCGGATCTTTTAGCTAGTAAAGCTGCCGGCTCGGATCCGAAGTCGGATCCTATACCCACAGGTTGCAGACAAATGAAGTACCTACTCAGATGGAATGTTATGGTGAGTACATAACTTCCTTTTTTCAGAAAGACAGAACAATTACTAGTGGCATATGCCACAGCATCACAAGGAAAGGCTATCTCCAAGCAGACTATTTCAAAGTGGATAGGTCACTGCATTCGTTTCTGCTACTAACAGCATGGCAAATCAGTGCCTAAGGGCATTAGGCCACATTCAACCAGAGCTGCAGCCACTTTTGCAGCCTTTCCTCAGGGGAGTACCAACCAAAGACATTTTAGGGGCTGCTACTTGGAGTTCAGTGCATACCTTTACAAAACATTACAGTCTGCTTTTTTACTCTAAATCCAGGGCAGGCTTTGCCACTGCAGTTCTGCAGGGCCTCATAGCCGCTCCTAATGCTGTTTAGCTCCAGCCCCCCAACCATAGCTTTGGGACTCAACCCAAATGTAATGACTGCAACAGTGAAACACGAAGAACATAGTACAGTTGTGTACACTTACCATAAATGTAGCTGTTCGAGTGTATTCACTATTGCAGTCCATGTTACCCACCCGCCATCCCCCTTATTTTTGCTGGAACTTATCTTTACTTCTCTAATCTATACAACCTAGGTGGTGTATTTGCTTATAGATGAAGGTAAAGCTTATTTCTGGTGCATGTATGTTTTATTTACATAAATTTAGCCTACCCTTTTGGGGGCACCTGACATCTGGGGAAAGAAAAACTGAATAAAATGGTATCGGCTGCATCTTTTATACCTCTGACAACCTGACGTCAGGGAAGAGGCGACAGCAACCGACGCAGGACCCAAGATTTTGGAATTCAGGCCGACTGAGGGCAACCTGCCAGCAGGATAACCCAAATGTAATGACTGCAACAGTGGATACACTCGCACATCTACATTTTTCTCATGTCCCGACAAGTAGGGGAATTGCTGTACCATGCCTGCTATAGCCATAGTTTTATTTTGGTTTATTCTGTAGCTAATAAATTCTGAAATTGGGATCAATTTGTAAGTAAACCAGTATACCATACCTGCGGCAGTTAAATATACTATTACATCATCCATGAGCAAAGGTGGTTATTGTTGGGAACCCTTCCTTTGCATCACCTAATATGGGATTGATTTTTTTTTTCTGCCAGAGGATCTGTATAGAGAGCAAACAGTAGGGGTGAAAGAGGGCAGCCCTGCCTAGCTCACCCTAATAGTTGGAAATTTCTAACAGCAAACCACACACCTTTACAGATGTTTGTGAACCCTGGTACTTGTTCCTCACCATGCTTACTATTTTATAAGGAAATCCAAGTGCTTCTAGTATGTGCAACATAAATGCCCATTCCACCCTGTTGAATGCCTTGCAGGCTGATTAGCATTAAAGGTGTACTACTTGCTTGAGCCTTTGTATCATCAGATGTTTAGCTTTACTGTCAAACATTTGATGACCCTAAATAAATCTACACTGGTCACTCTTTCTATTAATGGGTTAAAACCCATGACATTCTCTTTGTAGTCACAGGTATGTATGCCTTTTAGTGATGATTCAGTGCAAAGATCAGCCTGTATGCCACTTTGTCAATGGTATCCTTACACTCTTTAGGGATAACTGTAACTGCAGCCTTTTCCCATGTGGACAGAACTGGTCCAGCATTCAGAATTGTGTTAAATAGAGCTGTCCTTCTAGGTCTGCATAAACTTGCTACCTCCAGACTTCAGTTATGAAACCATCTTTCCTAGTTACTTTCCTAAATCTTGTTAAGTGTTGTACTTTGCATTTCTTCTGGGTTTTTTTTCACCTATTCCAGGTGGTCTTCTGCTCCCTTGTCAGTTTTCCTTAGATCCAGTCCCAGTGTAAAGTATCTTAGCTGTTGGAAGTCTATCTTCAGAATGTGATACAGGCTGACACGAAAGTACTTTATTTAACATACCCAGAATTGTGTTTGGATTCCTGGTTAACCTTTTTTTGGTAGGTGCCTTCAGCCTGCTTATTCAGTTTTCAGCTTTCTGCTTCCTCACTTTGCTGGCTAATAACTTTTGTGCTCTAGGATTATTATTAAAACTACTGCTTGTTTAAATGTTACCTTATTACGCTCATTAGCCCTATATAAAAAGGCAATTGTTTTAATTTTTGTTTGTCTATTTTACTACTTTTCCTTGTCACTTAATTCCACCCACTTGGCTTCCAGAATTGTTAGCCAGTACAAGCCTTCATTATACCGTTTCTACCCCTTTTCCTTAATTTGTTCTTTAACTAAACTTTAAATCTGAACACTGTCTTTACTTCTTCCTATTATTGAACACATTGTCAAGTGTCTTTTAGAGTATCTTTCACCCAATTGATTCCTAACAAGTATCTACCTCTTCCTGTTAATGTCTGATCACAGTTTTGTTAGTACTGGAGAATGATTTGCTACAAGTATTGGTTGGGTCACTACCTATTTCAGTAAGTATAAGGTATTCCTTATTCTTGTGCACTGTATTTAGATATGCAAAATTATGGTATTTCATGGAGTAATAATTGTGTTTTGTTTGACTGCTCTGTGACTCATTCACACCCTCATTTAAAAAAAACTGTCAAATAATTGCAAGGTATTTACATTCTCTTATAAGGGATCACCTTTTTGCCCCCTGCCCCTAGCATCCCTTGTATCACAAGTCATATTTTAGTATTCACCCATTATCAACATACTCTGGTAAGAACTTAGTGTCTAACCTAAGAATGCTTCTCATTTACATTTTTCCCATTTTCAGCAGAAGGTAAAGAGAACTCACGGTGATCCTTCTCCCCATCTGTTCCTTCTTACTGCAGCATGTCTTCCAAGAGCATCCACTGAGTCTTCCAGAATACTTAGAGTACTTTTCATGATTAGTATTAAAATGCATGTCGTCTTTTTTCCTGCTAATTTCACAGAAGATCCTACCATGAAGCGAAGCCTTTTTTAACCAGGGCATGATGTTTACTTTGAGTCAAGTGCATGTCTTATAGTAACACTACTTTTGTTCTGCACTGTTGGATTTAGGTAATGACTCTGCTTTGCTTATTTTGGATCTCCAGGCCATTAACATTCCAGATCATAATCCTTGATTCTCCAATCTTAATGTCATAGTAACCTTTGTGATCTGTAGGGCCAGTGGCCTGCATTTGTACACATTTGTGAATGTACATCTGATATACTTAGTAAACCCTTTATTCTTTCTTTCATAGCATACTGCACCAACTCAAAAATTCTGTTGTCACTTGTAGGTTTTTTATTCTTATAGTCTGTGTCAGAGTCATAATTTACTCTTGAAAGTCATGCTTCAGATTAATCCAAGTAAGTCTAACAGAAGTAGTAACAAAGACCTGTTTAGTCATTTAACATCATGAAACAAAAATAACCAATTCAGTAAACAGTTGCCACAATGCCAACTCTTGGATGTTTACTGTAACGTAGTGATAAACAGTCCACGCACTGCACTTCATAAAAGCAAGAAAAGTAATACTGATTCACATGATAATGACCAGTTTAATGTACATGTCAGAATTATAGAATTTCAGTACGATTCCCCCCAACCTTCCACACCCCTAGCCACAGAACCCACTGTACATTTCCCTGAATAAAGACATTATCCTGAGTACTGCATAACTACCTTTCTTTTTGTAAAGCCTTTGCCATTTATCACTCCTTAGTCAACAGAGTCCACCGCCCATGTGTTGTTCTTTCATTTTCTAGCTTATCAGACAACAGTAATCTCCACCCAGCTGATAACTATTTAAAAGCCTTTTCTTCACCCACCATGTTAAAGTTGTAGACTTTTGCATGTGGCACACTACTCTTATAACCTGTTTCACTCCCTCCTCTAATGGTTCCTTTCAGTGATTGAGGAATTGTACTTTGAGGCCACGGTGGTGCAGTGGTTAGCGTTGTCACTGCACAGCAAGAGGCTCTCTGGTTCAATTTTCGGCTGGAGTGCCTTCTGTGTGGAGTCGGCATGTCCTCCCTGTGGTCGGTTGACCTTCAAAGACATGCAGGTAGGTGTGTGAATGCGTGTGTGCCTTCTGTGAAGGTTGGCGTCGGGCTGGCAACTCAGCACCATAAAACTGCACTGCCAGTCATGAGTGGAATGGTGATCCACTGTGGCAACCCCTAACTGGGATAAGCTGAAAGACAACAACTTTGACAATCACTGAGAGGAGTATGTCATTATTGCACAATTGGAAATATGTTATTTAAACCATTTATTTTCCTCCCCCCTCTCCCAAACTGACTTTTCACCATGCATTCAAACATGGGCCCGCTGAGCACAAATAACATTCACACACAGCTTGGGAAATGCCATGGCACATGAGTTTTATGTTTTTTAATTCAGTCACAGCCCTCTTTTTATTCTTCCTACCCCATTTTTCAAAGTATTTAAAGATCCAAAACCACCTGTAGACAATGCAAGCCTGCCAGTGTTGGGCTCCTTCTCATATTTGTTTGCCCCTTTGTACCATCCCTCTGTGTATCTCAATGTAAAAACAAAAAAGAGTACTCAACTAAACAATGTCGCAAGATAGCCCAGCCAAAAAATCACTATCCCCATAACACTGTAGAAAATAGATACAAAGAACTTTTATTTATCAAAGATCCCCTCCAACTTTTAGACAGTGTAAAAGTAGGGAAGGAGTCTGATGAACTCATCTTACCACATAGTGCCACTGACTACACAAGGCCATTGCAGTGTATCTGATATCAGGCAGTCTACATTCCAGCAGTCAACATAATTTGTTTCTTAGACTTTCAAATTGTTTTACCATGGTGTGGATGGGAGGAGAAATGGCGTAGGAGTTATCCTGAAGGAACAGTATGCTAGGAGTGTTTTGAAGGTGAAAAGAGTGTCGGATAGAGTGATGTTTATGAAGCTGGAAATTGATGGTGTAATGATGAATGTTGTTAGTGCATATGCTCCACAAGTTGGGTGTGCGATGGATGAGAAAGAAACATTTTGGAGTGAGTTGGATGAAGTGGTGATGACTGTACCCAAGGATGAGAGAGTGGTGATTGGAGCAGATTTCAATGGGCATGTTGGTGAAGGGAACAGAGGGGATGAGGAAGTGATGGGGTAGGTATGGTGTTAAACAGTGGAATGCAGAAGGCCAGATGGTAGTGGATTTTGCAAAAAGGATGGACATGGCTGTGGTGAATACGTATTTTAACAAGAGGGAGGAGCATAGGGTGACATACAAGAGTGGAGGAAGATGCACACAGGTGGATTATATCTTATGTAGGAGGGCCAGTTTGAAGGAGATTGGAGACTGTAAAGTGGTGACCGGGGAAAGTGTAGTTAGGCAGCATAGGATGGTGGTTTGTAGGATGACGTTGGTGATCAAGAAGAGGAGGAGGAGTGTGAGGGCAGCACCAAGGATCAAATGGTGGAAATTGAAAAAGGGTAATTGTGAGGTGGAGTTCAGGGATGAGTTAAGACATGCACTGGGTGGCAATGACGAGTTACCAAATAGCTGGGTAACTACAGCAGAGCTAGTAAGGGAGATGGCTAGAAAGGTGCTTGGTATGACATCTGGACAGAAGAAGGACAACAAGGAGACATGGTGGAATGAGGAAGTACAGGAGAGTATACAGAGAAAAAGGTTGGCAAAGAAGAAGTGGGATTGTCAGAGAGATGAAGAAAGTAGACAGGAGTATAAGGAGATGAGGTGCATGGCAAAGAGAGAGGTGGCGAAGGCTAAGGATAAGGCATATGAAGAGTTGTATGAAAGGTTGGACACTAAGGAGGGAGAAAAAGACCTGTACCGATTGGCTAGACAGAGGGACCGAGCTAGGAAAGATGTGCAGCAGGTTAAAGTGATAAAGGATAATGAGGGAAACATACTCACAAGTGAGGAGAGTGTGTTGAGGAGATGGAAAGGGTGCTCTGAGGGGTTGATGAATGAAGAGAATGAGAGGGAGACAAGGCTGGATGATGTGGGGATAGTGAATCATGAAGTACAATGGATTAGCAAGGAGGAAGTAAGGATAGCTATGAAGAGGATGAAGAATGGAAAGGCTTTTGGTCCAGATGACATACCTGTGGAAGCATGGAGGTGTTTAGGTGAAATGGCAGTGGAGTTTTTAACCAGATTGTTTAATGAAATCTTGGAAAATGAGAGAATGCCTGAGGAATGGAGAAGTGTTTTGGTACCAGTTTTTAAGAATAAGGGTGATGTGCAGAGCTGTAGTAACAACAGAGGGATTAAATTGATCAGTCACAGCATGAAGTTATGGGAAAGAGTAGTGGAAGCTAGGATAAGAAGGGACGTGATGATTAGTGATCAGCAATATGGTTTCATGCCGGGAAAGAGCACTATAGATGTGATGTTTGCTCTGAGAGTGTTGATGGAGAAGTACAGAGAAGGTCAGAAGGAGTTGCATTGTGTTTTTGTAGACTTAGAGAAAGCAAATGGCAGGGTGCCAAGAGAGGAGTTGTGGTATTGTATGAGGAAGTCGGGAGTGTCAGAGAAGTATGTAAGACTGGTACAGGATATGTACGAGGGTAGTGTGACAGCGGTGAGGTCTGCGGTGGGAATGATGGATGCGTTTAAGGTGGAGGTGGGATTACATCAAGGATCAGCTCTGAGCCCTTTCTTATATGCAATGGTGATGGACAGATTGACAGACAAGATCAGACAGGAGTCCCCGTGGACTATGATGTTTGCAGATGACATTGTGATCTGTAGTGAGAGTAGGGAACAGGTGGGCACAACCCTGGAGAGATGGAGATATGCTCTAGAGAGAAGAGGAATGAAGGTCAGCAGGACTAAGACAGAATATGTGTGTGTGTGAATGAGAGGGAGTATAGAGGAATGGTGAGGATGCAAGGAGTAGAGGTGGCGAAGGTGGATGAGTTTAAATACTTGGGATCAATAACTCAGAGTAATGGTGAGTGTGGAAGAGAGTTGAAGAAGAGAGTACAGGCAGGATGGAGTGGGTGGAGAAGAGTGTCAGGAGTGATTTGTGACAGATGAGTACCAGTAAGAGTGAAAGGGAAGGTCTACAAGAAGGTAGTGAGACCAGCTATGTTATATGGGTTGGAAACAGTGGCACTGACAAAAAGGCAGGGGTTTGAGCTGGATGTGGCAGAGTTAAAGATGTTAAGATTTGCATTGGGTGTGACGAGGGTGGACAGGATTAGGAATCAGTATATTAGAGGGTCAGCCCAGGTTGGAAGGTTTGGAGACAAAGCCAGAGAGGCAAGATTATGTTGGTTTGGACATGTGCTGAGGAGGGATGCTGAGTATATTGGGAAAAAGGTGCTAAAGATGAAGCTACCAGGTAACAGGAAAAGAAGAAGGCCTAAGATAAGATTTATGTATGTGGCTAACTAGGCCGTGTGACAGAGCAAGTTGCAGAGGACAGAAGAAATGGAAACAGATGATCTGCTGTGGCGACCCCTAACAGGAACAGCCGAAAGAATGTGATGATTATGAGACTTTCAAATTTCTTCCTTCTCCATTGGCTCATCCTTTAAAGTCTTACAGAATTTTGATTCTCTTTCAAGTCTCTCAGCACTGTCCTAGAAAGCTCCCAGCTTTCTTTCAATTTTTCTTTCAGTTGCCTCTTGAAGAGCAGATGTACTACCCTTCCTAGTATCAGATGTACATGCTGCAGTTCTCAGACTGGAGCCATGTGCAGTCTGCCCACCTCCTTTTCTCACATCCGGCTGGAGTTTGGAAAGATTTTGAGCGCCTGTATTGCCTGTTATGCCCCCAAAGAGATTTTTTTACCCCAAGGAAAAAACCTGAAGGGCAGCAGGTTGTAATAAACAAAGCATTAGCTCAGCATCCTTACAATGTTAAAATGTTGGCAAAACTTATTTCTCAATAAGTCAGTCTCTGGGAGCCCTGTCCAGACACTAATGTTTTGCATGTACATATAACTTTGGCCCTTCTAGCTTTTAAGATACAAGCACAAATCATAGGTTCTGTCTTGCGGCTGTGTCCTGCAGCTCTACTGATTTTTTTTACAAACATGCCCTGTACTGATTCCCATGCAGTCCTTTCTTTCTTTCTTTTTTAGACACCTTTATTGAATTATCACTTATGATATTGGCAAACTTACGTTTATATAAAAGTAGTCAAACCATACAGTATTAACAAGTTCACATTTATAAACATTATACATCACAAATATCATTACATACTGTATGATCTAAGCAACATTACATAAATTATTAAATTTCTGCCTTCTCTTAAATCTTATTCCTCTTCCAAAACATTTTTCTGCATGTATTGTTCCCACAATTTCCATTTTTTTTCTTTGTAATTTACTCCTACCCTTTTCTAAAGATCCCACTTCCTTTTTTTTTAACTTCTGTTAGTCGATATTCTTTAATTAAGTTCAGTGTCAGCTGTCTGCAGCTTCATTAAGTAACAGATTGAAAATGTAATGTTTCCTCAGTCAAGTCTGATCTTTTATTATTGGTTTTAATTTATTCATCCAGAGTACTTCTGATCATGAAATTTCTGTAAAAATTTGGTCTGTTTTCTGCTCAGTGTTGCCTAAGGCCTCTCTGTCAGGGAGAGCTGCCATGTAGTTGGAGTTTTTAAGTATATTTCCCTTTACAATTACAAGCTGTTTATGACCGTTTCACTTTTTTATTATTTGTAAACATTAACTTAACACATTTCTCCCCCTTTGTAGGGCTACGGAAAAATTAACAAGTAATTATTATTTGTTTTTTTACACTTTAACTAGTGCCCATGCTGAGAGAAGTAACTTTACTTTACAAAACACAGTAACAGATGTCTCCCACGAGGGATGCATTTTAACACTTTAGTGTTGGGGATTGTCACTGACAGTTCCTTCAATTTGCTTTGGATGTGGATGTAGACATCACTGTCAGTAGAATTTTGTTTTCATTTGATTTTCTTTCCTCTCTAGTTAGAGCCTTTACTTGGGTGAGAGCCACAGTGATGGAAACTTTACAAGAGAAGGGATCTTCTTTTGTTCCCTAATTGGATAACTGCCTCCTAGTGGTCTCATTTGTGACTTGGGCTCCTTGTTTGCCAGCCTTGGGAGGTCTCTGTAACTAGGAAAAGTCTACTATGGTCTGAACTCAGAACAGTCTTCATCTGTGCAGAACTCAACAGTCTTCAGTGTCCATTGCTCCTGCCTACATGTACAACTTAAGAAGTCACAACTTTGGCATTTTGAGTGAGGTTATATCAGATGTTTCAGGTTTAGTCTGTCCTGAGTCTGTTGGGTCATCTTGTGGCCACATTCTTTGCTTTCTTTTGTTTGCCTGTGGATCTGGATGTTGCAGTGGATTATGAGACATCACTGGTACAGATTGTTATACCACAGGAATGTGATTTCAGTGTCCGGCTCTTGTCATCACATTCTAAAGTGGTAGATTCTTCCTGCTAGTCTCAATGTGTGTCATTTGTCTTCTGCAACAGAAGTAATCAGAGGTCTTAATAGTGGATGTTTTACTAACAAGTTGGAGAGCTCATCTGGACTCCTTTCTTCAAGTGAAATGGAAGTTCAGGAAGAAGGGATCCACATAAACCAGCTGGAGTGGCTAAGAGTAGTGTTCCTTAACCTAAAATCTCTGGAAGGATAGCTGAGATTCGTAAGTCCCTCATGCTTCACTCAGACAAACAGACCTTGATTTGGCACATGAATGAACATTGCAGGACTTGCTTATACCAGCTGTGCAGATAAGTATTGCATGTGTAGCAACAGGCCAAAACATGGGGGATTTGTCTTATCTCAGAGTCTGAGTGAAGGGAACTTGCCTAGTGACTCCCTGAGCTGTAGCTCTGGTCCTTCACTAGAGCATTTATAGTCTAGCCCTTTTCTTTCCAAGGTCTGTTCTTTGATTTCACTTTCTCTGAGTAGCCATCCATTTGGAGCTGTTCCATTATATTTTTTCAGTGGAATGTACTGATTGTTTGTTATAGACTTGTGTTTTATTGTGGGAGTGGAGTTTAAGAATAAAGACAGCAAGCGGACATCGTTTTTCCTATTATCAAACTTTTCACTTTCTCTGTGAGTCTGCAACTATAATAGTCAATGTATATGAACAGTATAAGTTGCAGAGGATGCAACTCCTTCATATGAGAATAGTCCCTTTTTTTTTTTTTTTTTTATGGGGAAAGCTTCAATTGGTGGGTTTTAGTGACTTTGTTTTTGATGGTTTGGCCATTATTGACCTAGATCCACTGGAAGTGATGATTCAACAATTCTGACTAATCAAGGTATTTGGACGTTAAGGTACATCAAGAACATGGTGTTTGACACACTGGAGAAGCTGTTTTCATGATGTTGATCAAGAACGAATGCAGGAATAGATAAGGAGAGGCAAATTCAAACCAAGAAATGAAAGGTTAATATTGGCAGCCCAAGATAGTGGGTTACATACATGCTGGTTTACAAAGTCCATTGAACATGTGGGAGAAACAGACAAATGTAGGTTTTGTAAAACTGAATTGGAAACAGTCACACACCTTGTTGCTGGTTGCGACACACTAATGGCAGAAGGACTGTATACTGAAAGGCATAATAATGTGGCAAGACTGTTGCACTGGGGATTGTGCAAGCATTATGGTATCGAAGTGGCTGAAAAACACTGGAAACATGAGCCACAAAGCATCATAGAAAATGATGAAGTATATATCACATGGGATCACCCATTACCAACAGTTCAAAAGATAGATGCTAGAAAACCGGATATAGTGGTCCAAGAAAAGAAGACAAAAGTAGCATTGATCATTGAAATTGCCACATCCAGTGACTAAATAGTGTCTTGCATACAGAGAGACACAAAGTCATAAAATACCAGGATCTGCAGGCAGAGACGAGAGCAATGTGGAAGAAAGATACCCAGACAGTACCAATAGTAGTAGGAGCAACGGGTCTTATAAAAAAGAATTTACAGTCATATTTAAATTTGTTACCAATCCATGTAACCCTGTACGAATTGCAGGAGGAGTCATTACTGGGCACATTGCGGGTGCTGCGAAGAGCACTTTGACTGACATCAAAGATTGAAACAATACTAATTTCATGAACTTTAATCATACTTTGACTTAGGAATGGGGTCCATTCCCGTCATGGTATTAGAAACCCAAAAGATATGGAGAAATTAGGAGAAGCTCATTCATACTAGGCAATCAGTTTGCAGACCGTTACAAGCCTAGCCAGAAAAAACCTTATTCAAAAGTTCTCCCACTCTTCTGCTGAGTGATGGAGGGGATATTCATGGTGAATGTATGCTACCTTCTTTAGCTTTGGTCATTCTTGTATTCCTTTCAGCAGTTCTCTTTGATTATGTACCTCAGTACAGACTTCAGAGAAGTAAGACTGACATTCAGCCTTTCTTCCCCAATGTGGTTGAAAAAAGTGTGATTTCGGTCCCTTAACCCCACCAATACCGAAAGCTGTCTTAGTACAGGCAGTACTCATTTGGAATAGCATCCTGCTTCAGCTTGGTGCCTGACTTCTCATTTAGACCTCTTGCTCCTGCAGAATTTTTTGTCTGTAGTTTTTGACATGATTGGAACTACCAGGAAGCTTTCTACTTCTCATCATCAGACAGACTTTGCTAAGTGAGATACATTCTGTATCTAGCTGAAGAAGTAAACTGTTCCATTTCATTTGGTTCAACTCCCAGCGGTCTTGAGATGTCTTGGACACACTGCATGTGTGGCTTGGATTTTATTTATTTTGTGGTAGTCATCATGATACACGCCCTTGGCGTTTCTGCTCACACCAACACTAGCTGCTTAAACCGTTCCTCAAATGATGTTCTCCACCTTTTTTCATCATTGAAGAGCCACTTTTCTTAATTCTCACTCAGTGGGTGGATATTGAACTGAGGACAGTTTGGCAGTCATCCTTCCAAAAAAGGTGGTTGAACAGGGGCCGAGTATAGATATACAACCCAACCCAGCTTAGAAGTGAAGCACTGTGAGCACCCTGAAGTTTAGTTAGCTTAAACCATCAGATAGTGGAGAGGGTCCAACTATTCAGGTCAAAACAACTAGAAAAATATGAAAGAATATCCTTTTGAGCTATTTGAACTAAGCTAAAACACCAAAACACCAAGCACCAGTAGTAAAACATAGTTGTAAATTAAACACCAAACAATAGTAAAAAAATCTTGTTGGCAATCAAAATTTCTTCAGTTTTGCAAATAAAAACAGCTTCACATTCTTCGTACCAAAACAACAAATCTTCTTGTTGCGATTAAAAATAGCTTCACTTCTTAGTAGCAAAGCAACAAATCTTTAAATACAAGTATGTGTAACCACAAGATTTATTTCTAGTTTATTTACATAAGCACAGCACTTAATCTGGTCATTTATATAAGTTTCACCCAATAAAGATTTGTTGTTTTGCTACTAAAAAGTGAAGCTATTTTTAGTTGCAACAAAAAGATTTGTTGTTTTTGGTACAAAGAACATGAAGCTTTCTTTGTTCACAAGAGTGAAGAAATTTTGATCACAACAAGATTTCTTACTACTGTTTGGCGATTAAGTACAAATATTTCTTACTACTACTGCTGCTTGGTGTTTTAGCTTAGCTTGAATAGCTCAAAAGACTATTCTTTCATATTTTTTCTAGATATACAACACACTACATAATATTAATCTGTATACCAATGGGGAGCACATGCTAACCATGAGTGAAAGAATAAGTAGAATTCAGAAACTTACTATTCTGAGTTCCTCAAAAAAGTTATAAACTGATGTGCACTACAGAAGACCTCTTTGCAGATCATCTGATATGATGGCTATGCATCTTTTGTTTTCATTTTTTTCTAAGACAAAAAACAGCTTCCTGACCTTCAGCCTTGTGATGGCCCACACTTTTTAATCCAGTACCAGTTCAGGTATTGTTCAGAAGATTAATTTGTTTGGCAGATTTTTCCATTGTGGGTTTATCCATGACTCCTTTATGTCTTTGTCTACATACACTTTTTCTGGACCTCATTTCTAACCTCTTATTAGTCCTGCTTTTAGCACCCCAGGCTTAAAGTTTCTTACTGCTAATCCTAGATATGGTTTCATGCTGTTCTGTGTGCAATATCGCATTGTATCACTCAGGTTCTGAGATGAAGCCTTTAATGCATTGTAGGTGATAAAAAGTGGAAATCAGGACTGAAAATTCCATGAGCATTCTCTCATTAATGACTAACTTGACTGTAAGAATTCCTCCATAGTTTGCATGTATATATTACAGGTTCAAGAAAACAGCCATCAAAGTCAGGCTCCCCTAGCCTGTTAAGACAGAGAATATGCACATTTCTGCTGCTGACATTTAAACAGAAAGCTAGTTGAGCTCTCTGTATTTTCAGAAATGAGCCAGGACTAACCACTAGTCTTTTCTTTAACATCTCCTTCTAAGTTCCTGTCTTTTGTAGTAGTGATGACCCACATGTAGACCATGAACAGTGCAGTGTCAGTGATGCAGGTAGCTCACTTACTTTTGGTCCAGAAGGCTGTGGATTATATTCCCACACCAGGTAGATTAATTGCTGACAATGCAGTGCAGCATAATGGGGGTACAGCACTTTTGAGTATGCCATCCTTCAGATAAGAAATTAACCAAGGCACCATCTGCTTCAGTTGGTGGTAGCTCAAGTGGATGTAAAACATCCCACACCACCTATTTAAAAGAGTTAAGGGTCCTTTATTAAAACAATTGTAATTATTTACAACAATCATAATCATTACCTTCCAACTTATTTACATTATATATACACATAGTATTATTTGTACTATATACAGCATTTCTAAACTGTAAGGCCCCATCTTTCCTTTTTCAGTTCCTTCATCCGATACATTAAAAAGAAAACTCTAAATTGTTACTGTTTTGACCCTCACTCCAATTTCCACAGCCAAAACCTTATTTTTTTAATATCATCACCAAATCACATTTTATTAAACATAATTTCTTTCACTCTCTGATTCCAAATTAGCCATAATGTATAAAACATTTTTTATCATTTTTTTCAACCTCCTTTTTACTTTTATTTCTGTAAAACCCAAAATACCCATATTCAAATTACTCACATCTTTAAATCCTTCCACATACTGTATATCTAGAATCTTTTTCCTTAACATTTTGACTCTCTTACATTCTAAAAAACATATATGCTAATTTTAAAATCATCACAATTCAAACCAACTCTATCTCTTCTACTTTTATAAGGCATATTCGCCTTTACCAGTAATTATTGCATAGCTAACCTCCATAAAAAATCTTGACACACTATAATTCCCTTACATCTTGCCATCCTTGCAGTTATACCATTCTTTTTTTAAATATTTAAATCATTCCATGGATATATCCTATAATATTTTTCCGTAATTTTATTGTACCATTCTTTTCTTTCATTTTCAGTTTCTTTAACATTTATTTTCCACAAGATAATCTTATATTGATAATTTCCATTTCCTTTTTACAACACATTCTTCTTCTTCTTTTTTTTTTTGAACTGAAAGATAAATAACCATTCTGTTTTATACATCAAAATTAACATTTTTGTTAATAAAGAAACCTTATTGTCTCTTAAACATTTCATTATTTTATACAAGTTCAAAGAAGCCATATACACTATAGGGTTTATTAAACCCAATCCTCCTTTATCTTTTTTCACATATAAGACCCCTCTCTTAATGGGTTCAATCTTGATCATCAAAAAAATAGAATATAATATTACATTTCTTTTTCTAACTTCAAAGAAATACTGAAAACACCAGCTAAATAAGTAATTCTAAATAACAAAATAGAATTAAGTAAACCTGTTTATAAAATAACAACCCAAAAAACTTCCAAAAGACACACATTTTTTACTTTCCTCTGTTTTCTCATTCTATTTAGTTTCTATAATTTCTTGTTTTCCAAAATTAATTCCAAGAATTTTAATTTCTATCATATTAAATTTAATTCCACCAATCCTCCCCTCAAATCCTAAACCATGACTGTTGCCTTTATTTAATACAAAACCTATTACCTGAATAATTTCATGTATTTGTTTTATTACTACATGCATATGCCCTGCATTTTTTGTTATAATAATATCATCTGGGTAATGTAACAATTTAGGCATTTTTATCCCTTCATTAGAGGTGTATAATTCATATTATACCATGACCCCCCCAAAACGTGCACGCTGATTGGTCAGCGTGCCCGTTGTAAATCGAGTTATACTAATGGAAAAAGGTCCGGTCGCCTGGACTTTTTTCCATTAGTATAACTGCTTTTAACACTGTCGCTATGTTAAATGGGTTTAACATAGCGAGACAGCTTTAAAATAAGCAACAGAGATCTCCGTTGCTTATTTTAAAGCTGTCTCGCCATGTTAAACCCATTTAACATAGCGAGACAGTGTTAACGGAGAAAGCAAGATCTCCGTTGCTTTTTAGTCTCGCTATGTTAAATGAGTTTAACATAGCGAGACAGTTTTAAAATAAGCAACGGAGATGTCCGTTGCTTATTTTAAAACTGTCTCGCTATGTTAAACTCATTTAACATAGCGAGACACAAAAAAAAAAGCAACGGAGATCTTGCTTTCTCCGTTGCTTTGCTCAAGCTCTGATGTACTGCGCAGGCGCGCAGTACATCAGAACTGCCGCGGATGCCAGACATCTGCGGAAGGGCAGTAAACAGGCATTATACTATGCCATTATTTAAGAAAAGTAACAGTTTCTTTTCTTAAATAATGTCATGGTATAATAGCAATAACCCACTTCTGGGTGTGGGTAATGCTAAATTTACCCACGGTTGGCTTTGTTTGGTCCTCGGGCCTCGGGACCAAACCACGCCAACCATGGGTAAATTTAGCATTACCCACACCCAGGCGTGGGTTATTGCTATAACATCCTTTTCCGTATTCATATACGTAGATATTGCATTCATTACTAATACAAATAATGTACCACTCGATGAACAACCTTGTCTAATACCCTTCTCTAACTGTATGTCTTTGTTCAAGCATCCGTTTATTGTAATCTTTGCTATATTACAGTTATATGCTGAAATACACACATTTCTAATCTTTTAGCTTATATTAAGTATATGAAATATATCCCATAATACTGAATGATGAAATGAATCAAAAGCTTTGCTTAAATCTCCTACTATAACTTTTGCCTGAACATTTTTAACTGCTATATCATCTACTAATTCCCTAATTATTAATAGTAAATCTTGAATCCTTTCACCTTTTTTTTTTTTTAACCAAACACGTGTTCATTTACATTACCTATTTTTCTTCCATCCTTTTTTGTAAGATTTTTGTAAACCACTTATAATCCGTGTTACTTAATAAAAATTGGCCTCCAGTTCTGTATTTCTCCCTTCTTTCCAATATAAACCTAATAGCATCTCTACATTGCTCTTTATACATAAAACCTTTATTCAGCCATTCAGTACCTTTATAAACCATTTTTTTTGCTCTACAGACAATTTTTTTGTACATCCTATATTTTGTTCCATCTGATCTTGCAGCAGAATCTGACTTCAGTACTCTTAACATCTGTTCTTGTTCTTCTATTTTTTTCTTTTTCTAAATCTTTATTCCCCATGTCAGAAAAAACACATACCTTCCATTCCATCCATGCCTTTGCTCTTTAAATAATGTTTTAATATGTTCTTTACTATATTCATAATCTCCTCCTGTGTATTATACATTTTACCTGAAGAATCTTTCATTTCTCTTATTACAATTATTTTACTTACGTAAGGTGCAATTTATTATTTTTTTCCTTTCAGAAAATCTTTGTTTATACAATAAATATTCCATTTTTTCTTATTCAACTCAAATAGTTTCTGTTTCTTAATAAAGACTTTTTTCATCATTTTTTTCTAAACAATCGATCATGCCATTATTTAAATTCTTATATTTTATTTTTCCCATATATATTTTCTCTTTTTCCCCATGTCACATAGCACTTTTTATATTTTAGTGTGAAATTTGATCATCTTTATACAGTTCTCTTATCTTGCCATAATCTCATAATATCTTTCTCCCTGTAACATGCCATTTAACTTCATTTATTTTTTTATACCTTTCCCTATTTTTATGTAATCAGCATTCCCTTTTACTATAATCTGAAAAACCTATCAGTAGTACTCCTTGTTTAACTATTATTAAACATTCTGACACTAAAAAGTAGTCAATTTGTTCTTTTTGTCCTCTTCTGTACATTCAATTCTCTAGATTCCAATTTTTTAACTGCCTATATTTTATAATGTCCTTTACTAATTTGACATCATGTGCCTTCTTGTTTTGTTGTCTTAAATTACAATTAAAAACCCTGCTACAATTATCTCCATATTAACTGGTTCATATTGGATTATCTTTCTAAACATCTCATCTCTCCTTTTTTATTACATGTGCATTTATTGCAATAATTCTAATAGCATGTTCCACCCATTTTATATCAATAACATTAATTCTACCTGTTGTAACAAATGTAACATCTAACAGTTTGATTGTATCTTTATGTAATATAAGTATTGCTGAGCAAGTCTCTTTCCTGAAATTCCATATAGCATTTTTTCTCTACCACACTTCAATTTGATATCTTTTTAATCACAACAAAAATCTAATGTCTTCTAGTATAATAACATCACTGTCTAACTTTTACACCACTCCAGAATCCCTCTTTTCCTCTCCAACTTCTTGAAACTATTTACATTTAATGATAGAACTTTACACATAACTCTACCTTAAGTAATATTTCTTCATCCTTTCCCTTTCTTTTATCTTTTTTTCAGGTCTTCTGTATTCTTCCTTTTCCTTTCTATCACCCTTTTGACAATAGAATTTCTTTCTTGTTTAACTATATTCCCTTTAACATCATCACTATCACTTAACCATGACTCTTTTTCTTCAATATTTTCTACATTTAAATCTTCCTTTGCTCTTTTTGTTCTATTATTTGTTCTCTATCCGTGGCACTACTATCTTTTTTTTTTTTGCTTTTCTTATGTTTCTAACTCCTTTTCTATAACTTTATCCTTTTTACCTTGTTTTGCTACTTCCTCTGTTATGTCCTACTCTACCTCATTTCCACTTTATTCACATCTGCCCCCAATTTCCCACTTTCTAACATTTATAACATTTTAGTTCACAATTCCTTGCATCATGTCCTGTACCCCCCACATGCAAAACATCTTCTTTTCTTACAATTATTAATTAATCAGTTTTTACACACACACACACACACACACACACACACACACACACACAAAAATTGTTTTGGCTGTCCCCAGTATCTAACCAAGCCTCTGTCTCCTTCAGCATTAATAATATTTGGAGTATGCACAATGCTGTCATTTTCAAGTTTCAGTATTACATTACAATCCCATGCTCCAGTCCATAAACCCTTATTATCATGGACTTTGGATAAATTCAATACATCATTACAATGCATTTAATAAATGCTTTTTTAAAGTCTCTTTTTCAACTTCAGTCCTAAATTAAATATGAATTTTTCTTAGTTTCCCTAAAAAAGGGCTTGAGGATATATAAGTTCCACAATGAATAGTTTTCTTTTTTCTCATATTCCTGTATAAATTTCTCCATTTTCTGCCCAGTCTTGAAAATAATGACACAGACGTCTCTTTATAATATGAATAAATGCTCTTACCTCATTTGGTTTAATCCTGAGCGTCTTAATTACTTCATCCCATACCTTATATCTGTCCATTTCTGCATCTTCCTTCTTTTCGATCCGAACTTTAAACAGTCTCTTTTTCTTTAAACTTATTTCTTTCTCTTCTGTGTCTTACCATGCATCCCTTCTTTAACTAAATCTGCATACAGTTTTTTTTTCCAACCTGCATATCTTCACTCTACTGCACTTCTTCCTTCTGTATCCTGTCCATCATCTCTCCCCATGACACATCCGTACCATTTTCTGGCTCACTTTCATCCACCATGTCTAATAATATATCATCCTGCAACCCTCCTGACTGAAGGGTTGTAACAGCACAATCTTGTGTTGTAGCTTCTGAATTGAATATGTTCTGCTAGAATACATCTTCAGAGCCCATATTTGCTGCATCCAACACCTTAACCTGCCTTTGAAAAGGCTTGACTGACTTTTCTGCCGCCTCCATCACACAGTACCCTCCTCTCAACCTCTCCTTCACCTCCGATTTCTTCTCTGGTAAATTCAGTACATCCTGTGTCCAGATAACAGCACCATAAGCACAAGTACCATTGCTGCCATCTTCTCCATCCCCCATGATCGCTCAGACTGACTTCCTGGTTCTCCGACCTGCCTATACTCCAGGACCGGAAGACAGGAAGCACCACAGCAAAAAGAGTCCCCATATGCAAAAAGAGTAGGGGAAGTTCCCTGATGCCGTGGCCAAATTTCCCTTAGTTTAAATACCACCTTGGACATCCCCTGAAAAAAGGCTGCAAGCCTAATGGGACTAAACTGGTCAAGAAAGGATAAATAAACAAATGAGCACAGTTTCTACATCAGTGGCTTAAAAGATCACAAGTATAAGAAGATGTGAAAAGAGGAGGTACCACAAAGACTTTGTAGCAGTCTTCTTCCCCCAAAAATATAATAGCAGTTAGTACACGTGTTTTCTAGAATATCCTTGGATTTAGCAAAAGTGAGCTTAGTCCTGACCTTAGAAATGCAAGGAAAATGTTTCAGTACCCTAAGAAAGGATTGTTGCCCCATTATAAAGAGTCTAGGGCCATTGATTGTTTTAGTAGGTGCAGTATGTTTTCTGTGCGGTAACAGTTAAGGTCATCACTTATTTGACTTATATGTTCCAGTATTACAGGTTCTTAGTATCTCATGTGGCATGCACTCAAATTCATGAAGGTTTCTGAATCCCAAGCTAAAAGTCTCAGAAAAACCTGTTGGATTCCATATATAAGGAATGGTTACACATGCTGCGGTGTGATTTTTCAGCATTATTTATTATACTTGTTTGGGTGGTGAGCAAAGTTGTGCATCCATTGCTTTTTCTGGCTTGTACTCCTCAGTTTCTTGGAGGGAGTGAAAAGCAACTTTTTAAATGGGCATTTCTATAGTTGATACTGTTTGGGTCATTGGTCAAATGCATTATACATGCTTTCATAAAAGGAAAAGACAACTTTTCTTGTTTCTGATGTCATATTCCTACTCATTTCTGGAGTTAGCCACTAATTTTTAAAGGTTTTTTTCTTCTCTGTTCCTTTGTTGTCTGACATTCCTTAATGTCAGTTGTAAGGGGCCTTTGGCACCAAACAAATGTTACTGATGTTTTTCCTTATCACTGTTACAGTATTCCTTACAAAAGGGATATCCTGCTGAGGATAACCATACGTCTGACCTACATAACAAAGCCTTAGACTCTACCAAGTGCCATATGTCAGATTTCTTTCTCGTGTCCAAGGTGTAAGGTACTTAACTGATGTACAAGTGCCAAATTCTCAGAATTTCTTTGCTACCAGTTGAAAAGCTGTTTTGAATTTGGTCTGTGAGTTGTTTGTCTTGTTTCAGCTACTGAGATAAAGGTAGATAAGTGTCTCATGGGGACTCTTCCTTATATTTCTCTTGCTTTGGTTACTTGTTTTGTATATTATTCGGAAATGGAAAACATGAGTGTGGGAGCCAGGTTCCCCATTAAGATGGGTACGAACAGTGCCTTTTCTGTTTAGATGCCGAACACAGTCACACTCAGTGTAGTATTTGCCAGGCCTTTGTACCAAAGACTCTGTGCAGCCTTCTGTCCTCTTTAACTCTGTGTTTGGAAGATCAGTTTCTGAAGTTGTTAGCTCAGGGAACCCACCCAGCCAGCCATCCAGACAGATGGATTTAGAAACTTCTGCTGTATGTCTCCATAGTGTCAGATGTAGAACCCGAGGACCATCTGATTATGATGCCTGCTTCCTCTGTTGCATCCCCATTGGAGGCCAACACGGGCATAGCTATTTGCACATCCACTGTGGCTGAGCCTACAATTCCTGCAGATGAGAATGGGGAACTGTGGCTTATCATATCTGAAGTGCCTAGGAGGATTCCCCAGATTTTGGTAAAGGAGGAAGCTCCTGGTACCCTATTTGAGATTAGGCAGGGTACAGGACTTCCTAGGTTTGTTAGGCTGAGGGTTCCTCTTAAGAAAAGTCAAAAGACTAGGCATGTGGTCCCTGTTGACAAGGATCCCCATAAACAGTTGTAGGATTTCACTCAGGGTCTTTTTAAGGCCCTCATGGCCTTAAAACACCCTCAGGGTTTGTCTGTGCCTTTGCCTGTTGTCTTTTGTTCCATTCCTTCCAGGAGTCTCCAAGCTTCTAATTCTTTTGATGAGGACGAAGAGCTAGATTATGGGGAGGAGTCCCTCACTTAATCTTCAAAGATGTATTCCCCTCTTCCCTCAGAATCAGATGAGGATGATTCTCTCTCTCCCCTGATTCCCCTTCTGAGGAGCTGTCCTTTTATGACACCATTGCTAAAATGATTGTTGCATTTCCATTGGGAAAGTTCCCAAGTGTCTGAGGTCCAGAAAAGATATTATGACCTCTAACAAGTAGACTCTCCTAGGCCTTCTGCAGTGCCCTCTGTATTAGAAGCCCTCTTGGATAAGATACTTTTAATTCTGCTTGACAGGCTCCAGAGTCTTAGCCCTCTGCTGCTAAAAGCTAGCAGGTTTTACAAAGTCCTTGAGGCCCAAACATTCCTGTACACGAATCCTTTTTCTGATCCAGCACTGATTTTTCTCTGTGCTGATAAACCTTCTCAGCTGATCCCTTCCCCCAGGCTTTTGCCTCCTGAAAAGGATAGTAGGGGTATGGACAGGTACGTTAAGATGGTGTATAGCTCTTGTACCTTAGCCTTCAGGGCTATTAATTACCAGACTCATGTGACCAGGTATGTTCTGGCTGTACTGTCTAAGGTTGAGGATATTTTGGCTGACATGACTGGCTTTGAAGTTAAGTCATCAGCCATTTCCTTATTGGGTTATGCTTCATAGGTTGCTTGCCATTCCATCAAATGCAGTTGTGAAGCTACCTATTTCTCTCTAGGGAGGCTGCAGCAGAGTGGGTTATCAGGAAGTGTTCTGGGCTCAAGTTACAGTCTCTCTCTGAAGATGTTAAATCAAAATTATTGGACTCTCCCTTGGATTATGCTGCCTGCTCCCTTTGTTGCGACCCCATTGGAGATCAGCACTGGGATAGCTATCTGCACATCCACAGTGTTTGAGCTGCATGCAGACCTCTTTAAAACCTTACAAGATAAAGGGAAGGCTCGACAAATTTTTCTCTCCCCTACACCTAAGTTTCAAAGGAACTACTCTTTTAAGACTCCCTTTGTGCATAGGCATCCCAGTCAACCTTTGGACATCTTCCAAATGAGCATTCCTGAGAAGCCTGCTCAGGATTCTAGGGGACAGAAGTCTTCCTAGTCTAGTCATACTTGATTTTTTTGGATTGATGTGCGATTTTATCAGCTTTTATTAACTTGATTTACACTGTACTATGTTGTTATGTAAACTTCTTAGTAATCATTTTGTACTGTAACTAGCATATCTGACTGTAAATATTGTAACCTTACTTTGGGAGCTTTTCTTCCCAGATCTGTGCTGAAAACCGGCTTAAATAAATAAATAAATTCCTTTTCTGACAAGTCTCCCTCTGTCTGACATTCACCTTTCTCTGCCCCTCAGTCAGATTCACTCTGTCTCTTCCAATTTGGCAACATATTGCCACAAGATTCTTAGGTTTCTTTCAGTTGTCCAAAACAGTTATTTCATGATTTGGAAACCTCTTAACTCCTTTTTCAGAGATGCTGCAGCCACCTACTTGCCAACTTCCTCATTCTTTTGACTCAAGGGACTAATTAGCCAGTTCCTCTGTCTCAGAGTGGCAAAGAATTTTACTCATGAATGTTTTTGATCTCTAGGAATGAGGGCTCTTGGAGACCCAGTCTAGATCTCTCCTTTCTCAACAAATTTGTGAAAGTCCCTTCTTTCAAAATGTTGACTATTCAGTCTGTGTTTCTTCAGCTGCTTCCTCAGGCATATCTGAATTCTCTGGACTTGAAAGATGCCTATCCCCACATTCTTGTTCACCCTCTCTTCAGGAGGTATTTATCTTTCTCTGTTTCTTCCCTTTCACAGGACAAGATTTTTTTTGAGTGCAAGTTCCAGAGCCTTTCAATCATGGCTTTTCTTCCTTTTCCCAAGGTCCTCTCTCTGAAAGCCTTCTTCCAGTCTCTTCTTCCTTTGTAAGTGATATCAGCAAGGGAGTTTCTTTGAGCCCTGAGGATTATGGCCTTTGTCATTTGAATGGTTCCTTTGGCCAGACTTCACATGCTAATGTTTTAGTAGTAACTCAAAACAATTTGGCTGCAGCATTGTCATCCTCTAGACTTTCATGTCCCTTTGTTTCCTGGTCTCAGACAGGAGTTCATATGGTGGTTTTACCAGATTTCTCTGAATCCAGGTCTTCCATTTTGGGTTTCTTCTGTCAACCAAGAGCTTTTTACAGATGCTTCATATATGGTTTGGAGGGCCCCTTTAAAGAATGTGTGGGTCAAGGGGACCTGGTCTTTTCATCAAGTCAAAGGCCATATCAGCATCAAGGAGATGAGAGCTTTTCCTTTAGCTTTAGAGGCTTTGCATTCTTTCTGGGTTCTGGGTCCCCTCTGGATTTCTTCAGACCACACCACTGTCATTTGGTGCATATTCAAGCTGGGAAGACAACGTTTTACCATCTTTGCATGCTAGCCCATATAATCTGGGATTTTGCTATCTGCCATCATTTGACTCTTCAGGAAGTTTACATTTTTTCAGAGCACAATGTGGTGGCAGACAATCTGAGCAGGTCCAGGACAGATCCTTATGAGTGGATGCTTCACAGGGAGGTTTTCCTGGACATTGTCCATCAGTGGGTACTCCTCAAGTAGATCTTTTTGCCTCCCCTCTGAACAGACAACTTCCCAGGTTCTGTTCTAAACTGCCAAGTCCTCTGGCTTGGAAAATGGGCACCATGTATTTTTCTTGGAAGAGGATGTTCCTGTATGCGTATCCTCCATTTCCTCTGTTGCCAACAGTCTTGCACAAGGTCACATGGGGCAGGCCCATAATGTTGTTGGTCACTCCTTTTTGGCCAAAACAACATTAGTTTTCCATTCTCTTTCACCTGGCCAGGGGCAGTCACCAGAAGTTACTCACCAGCTGGATCTTCTCACACAGGGCAAGGGCTCTTTCATTCACCCTCATCGTCTTAGTTGACTCTCTGAGTGATGAGATTTTGATTCCTATTTGACACCAGATTTCTGTGGATGTGCTTTGGGTTTTGCAAGAAGCCAGGAAACTCACTACTAGAAAGTCTTATGTTGTTAAATGGGAGAGTTTTCTGTCTGATGTCGCAGACATGAACAGGACCTTCATTTGGTGGGTATTCCTACAGTTATTTATTGCTTGTATGAGTTGCTCACTTCTGGCCTGGCATATTCCTCTGTTAAAGCACATCTATTAGCTGCTTCTGCTTGTCTGCTTTTGGATCCACCCCTTTTCTCCAGATTTAAATGTAAACAGTTTTTGAAAGGTGTCCATATTACACCTCAAAGAAAGCCAATTCCATCCCTCTTGGGACTCTGATTTTGTTCTTGAGAAGTTGACTCAGCCAGCAGCATAGCTAGGGCAGTGTGAAAGGGGAAAATCCCTCAGGTGCAAAGTGTTAGGGGGTGAGGTTGAAATTCAGCCATTCATTGTCCAAATCAGTTTTTAGTGCAATGCCAGCCTTTAAAAGCCAATACTTCATTTGCTGTCAAGCGTAAGTGTTCTAGCTCTCCGTGTGTGATCTAAACTGTAGCAACTCCTTGCTATACATTTTTTTAAATTAAAACCTGAGCTCTGTAGTGCTCATGTAGGGTATTAACTGATAAACTGTAACAGTTTGCTGTAGTTTAAATGTGTATATATATATATATATATATATATATATATATATATATATCTTTTTTTTTTTTTTTTTTTAAGTAAAAGGTGAGCACCATAGCACTCTTTGCAGGAAATTGCAGCAACTGTTTGCTACAGTTTAAAAGAAATTTTTTTTTAATTTGTTTTATTTATTTTTTTTACTAAAACGTAAGAAAAGGAAGGAGGGTTGGGGACAGGGCACCAAAACAGGACTTGAATGGCTGGTGTGAGGGGGTGGGCATGTCATGTGTGTGGCTGCCTGGTTGGTGTGCCAGTAGAAGGAAAAGAGTTTTTTTTTTTCCGCTTGCTTTGAGGGAGGGGTTGAATGGAACCCATGGGTTGGGTTCTCTCTGCAGGAAGCATCCTGCAAGTTTTAAACTCTTCACTTAAAGAGCTAAGGGAGTGGTGCGCTAGCTGGTGGGGCCTGCAGTTGACAATGGTTCAGCCAGCTACACTTCTGGACTGGGCCACCTTTTGAACCATCAGTTTCGTCTACCTTGCAGTTGTGTACTGGGAAGACTGCCTTGTTCATGGCTCTAACTTATGCCAAGAGAGTCTCTGAACTGCAGGCTCTTATGGCAGAACCTCCTCCTCTTTTTTTTTTTCCAAAGTGATAGTGACTCCCTTCGGACCAGTCCTTCTTTTATGCTTAATTTGGTCAATGACTTGTCTTTGAATCAGACCATTCATCTTCCTTCTTTTTTCCCTCTCCTCAAAATAGTAGCAAGAATGTTTTATATTCATTAGCTTTGCATAGACAGCTCAGATATTGTTTAGATAAGACTAAGGATCTTAGGAATTCTGAGCAGCATTTTGTTTCTTTTCATGGCAAGAAATTGGGTTTAGCTGTTTCTAAACAAACTATCCTCTCTTGGATTTCTAAAGCCATTTACCTTTGACTTCCTTTTCCTGTTCATGCTCATTCTACTAGGTTGGTGGCCTCTTCTGGAGCTTTTTTTCAAGGGTCTTAATAGTCAGTGTATTGGGAAGATGCTACTTGGTCATCTGTGCATAATTTTCTTAAGCACTACAAGTTGGACGTGGTTTCTAGGGCTAGGACAGGTTTTGCCAGGTCTATCCTCTATGGGTTTTTGCATGGTTCTTCTATTGTTTCCTCCTCCTCCTCTCCCCACCTTTCTAAGTAGGTTTAGTAGTCTTTCTTTTTTAAGGAAGTCTGCAACAGTGATAAGGACATAGTACAGTTGTGTAAGATCTTGCCTTAGTAGTAAATGTCCTACTTTTCACTGTGCAGTATTCCATCCCTCCCTTCTTCCTCATGTAGATTTTTTGTTGCCCCCTGGCTGTGGAATCTTTCTTTCTCCCATTTCTGGATGTGCATATTCTTTATTGTTTTCCTTTTGGGTTACTCTGGTTCTCTAGGGGCATTTCAGTTCTAAGGATTTGGCTTTTATGTCACTTTTGTACCTTATGCTTCAGATGTAGGACATATGGCACTTGGAAGGGCCTAAGGCTTTGGTATGCTGGCAGACATGTGGCTATCCTTGGCAGGACATCCCTTTTGCAAAAGTACTGCAACAGTGAAAAGTAGAACAGCTATTGTTATGGTAACTGGAAACTTGAAGCATGGGTGTGAGACCACACCATTAGAGAATGTTGTTTGTTGCTGTTTGAAGGACTGTCATAGGCCGCTGTTGCCAGTGTGCTGTTCTTGGCAGGCATGCTGGTGAGTTTGTACTATCTGTCATAGTAATAACATACACCTGACGACGTAGTAATAACATACACCTGTCGCATGCTCACACCTTGAAGCTCCATGTGAATGTCAAATCTTGGTGCTAATTGGGGGTGGGAGTTCCATCTTATCCAGGTTTCTTTATTGAGTCTGATGAACAGGGGGCCATTTTCCATAGACAATTACAGGCAGCCTTTTCCACTGTACTTCTCCAATTGCAGAAACCTTGACGCTTATGCAGTCCTCAGTGGACTGACCTTTGACTCCTGTTCTATTCTTCTTCCTGAGAAGAATCTGAATATATGTTTGTGGAAGAAAAAGAACCATAGTTTATATACACAATGGAGCCAGTCATGAAAGATGCAATTATTGCAACTTAGAACCACCTAGACTGTTTCTGTTATCACTGCAAAAGACATACACCCATTTCACATCTCAGCTGAATGGAACATCTCCCTCATTGAGTATCCATGAAGTGGCTGTTTTTTTATCAGTTCAGCTTAGGATCCTGGGAGCACAGTGTTTAACAACTCTGCCACCAGACAGAGTCAGAGGCCCTTGGAAGAGATGTGACAGGAGAGTATATGCTTCAGCCACACATAAACTTAGGTCCTTATAGTTATTATCTTATCTCTCCAACTTTCTGCCTTGCCATGCCAGTTAGATTAGATTCTTGAAAAGTTTGCTAGCAACCCTGAGTCTGGGTGTAAGGAGGAGCAGATCATGACTCTTGCAATAATGTCTGTAGTGATGCTATGGCCATAGCCTCTGGCTTAAGAATGTGCCTTACACTGGATGTCATGCTTGAGGCTACCCTTGTTTAAGGAGGAGCTCAGGAACAGGATCCCATTGTAAGAGGGAGGTTTTCTTTGGTCATATCTGTGAAGACCTTGTAAATGACCTGTTGAAGAAATAGACCCTCACCACTATGAAGAACCATTTTTTCATCCACGCACCCTAAGCCCTGTACTACTCTTCTCTTAAAGCCTATCAAACCTCAGAAGAGAAAGAAGATTATGTACAGATGGAGGGAGTCACTTAAACATCACACTTTATTGCCGTGTCCTTTCTTTGCTGACCAGTGTGTCCAAAAATATGTCTGTCTCACTCAGATCAGTCTCAGTGGTCTAGACTGCAGTCTGGAGCTGCTCAAAATGAGGGCATTTCTGTGAGCTCACCTGGCTTGAAAAGTCTTTATCCATGTACTAGTTTGTTTGGGACATGGCTACTGTTGACTACAGGTTAGTGTTCCTAGGTTTACCCCCAGAATGGGCTTTAATTGGTAGTCAGGTCATCTCAAAAGAGGTCTTGATTCAGGTATAGGTGGTAGTGTTGAAAAGGGTGTCCCTTATTCAGAAGAGGAATAATGGTTGGAATTGAACATCTTTCTAGTTCTGAAAGAGGTGGTTTATACCCCACCACCTTCGGTCCCTGTGATTTTAACCAGGTATAGCCAACACATCCAATTTTAGCCTTCGACTATTCAGGGGGTTTTGTCCCTGCTGTTTTAGGGCACCTGGATTCTATCAGTAGATATGACAGGCAGCCAATGACATTATTGTTTGGGGTCTGTACAGGAGAGTCCTTCATTTCATTCTGGGTGAACACTTTTAGTAGTGTTTTGCAATTTCAGCTTTCCATAGCTTTGCAGGAGAAGGCAGTCCATGAATTTACTTTGGGGATCATCACTTAACAGTAAATTACAACATTTGAGTTTGCTAGCCTTTTTCCCCTCTTTTCGGGCAAGATTTCTAAAGATGTCCCATTTTTTTGAGAATATTAGAAGACTAATGCTGTTGTAGCACATGTGAAGGTACTGACATTGGTGAAGTGAAGCATCTATATTAATCTAGAGTTAGCATGCACTGTTGAGTTATTTTTGCTGTCTGCTGGTTCCTCACTATCATCTTGTAGATTTTCTACTGCATAGTACACTTGTGTATATTTTTTGATGGAAAAGTTAAAAAAAATAAGAAAAAGTTGTCATTGTGACTTTTCTAGAAGTAAGGCTGATGTCTTCTCATAAACTGACTAATAAATATGTTTGCAGTAGATAAACTGCACCTAAAGATTACTACACTAAATGCTTGTTTAGTTTAGAGCCTGAGTGTAAATGTGAGTCTTCTGATTGATTCCCCAAAATTTTAACAATGTACTAGACTGAGGTGTTTAAAAGCCTTTTTGTCTTATTTTATTGTAAATCGATTAAATTTCCTACAAAACACAAACACACACACACACACACACACACACACACACACACAAAACTTCACACCATGGAGAGAAAGACAGATAGTGGGAGAGGGAGAGACTGTGAGAAGAGAATGTAAAGGAGAGAAGAATCAGAAAACTGTAAAGAACCAGTTTTGATGTTCTAAAGAAAAGTAGTCCTCCAGAAATTCAGCTGAGGAAACAATCTCTACATTGATGCCTTCTGAAGCAGGGATCACAAAGCAGGAATTATTGAATGAAATGCTTCAGCCTGTAATAAATAACACAGTCAGAGGACCAAAACTTTCCTAAAAAAAATAGACTTTTCAGCAGCTGATAAATTTCCAGGATTGAATGTAGCTTTCAATATAAAATGGGTTTTACAAGCTTAACAATTTAGTAATTAAATATTGTGAAAAGTTCCTGATTTTTATTTACAGTGTGATATTGTTTTAATAAGCATATTGATTTATATATATATATATATATATATATATATATATATATATATATATATATATATATATATATATATACTTTTTAATGTAAAAATTGTTAATATAAAACTGTCAGCAGATTATGGTCATGTAATTTTATACACTAAGAATAAATTGGTTGATTATTGGTCATGCTGCTGAATTTCTTAGTACAAAAAGATCAAATATTTTGAATTATCATTTCCTTTGCCTCAGTGTGTGTTTGTTTAGTTAAAGTTATTTCCTGCACATCAATACTTTTAGCCAACCCTGCAAGGATAATTTTACAAATGCAGTAATTATTTTTTAAACAAGAAATATCTTTATTTAAATTATCACTTACGACATAGTCAGTCATACATTTATTAAATATAATATTCTATAAGGTTATTTTTCGTCTTAAGGATCTGCATCCAAAATCCCAGTCTATCCTTGTTTCTTGAGATTCCCCTCTGTTTTGTCATCATCCTTTTCCACTTTGAATTATAGGTATTTCCTTGTGCTATGTATAAGAGCCTTAACTGTATAGCTCTGAAATACCCCTTCAAATTGGGTAATCCTAGACCACCTCGTTCTGTTGGAAGGATCAGCTTATCCCACTTGACTCTTTCCCTCTCAGATAAAATCCTTCATATCTTTATTAATTGCTATCCACAGCTTCTCCTCTGGTTGACAAAAATATGCCTCAACTGTGTATAAAACTAAATGGACTACAAATATTTTAACTGCTTGTACCTTGCTATCCCTATCCATAAAAATAGCTTCCAGTTTTTCTGTTTTCATATTATCTTTTGTTTAGTCTCTTCCCACATGTCCTTAGCTGCCACACCAGAATCCTTTTTAATCCATACTCCTAAGTACTTCATTTTATCATGTGCCTGTAAATATGAATATGGATACAAAAACTAAAAAATAATTTTTTTAATTTAAAATCAGATTAATTATTAATTAAATTAATTTAAAATTAAAATTTAAAATGTAATTAATTTAAAATTAAAATAATCCATATTAAAATATGGATTTTAATCCATACTAATAAGTACTTTATTTTATCATGTCCCCGTAAATATGGATATTGCTGAACATGTCCGTGTGTGGATACATAATTTACAGCTGTTGCCTTTGTTTTAGCTTCATTAATTTTGTATCCTGAAAAGATTTGAAACTGTCGAAAAATGTTCCACATCACTGAAATGTCATTTTCTGGTTTTATCAGGTATAAAATAATGTCATCTTCAAATAGAGCCAGCTTTTTCTTGACTACCCTACCAATTATATCCTTGAATTTCTGAGTCCCTTATTTTCTTTGCCAGTGGTTCTAAATAGCATGCAATAACAAAGGGGAAAAAGGACACCCCTGCCTGGGTCCTCTGCTCAATCAAAAATTATTAGGGAGGAACCCACCAACTTTCATTTTCACCTCCGATCTCTTATATATCCTCCTAATCGACCTTATACTTTTATTAGGAAATGCAAATGCTTCCATAGCCCTGCTCATAAACTCCCATCTTAGTCTGTCAAATGCTTTCTCTGTAGCAAGACCTACCAACAAAAGTGGCATTTTCTTACATTCTGCTTCCCTCTGGATCATCAGTATTCTGTTAATGTTGTTAAATGTTTGCCTCCCCTCCACAAAACCACATTGATCCATATCTATCAATTTTGGCATCAGCTTTGCCATTCTTTTAGCCATTTTAGACACGCACATTTTATAATCATGGTTTAGGATTAAAATGGCCCTTTATGAAGCTGGATCTGATGGTTCTTTACCCACTTTCGGTATTATAACCACCATTGCTTTCTTCCAGGATGTTGGCACTTCTCCTCTTCTTAAAATACTGTTAAACAAAACCTTCCAGATCTTTATTAGTTTTTTTTCCCTCCTAGCTTCTAAACTTCAACAGGAATATCATCTATTCCTGGGGACTTTCCTGTGGATTGGTTATAAATCACCATTTTTATCTCATCTATTCCAATCCTGTTTGTAATTGAGTCTCATCTACCTCTAATCTTGACATATTTCATTCTTCCATAACCATTTCCATTTGTACCTTTTCTTGATTCCTATATTTCTCTGCTTTATACAGACTTTCATAACATTTTAAAGTATTTCTAGTACCTCTATAGGATCTCTTGTTATCTTCCTTGTTATAGGCTCCTGGAGATAACCTTTTCTACTTTCTGTTGCCTGAGTCGTTGTGTAAAAGTTGTTGTGCTGTGGAGTTATCAAAAAAACGTTGCTTAATGGCAGTCTTTCTAAACTCCTGCATATTATCAAGGTAATCCCTTATTTTCTGTTTAGCATTCTGCAATTACTCCTCTTTTTCCTCTTTGAGATTCCCCTAGTCTGCAATACTTTAACCATTATCAGTCCATCTAAATAATTGTCATTGCTTCTTAACCATCTCTCTCTTTCTTTTATTTCCACCATATTTTTAAACTCCACTTTAATTTTATCCCACTCCCTAGATATATTTTCAGAAGAAATTTCTATCTTCTGTAATAACTCCCAAATAATTTCCACTACCCATTCCTTAAATTCCACTCTCATCATCTGTCGGGTGCTCGGATCCACCACATAACACAGGCACTTGGGTCACTCCAGAAGAAGTGCAAGTATGACGCTGTCATTGTACATTTTGGTGTGAATGATCTAAGACTTACCTCCCTGGGCTACATGAAAAGAGACATTGAGGAACTCTCTAATCATGTAGCCCAAGCTGGTATGACCCTGACCTTGAGTAGCATACTACCTTCACCTAGAATGATACCACAATACAAAGACAAAATGATCAATTTCAACAATTGGCTAAGCTTCTGGTGTCATTCTAAGGGGATCCAGTGTCTGTCTGCCTGGGATGACATGATAGACAAGCCTCGCTGTTTTGCCAGAGATGGGTTGCACCTGTCACCCCTAGATTTTCGAATACTGGCCAAGGTTCTTGCCATCCCCATAGTGCCTTTTTAGGCAAGGCTCAAAGGACAAACCAACCACCATAACCAGCACAGGTAACCAAAAACTAAGGGTAATGCTACTCAACGCCAGAAGTCTCAACCTCAAAATGCACACACTCGAGGCTCTCCTCAGCATGGAGAAAATCGATGTTTGTGCAGTGACAGAAACCTGGTTCAAGGCTCAAGAGAGCACCCCAGCACTGCCAGGTTATAATTCATATCATACCTTCCGGCCTCAGTTACCAGATCACAGTACAAAGGGCGGAGGTGTATCCATATTCATCAAGGATAGCCATATCTCCAGGTTAGTAGCACAGCATGATGCCCCAGAGATCATCCATGTGCAACTATCAGCAGGCAAAACCACATTTCAAGTCGTAGCCGGTTATAGATCGCCCACCATGTCCCAAGATACTCATTCTGCATTCCTTGAGACATTGGAAAATGTAAAGGTCCTACCCAACACCATAATCTTGGGTAATTTCAACTACCCTGGTATAGACTGGGCGAACTACCAATGTTCCAACTCCTATGCTCAGCGATTCATAGAATTTATAAATTCAAATGCCCTTGAACAACTAGTATGTTCCCCCACTAGAGGGGACAACATATTGGATTTAATCATCACAAATATGGGCGCCCATTGTACCACACCCGTTATCACTCCCTCCTTGGTCAGATCTGACCACAATCTGATAACCCTGGACATCCTCACCCCTCCACCTCCCCCAGTCAAAGAAACCATAGTCAAAAACCTTTCCAAAGCAAACTTCAAACTACTTGCATCCGAAGTGGAAAGCTTCTCTGTTCCCTTGCAGAAGGATAATGATATCCAGGATGCGGAATCCTACACCAAGGCACTCTATATGCATCTCCAGGATTGCATGGACCGTGCTATCCCAAATAAAACCAAGACTCCTTCCTCAAGCAAGAAGAAACCAGTCTGGTGGACCCCGGCCATAAGCAGACTTTACAATAAAAGGAGGAGATTTATACAAAAAAGGCCAAATCTCAAGTAGAAAAATCATCCCTGATCAGCATTAGTAAGAAATTGAGGGCCCTCATCAAGTCAACTAAAGCTAATTTTGAAAAGAAAGTTGCCAAGGATGTCAAGGATAACCATAAGGCCTTCTATGGCTACGTCAAAAACCTAAATGGCAACGCTCAGGTCTGTTCTGAGCTAGTACAAAATGGAACAAAATACACTGACCCTTCTGACATTGCCAACATCTTGGCTGACAGGTTCAGTGCAAATTTCTCCCCCCTCTCACCACCTACAGGGTCTATTACCATTCCAGGGGATTGTGCAAGTCCTATTATTACTGATACGTTGGTTAACAAGGCTCTATCTAAAGCTAAAAACACTGCCTCCATGGGACCAGATGGTGTCCCAGGCTGTGTCATACGCGAGCGCCAAAAGGAAGTAACCCCGCATCTTAATAACCTGTTCAGTCTCTGCCTCTCCACAGGATATGTGCCCATAGAATTGCGCACGGCAACGGTGGTCCCGCTACACAAGGGTGGGGCCACAACTGACCCTGGGAACTACCGACCAATAAGCCTGACCAGTCTGATCTGTAAGGCTATGGAGCGAATCATTATAGAACTCATAAATGGAGAGATTGGGAACCTCCAGTCGCTGGACCCCACACAGTTCGGCTTCGTCAAGGGCAGATCATGCCTCCTGAACCTGGTGGATTTCTTTGAGACAGTTACTCAGGATATAGATAAGGGAAAGGAGGTACACACGGCTTACCTTGACCTTGCTAAAGCATTTGACACCACTCCCCATTCAGGTATTATTGATAAGCTCACTAGCCTGGGCATAAACCCTTACGTCACAAGATGGATTGTAAACTGGCTCTCAGACAGATCCCATAAAGTAAGAGTAGCGGGATCTATGTCCGAATCTAGACCAGTAACGAGTGGTGTGCCTCAGGGCTCTGTCCTGGGGCCTCTCCTGTTTGGCATATACTTCTCAGAAGTACAGGCAAGCACGGAAGGGCTGTGGCTGACTAAGTTTGCAGACGACTGCAAACTTGGTGCTATAATAGAGTCTCCGGCCGACATGGAGATCCTCCAGAAGGGCCTAAATGAGACTGATGCATGGTGTCAAAGCCATGGTCTCAAGCTAAATACAACAAAATGCGTAGTAATCCCCTTTGGAAAAAACAGAGTACCCGCAAACTACAACATAGGAGGTAATCCCCTGAAATCTGAAGAAGAAATAAGGGATCTAGGGACCCAAGTAGATAGTCAGCTTTCCTTTGATAACCATGTTGCCAAAGTGGTTAGAAAATCCTTCTATGTGACCCATCTGATCACGAAAGGGTTCGCATCAAGATCTAAGGATGTAATGGTGCCCCTCTACTCTTCCCTCATCAGACCCATTATTGAGTACAATGCACCAATTGGAATGTACCTGGCTAGACATCTCCAGCAGCTGGAGAGACCACAGAGGTACCTAACCAAGAGGATTACTGGCCTCAAACAGTTGCCCTATGCAGCACGATTGAAAAAGCTAAGTCTGTTCTCTGTTGCATACCGCTTTCTCAGAGGTGATCTCTGTCTAACGTACAGAGCCATGTCCAACCCAGAATTGTTGAATATGCTCCATCGTAGCAAAACCAAATCTACTCGAGCTACACGCTGTAGGGATATAAACCTCAACACAAAAATGAATAGAACATGCTGGAGGGATAGATTCCCTTCGCAGAGACTTCCCTTACTATGGAACAGGGTCCCGATCTACATAAGACAGAGTCCCTCACTATCACTCTTCAAGAGGAACCTTGATGAGAGGATGGGTAACAGAAAGTTCACACCGGGGATCACACCAACAGCACTACTAGATAGGGGCCAAGGGTACTAGCTGCTAGTACAAGGGTCTAGGGAACTACTAAAGGGGCGGTGAATACCGCACAACGTGGCTGGGCTAATATATGCCTTCGGGCAGATAGCCCAGTACCAACCTATGAACCTATCAGCAGATAGGTGGGAAAGCGCCAGTGTTTCATTTTTATTTCATTACACTGCATTTTTATTTTAGTCATTATTGACGCGTGATCTGAAATAGTTATAGGATGCTTATCAAAACTTTCAATTAAATGCATATGTTCCTGTGAAGTATATGTTTTGTCTAGTCCAGACCAGTTTTTTTGTATCTTGTGAAGTAATATGTAAATTCACTCCAAAGTCTTACTACTGAATTCACATCTTCCATGTCAGATATTTTTATAAATTTCTTCAAAAATCTGCCCTCCTTTGTTACATTTTCCATTCTGTGCCCTCCTAATCTTCACTGCTGCAAATCAAATAATAGTCCCCACCTATAAGTAATATTCCCTGCTGAAAACAGATTATTTCTCCCAGAATTTTCTTAAGCTTCATTATAGCAGTTTTAGGTGGACTATAAATACATGCCAGTATAATCCTCCTTCCTTGCCAGTAGCCCCTTAGTACTACAAATCTACCATTTTTTATCTTTTTTTCTCCTCTGCTATCAATATTGGAGCTCCTCTTGCAGTCAGTATAAGTACTTCTCCTTTCCTTTGTCCCAGGTTTTCCACTGAATAACTGTCCTAAAAACCTTTCTTTATCAAATCCACACACTCAGTTCTTTCCAAATGTGTCTCCTGTAGCATGGCTATGAGCACTGTACATTTTTTAATATAGTTCACTACTCTTTCTTTTTTGTATATGTCTGTGGGACAATTTACATTTAAAGATAATATAGAAAGCGTCATTTTGTTAAGTTATTATTCCCACCTTTTATGTGCAACAGCTTTTTTTGCAAAGTGTCTAGTTCCAGCTTTTGTGTTACGTGTATACACCAATGTTTTACAAGTTGATCTTTTTTTTTTAGTTATTTCTTGTCATATCTATTTGAAACTATGTCACATCTTACAAAACATTGTTTTATTGAAAACCCTCAAAAAACACACCCCAATACACCTCAAAAAACCTACTGACTTCATACTAACACACAAAACTGTACATATCTTCATATATTGAAGTTTTACCCTTCTAATAGAAAGAGTTGTCCCAGACTGACAGCCACACTCACAGACTTGGGTTAACCTAAAGGGAGGGTAATCCATGCTAAGACGCATGTTACATCCTGTGTTTTTCTGAGTGTTGTTTGGTTTTGTCTTATCTTTATCACTGTCCCAGATTGGGAAAACACTTGAATGCTTTCAGAAAACATTATCTCCTAGCCATTGAAATAAATAAATATTCCGTTTTTATTGCTGTTTCTCAGATTGTCGCCATGGAGACATGAGAACCAGATAACAGAGTTGCTTCTACAAGTGCTCATTTATTTGCTAGACAATGTTCTTTTTTATTTATTTGCTGTCGCAAAACTTGTTACTAGATCAAGCCAAGGGCCTTAATCCAGTCATTCCTCTATGCAAGAGTGAAAAAAGCACATAAACTTTTCTTGTATCCTGCTGTTTTGACCAGACTTTTCTTCTTTTTTTTTTTTTTTGTTGCAGTGCCTACATTTCTTAAAACTAAACAAGGAAAAAAACGGGCATCTGTTTACTTTAGTATCCCCTTACACTCAAAAATAACTAAGAAATCTTTACTTTATAGCATCCAGATTATATCATGCATTATAAAAATATTACTATGAAGAACAACATTTTTTTACGTACACTTAACTGTTTTCTTCCTGTTCCACCATCCTAAATGTTCTTCCAAACATTATTGGGATGAAGTAGGGCATATGGTTTAGAAGTTTGACAAAGTCAAAAAGTCCACTATACTAGGTTTTCTTGTTCTGTCATGCTTCACAAATATAATTAATGCTTTGTAATCCCAATTTTTTGTCATTTTCCAAGTTGCTAGTTTTATTCCTGTTGATCTGCATCTTCCAAATTCAGTCTTTGCTTCTTTCCAGTGTGCTTCTGGTTCTTCTAGCCAGCTCTTGTGCTTTTTTTCTCTCTCAAGCATTTTCCATTGAAACATTGGTGAAGGTTTCACTGGCACAGTCTCTCTGTCATCTTTATTACCAGAAGAAGAAGCAGTATCTCCTTCTGTTTCATAACTCACTTTTTGTTGGACAAACTTTTGTATTTCCTTCTTAGCATGCTCTGCATCAAAAAATGATTTTGTCCCTCCAGGAAAGAATATTCTGAAAATAGCTGGGTACAGCAGCTTGAATCCCATGCCTGTTTCTCAACATTCAGTTTTTAGTGGAATAAGTTTACTCCTCCTCTGCCTGATGTTCAGTGAGTAATCATTTTCCACAAACACTCTACTGTCTCCCACTTTTACTACTTTGCCCTTCTGCTGTCTCCCACTTTTAGTACTTTGTCCTTCTGCCACAGTTTTGTCAGAATCAACTCCTTCTGCTGATAATCTGCATCTTTAGTATTAAAGGTCTAGGTTGCTTTTTGATGGCCAGTTTTGGACCATACACACCATGACGGTGCAGTGGTGCAGCGGTAGCATTGTCGCCTCATAGCAAGAGGTTCTCTGGTTCGATTCTCGGCTGGGGTGCCTTCTGTGCAGAGTCTGCATGTCCTCCCTGCAATCGTGTGGGTTTCCTCCAGGTGCTCTGGTTTCCTCCCAGAAAACAAAGACATGCATCTGAAGTGTTTCTCCCCAGGCCTCTGCTGAAAATTGGCTTTGTTCCAAGTCAGACTTTCCTGGTAAATAAATGTTAAATAAAAGTAAAAAATGTGCCCTTTCAATTAACAACTCCTGCTGTGGAATACCAGTCCAGTTGCTTGTTTGTGCTTTCATAGAATTAATACAGTCTTTTCCTTCCGGTCTCTGTGGTACAGCAGAAAAACTCAGGTTTTCCCTACTTCCACTGTGCTCTAATTCTATTATTTTTTGAAACATCTCTTCTTGAGCAGTCTCATATTCAGCCAGCCTTTTCTTCATTTTGACCTCTGATTTGCTCATCTGAATATCTTTTTAAAGATTCCTCCATTATTTCCAGGCTTTTATTATTTGGGTTGACATACTTCTTCTTCGTTTTATTTATTTATTTTCAGACATTTTACTTATTTTTTTCTCTAGGATACTGGAAGTCATGTCTTGCACCAAAACTGGAGCTTGCACTTTTTGTTAAACAGCTGCAGAATTTTTCTCAGTCAGTGTTTTTCCCTCACCTTTTATGTCCGATTTTCTTTCAGGTTCTCTGAATTTCTTTTTTGTTGGTATCCAGTCAGTACACTTACTATCCAGTTAATGAAATTTACTCAACAATATAAGTTTACTGGCTCTGTCTTTTGAGTTTCTGTTTTCACACTGAGAGAGTTGAAATTAAGCTGTTACTCAGTGTGCAGCCATCTTGGAAGTTAATGCAGGAATTAATTTTACCAGATCCTGAATGTATTGTCATTGAAAAATCTAAACCTGTCACTTCTTGATGTTTATGGGCTTTCCTGTCGTATTGTAATTACCTATTTTTTTGCTAGAGAATATCTTAAAATCATTCAAGAACCAGTATTGGCACTTCAGCAATCTTATGCTGATGCTAATTGTGGACTAGCATAGATTTACTGTTTTCAGAGTGTCCTCATACCAAGAGGAACAGTACTACATAAGCATATTGAGTCCCATAGGTTTTCTGACTCTTATGAGAGAGAATACATTATCTTAGTCCATTGGCTTCCTTATAGCAAATTTAACAGTTGTTGAAGCTGTCACCTATATCGGTTAATTTTTTGAATGGCCAACAGGAGAACCCTCTTCCCTTGAAAAGAGGAGGTGCAGGTTATACATTTACCAGAATTTGAAGTGAATGATGCCTTTTTTGTTTCAGACTTTCCAGGATATTATGACAGTTAACTGCCACAAACAACCTGACACTCTCTGTAATCCCCAAAAGGCAGGCAGTTCAGAGCTCTGTCTGGTAGACCGTGTTTTTATAGTAGTCACAAAGTGAATTCTCCTAGTCTCTCTCCTTTTTACTAAGACTTCGCTTTTAGCCACACACATTTTTGATAGAGAATCTTTTTTTTTTTTTTTTAATGACAAGCTAGCGCCTTGAAACTAATTTTAGACTTGTCAGATGTAAACGCGTACATTTTACAAACTGGTTGAATAAAGACATCATCACTAAGAAATTTAGAATGGTAACATTAAAAAATATTTGTTCGTTTATAGAAAATAGATCTTGCTTAGCAGTGAACATGGCGAATGCATAACCTCATATTCTGGTAAGAATTGTACACATACTGTCCTGAGATTTCAAGCAGCAAATTCTCACTTTTCACTATGCATCTCTGCCATTTAGTAAATACTCTGCCATCACAGTATTTACCAGATGCTTAATTCAAGTTTTTGCAAATTTCAGAAAACAAAGCAAAACATTACCATCTTGCCTTATATGATTGAAGTTGTTGTAGTACATCACAGTAACAGCATTTCTGATGTCTTTTCTGGTTGTCACCAGAGGATATAAGTAGTCATGCTTCTCTCGAAACTTCAGTAATTTAGAAGCCATTGTAGTCAGTACTGATGAAGATGTTATGCTTTTGGGCATTTGGACTAGTAGATGGTCTAACTGTGATGACATATTTCTTTCAGCAGCATGCTATTACATCAGCACAGTGCCTAGAAGCATAACAACTTGCATTTTCCTGGTTCCTTATGAAAGACACCACATGGGGATGCATCATTGAACTGCCCTGAATGTCAAACTATTCCTTAGATTTCCTTGAAATAGTGATGCAGCTTTTACATTCAGTCAAGGAGTTTTTCTAGTGAAAGAATCTGGTTGGCCTGCCCAAAAAAATATGTTTACTCCCCCAGCCTATAACACAAATGTTGACAGGAGAGCAGGCTCTTCAGCTTTTGCTTGGGGGACCCACATCATCAGCCTGCAAAGCTCAGAGCATTTGGTCTTAGCAGAAGAGATCTCCTCACATTACTGTAAAGGAAATGAAAATGTTAGTTAGAGCCTTGACAGTATTTCAGAACATCTTTTTTCCTGATTACTTTCAAATCAGCACAGACTATACTACAGTAATGTTGGATGCCTGCATACAGGGGCCCACTAGATTGTTGCAGCTCTGTACAGAAACTGTTCTCATCTAGCTTAGGTTCATAGGTAAATACTGGGCTATTTGCCCAAAGGCATATATTAGCCCAGCCACGTTGTGCGGTATTCACTCGTTACTGGTTTGTTTGGTTAGTTCCCTAGGCCCTTGCTCTAGCAGCTAGTACCCTTGGCCCCTATCTAATAGAGCTGTTCGTATGATCCCTGGTGTGAGCTTTCTGTTACCCATCCACTCGTCAAGGTTCCTCTTGAAGAGTGATAGTGAGGGGCTCTGTCTTATGTAGATTGGGACCTTGTTCCATAGCAAGGGAAGTCTTTGTGAAGGGAATCTATCCCTCCAGCATGTTCTGTTCATTGTTGTGCTGAGGTTTATATCCCTAGAGTGTGTAGCTCGAGTGGATTTGGTTCTGCTAAGATGGAGCATGTTCAACAGTTCTGGGTTGGACATGGCTCTGTATGTTAGACAGAGATCGCCTCTGAGAAGGTGGTATGCAACAGAGAAAAACCTTAGTTTTTTCAATCGTGCTGCATAGGGCAACAGTTTGAGGCCAGTAATCCTCTTAGTGAGGTACCTCTGTGGTCTCTCCAGCTGCTGGAGATGCCTAGCCAGGTACATTCCAATTGGTGCATTGTACTCAATAATGGGTCTGATGAGGGAAGAGTAGAGGGGCACCACTACATCCTTAGATCTTGATGCAAACCCTTTCGTGATCAGATGGGTCACATAGAAGGATTTTCTAACCACCTTGGCAACATGGTTATCAAAGGAAAGCTGACTATCTACTTGGGTCCCTAGATCCCTTATTACTACTTCAGATTTCAGGGGGTTACCTCCTGTGTGGTAGTTCGTGGGTACTCTGTTTTTTCCATAGGGGATTGCTACGCATTTTTTAGCATTTAGCTTGAGACCATGGCTTTGATACCATGCATCAGTCTCGTTAAGGCCCTCCTGGAGGATATCCATGTCATCTGGAGACTCTGTTATAGCACCCAGTTTGCAGTCCGCAAACTTGGTCAGCCACAGCCCTTCAGTGCTTGCCTGTACTTCTGAGAAGTATATGCCAAACAGGAGAGGCCCCAGGACAGAGCCCTGAGGCACACCGCTCGTTACTGGTCTGGATTCGGACATAGATCCCGCTACTCTTACTTTGTGGGATTTGTCTGAGAGCCAGTTTGCGATCCATCTTGTGATGTAAGGGTTTATGCCCAGGTTGGTGAGTTTATCAATAATACCCGAATGGGGAATGTTGTCAGATGCTTTAGCAAGGTCAAGGTAAGCCTTGTGTACCTCCTTTCCCTTATCTATAGCCTGAGTAACTGTCTCAAAGAAGTCCACCAGGTTCAGGAGGCATGATCTGCCCTTGACGAAGCCGAACTGTGTGGGGTCACGTGATTGGAGGTTCTCAATCTCTCTATTTATGAGTTCCATAATGATTCGCTCCATTGCCTTACAGATCAGACTGTTCAGGCTTATTGGTCGGTAGTTCCTAGGGTCGGTTGTGGGCCCACCCTTGTGCAGCGGAACCACCGTTCATGTAGCACAGACCTAAGCCCACAGCAGTGCATCTTTCTTAATTACAGAACCAGTTAAGAGATTCCCTCAGGAGACTGAGGAGGCTGGCTAATAAATAGAAACTATATAAGTGTATTCCAGAAGTTTGAATGCATCAGGTATACCAGAGGTGAGCATGTTTGCCACACAGTGCAACATTCAGCTTCAAACCTCCTGATAGCTCATTCCACACAAAACTTTATGGATGTTGGATGTCTCTTCATTCACATTGACTTAAAGTAGACACTTCCATTCATTCTGATTCAGAAACCAATTCTCAAAACAAAATTGGATGGTCAACCTAATTCTCATAACACCACCTTTGCTGAGATGTCTTCAGTTCTGTCCTTCACTGATGTTAATCTCTGTTCTTCATGGTCTCATCCTCTACACAAATCCTTAACTCAGCAACAGGGCAGCACAGGGCATCCTAACACCAGGAAACTGAATCTTTCAGCCTGAAAGACAGATAATTCCTTGATATTGAGTAGTCTCAAAACTTGAAATATCAGCTTCAAGGAAAACTTACCTTCTTAAGTATATAAATATTTAATTCATGGGTGTCCTGCAAAGACATATACCTGCTGAATCATCTATTTCTAAGGCTGTTGTATTACCTTAACCAAATTGTCAACCCTGGTGTGCCCATTTGTTGATGTACATGTCTCTGCAATTTCTGTTTTTGTGCCACTGTATCCCTAGGTAGGAACAGCTCTGCCTGCTACATCATTTCTGAAGACTATTCTGCATTTAAGACATTAATAAGACTCCTCTTCCTGAAACTGAATTTCATGATGGAAAAGTTAACTCTATCTTCCTTTGAACCATCTGGTTGTGTGTGTATTAGAAGGCTTTTGTGGAAGGTGGGACTTCCAAGATGGCTGCACACTGATCAACAGGTTTATTAGAGCTCTCCCCATATGAAAACTGAAGTTGAGAAAAGCCAGAAAAAGCCACTGATTTGGGTGGAATTCAGTTACTGGCTAGTAATTACACTGCCCAATTGCCCCCAAAGAAGAAATTTGGAGAAAGTAAGAGAAAGTCAACCAGAAGAATCGTGGCTGATAGAGTCTTGTCATCTTTTCAGTAAAAGGCAGCTTAAGTTTCAGCTTTGCTGCAGGAAATAACTTCCAATCATTTAGAAAAAAAAATAAATCAGAAAATCAGATATATTTGGAAATGTTCAAAATAAGTGGAGTATATAAAGTCAAACAACAAAGGGCTATTAAAATACAAGATGCTTTAACTAGTTACTCACATGAACTGAGAAAACTGTAACAGAGGCTGAAATGGGAAAAAAAACTGGCTGAGCAATGAGGCTTCTCAAAAAGAGCTTTTTCAAAACATAGAGTTTGAAGATGGAACATGCTGATAAAACCCGATGTTTTCAGCTGTATGAGCGAAACTGAAGAACAGACTGCATTCATGTTTTGAAAGTTCAGATTAGCAACTGGAATGATGCTACACAGCAGGAATTGTTTATTGAGAAAGCACATCATGTGTAAGCTTCAAATCTTTCCATAAGAAAGCAGTCAAGGCCTATATTAGTAAAGGCAAAATCATGCCAAGAGAAAGGTTGCTCATGACAGAATTGTGGCAGGAGGGAAAGTGTCATAAATTCTGGAAAGCAAAGTATTGTTAAAGGTTATTATTCACTGTACACAGTGCATAAGAGAAACAATTTTACCACAGCATTCAAGGGAAGTTGGCAGGTGTGAGATTCAAGCTGCTGTATTCAGCCTTCTTCACAATATTTTCCTGAAGGATCAAAAAAAGGTAGAACTGATAAGGGGGAGGGGGTTAATCAATAAAGAGTGAGCCAGCAAGCAGGAGACAACTGCACTTCTCATTCTCCTAAAAATAGTAATGTCCATACAGAGATCTTGCCATTGAAACCTTTCCATTTATCCAAATAAAAATCCTTGAGCATCAGAAAAAAGCACAGGAGCTGACAAGAAGGACCAGGAGTACCATGGGCTTCATCCAGAGACTTATGCTGGGAGATGGAAAGGACCAATAAGAAGACCAGCAATATTGTAAAGTTAGTAAATTGGAAATTGTAAATCCTGTTGTATATAGGAATACACATGGAATTTGTCTTTGTAAGAGAAAGGACCCAACTACATTTTGTTGACTGTGTTAAACTGGTGTATGTATTGTAAAGTATGTACCCCACTTTGTCATACTGTTTAAAATGTCACTATAAACAACAGTAAACTAACTGTAATTAAAACAGTGCTTGTTATCATTAATAGTTGTATAAAAAATTAATGTATGTTAATGTTAAATTTCTAAAGCAGTTTTGTATAGCATGTAGTCAGAGGTATTTTTATGAGAGACAGGAGTCTCGTATAAGTGACTGGTTTATATGTTAAAGATATTGACACAAGAGTATACATTTTTCTCTTTGTTGTAATGTATCCATGTTTACATTGTAACAAAGTCAGAAAAGCTGGACAGAAGGAAGTTAAAGTTAATGTAATGTTATCTTGGGCTGTTGAGCTAGGGATGTAAAAGTGCATTGATCACATTATATGTAGAACTTTGATAATTTCCCCTGTTACAGATGCATGTTGTTTGTAGAATAATGGCTTTGGTGTAAGCTATTAACAAGTGTTTTAAGCAAATAGGAATGAAAATAAGATACAATTATGAGAGGAATGAAACTGGTAAATCTTTTCTTGTATTTGCAAAGTCATTAGCTATTTTTCGTTAGCCAGGGCAAGTAGTTACCCTCCCCAGCATCTACAGATTTAATATAACCAGAACCAGATACAAAGGAGGAAAAGTGCCCAAACCACGCAAATTAACAACCAAAATCTACAAAGACACTTAGGAAGGAGCAGTCCTACACCAGGCACAAATCAAAACACTTTAAACACATAAACGCTTTAACAGAATCACCCCGTTTTCATCTACAAATCAGACTTCATCAGATGTAAAGCTCAAACAGAGATGAAACACTTAAATACAGGTAATTACATAACAAATAGCAGTGACATTAAAATTCAAATTAATTAATTGATTATAAAATATTAAACCCTGAATTTCATGTTAATTAACCAGCATAGACACATAAAGAATGATGAACCGACCTACTAATAAGTATTCATTCTTACGTTCAAATATAAAATAAACTGAAAAAAAATAATGTAATATTAAAAAAAAATACAGTAAAGCATATATGAAAAATAAAATGGAAGAAACTGTAATAAAAGCTTCTATAAATATGTAAAATAATATAAATAATAAAATATGAAATATAAAATGTGAGGTGTAAAAAATGTAATTTATGTGAATAATGTAAAACAACTCCTTATAAAAATTATATATAAAAGAATGTTGAAAAGGAACATTTGCAATGACTATATGAAACATCTCCAAGATCATAATCTAGCAGTTCTCAATTTCAGTACTGGGGCTAGGGTAACATATTCATTGAGCCCAGGGAATTTGTTGACTTCTAAAACAATTTACCAATAAACTTTCCTGTATTCTATTTTTGTCTCCCAGGGCCCCTCTCTAATGTCTACTGGTACCTCTTCCAATACAAAAATAGAAACTTTGCTGTATTACATACTAGTGTGTGTTTATACAATGCATTTTTCTCATTTTTAGTCTTAATTTCTTAATAGCATTCATGTATTCTCTCCCTAAATCTACGCTCAGTTTTACCAGTATAAAATGCATCACATGCCTCACACTGGGCTATATAAACCATTCCTAACGTATTACAATTTGTATAAGTCTTTCCTACAATGTACTTATTTCTGCCTGTAATATGTACCCCATCACTATAAGTAATCTAGGGACACTGAGGGCATGCTACACATTTGAAGGTACCAACCCGTTTATTCATACCTTTATTTTTCTGGCCGCAGTTGTAATCCAGTAAATCCTTTATACTTAGCCCTTTCTTAAATGTACGCTTAAGGGGCTTCCTGGAAATACTATCCAGGTCAGATAAACTGGCAAATTCTCCCATTTTTTTTCAATAATGGCGAATGCTCCTTTAAATTTCTTCTTATTCTCAGGTGAATATATCCTTTCATTAGTAGGCCTTAAAATAGCAGAATCATTTCCTAAAAGGGGTATATATCTATCTTTCCTACCATCTAAAACTTTCTTCCTTACATCCTTGATCAGCTTTGTGGGGTAACCCCTCTCTTTGAACTTATTTTCCAGTAATTCACATTCATTAAAAAAAGTCAGTCATTAGAAGTCATCCTACTCCCCGTGACATACTGACCTTTGACAATGCCGCTCTTCTGATGAAAGGAGTGTGCACTCATGAAATATAATTAAGAATTTGAAAAGGTATCCTTCCGCTAAACTGTAGATCTTAAACTCCATTCTTTTTATGGATAGTCACGTCCAAATAATTCATCTTGATGTAACTAATATTGTGGGTGAACTTCGAAAAGTCAGTAATGTTGGAAATAAATTCTATTAATTTATTCTCAGTGTCCGCCCAAAATAAACACATATCATCAAGGTACCTGTTATACAAACTCTAACAATCAACATATTTAGAAATGAACACAAATTTATGTTCCCAAACTAAAAGTATAATATTAGCATATGTGAGGGCACAACTTGCCCCCATTGCTACCTGACTAATTGTTGAAATAACTCACCTTCGAAATATATAAAATTATTTTTTAAAACCATCTCATTTAATTCTAAACATGTACAGAACTCATTATTAGAAAGTCCCCCTCTATCAATTAATGCTTCTTCAAACCAAATCATCCCCTTATCATGGAAGATAACAGTGAAAAAATCTACTGTATCGATAGTGATGAAAATGATCTTCTCACTGAATAATTCAGGTTTTACATGTTTTAAAAAATGCCATGAATCTTTATAATTTCTCTTTCATTCATCCATATTTTCTTCAACCTATGATCTAAAAACTTAGCTAATAGGGTTGTTATGGACCCTTCTGCAGATACAGTCAGCCTAAGTACAGTCGGCATTCTTATGCACTTTGGGTATGCCAAAAAAAAATCAAAGGAACTTGTGGTCTGATTTGTAGACGAAAATGTAGTGATTCTGATAGTGTTTGTGGGTTTGTGTCTTGATTTGTGTCCTGTGTAGGATTGCTCCTTTCTAAGTGCCTTCATGGATTTTGGCATTTAATATAATAATATACAATCTGAATTTGTCAGTCTTCATTGTGTGAGTTGGGTTCTGATCCTTCGGAACCGACTTGGCCACTTGTGTAGCTCTTGGATTCCAAAAACTCTCGAGCACATCCATTACCCATAATACTTAGGATAGATTACTCCAGACCTCATTTGCCGTTTTTAGCTTTAGACATGATGTTCTGTTACTGTCTCGAGCTTTACCAGTTGAGTGAAATAATTTCCATAATTTCCTTTTTTTCCTCACTTCTAAGCATTGTTCTAGCCTGTTCTTTGTCTATCCCACCTTCTAAATACCTTTCAGAAATGTTGTAGGTGAATTTTTTCACATTTTTTCTTTCTCTTTCTTTCCATTTATCATTAAGTAGCTGTTACTTACCATTGCTGGTACCCCTTACCCTCTCCTCTTACTGCTAGGTAAGTCTCACTACCATTGCTTGTAGTTCTTTCCAAAAAAAAAAAAAAAAAAATTAAAAGCCCCCTTCTCTTTCATTCTTCTCTACCTGTTGGCTTTTCTTGTGTGTGTGGTAGTCTACTTATCAAAGAGTGTGTGTGCATCTGTGAATTGCCACTGACTTCTCATTAAAATGGCAGATAAAGAGAAGGCTCCAGCTGGCTTTAATAAATGTACAAAATGTGGCCATAAAGTTCCTTTTTTGGACCAGCATTTGTTATGTGTATACTGCTTAGGTCCCTTACATTTGCAAGAGGACTGCTCTGTTTGCCACACTTTGTCACTGAGCATTGGTAGAGAGAAAGAACAAGCTCATCCTAAAAGGCCTGCTTCCCTCCTCCTTTGGGGAGGCCATATCTGGATCTCCGGTTCAGAAGAGGACTAAACAAAATTCTGGACATACTTCTTCTACCTCTTCTTCCTCTTCTAGATCTTCGGATGTGAAGAAACGCTCTGCCTCAGTTCCAAGCACTTCCTCAGCATCGAGTCCACCAAGGAAAAAGACATTGAGGTCCTCGACTGCATTGGAGCCGACTTCTGAATCTTCGACCCCGAAGCATGCTTCGGAACCTGTGTCTTCTTCCTCAGTCCCAAAACCTTCATCAGCACTGAAACAATTTAAATGCTCCTGTACACCACTACCTAGGACGCAGTATTCCCCTTCAGTAGACCCCTTTGCTGACAGGCCACCAACTCCCTTCTTGAACAGACCAAAGCCCCCTTGGTGGTGTCCGTCCCTTCTTCAAGGAGTCTGACAGAAGACGACGTGGGTCCAAGGGATGTCAAGCATTCCGTCAGTTCCTACCCCTTTGGGACAGGCACCAGCACCTTCTACTTCCCCCTCCATACCTCTTCCTCAAACCTCTACAGGCAGTTTAGAGTCTTCGGTTCCAAGTTTTCCGTTACTGACCATGTCGGCTCCAAATGTATCCTTTTCATCAGATCGGATGGCTGCCCTGAGCACAGTCCTCCCGGAGCCATAGCTTGTCTGTTAGGTTGTAGGCATTGGGGTTGACTACTTTTTTATTGGAGCCATCTCAGCATCTCAGAGGATAGGCATGAATAGGTTCAGATCCAGCTTTGGTCTCAAGGGGGACCACATCTGTGCAGGAGGGGGCTTTGGCACTGAGGTCTGCCATTTTGGTTCCGGAGTCCCACTTGTCCTTTAGTGGGTCAGCCTTCAAGGCCATGAAGAGGGCATTGGCTACTTCTAGCACCAGGTCGGTTGCCTCCTCTTTGGAGCCTCCATCCCTGACTCCTTTGGTCCAAGAGCATCAACCAGTCCCTCCACAGGGTCAGCAGGTACTGCAGCCTCAGGTTACCCAGCAGGGTACCCCTTCTTCCCCAGACATTCCCACTGAAGAGACCCCTCAGAACAAATTGTGTAAGAGGAAATACTTAGACTGTCCAGAAGAGTCCATCATGGATTTTGATGAGGGCGAAGGGTCCCCCAGGTCAACTCCTAATGATGTCTCCTTTAGAGACATCCTGGAAATCCTTAAGCAGAGAGTTGACTGGAAGTCCCTCAACCCTTCAACCAAGAAATCCATGTACCTGCAGGCTTTTGGTACCCACCCATCTTTTTCCTGGGTGTCTCCACCTGCCGCTGAGCTCATTGAGTTGATCTCTCAGTGAGTGTGGAAGGCTTCTGATGCCATCGAACCAATCCCCAGAAGACCAAACAAAATGATCACAGCCTCGGAGGATAAGCCCTTCTGAACAAAAAGAGTTCCTGTAGATGCCATGGTGGTAGCAGCAGCCACTAAAAAGGAATTAGCAGAGGAGAGTTTATGTATTCATTCTCCCAACAAGGAGTCACAGATGACTGAAGATAGATTCAGGAAGCGAGTTTATGCTTCATCGACTTTTGCCCTACAGTCTTTGAATAACTTGGCACACTTTAATAGGTTACAGAGAGATCTTATTAAACAGTTGTCAGATACTCTCTCAGGAGCTGTTTCTGAGGAGGTACGTGAATCAGTCACCTCTCAGTTGGCTACCCTTACTTGCATTTCTAATTCTTCCATGAGGCTCATTTCACATGTAGCTGAAGGAACTACTAGAGCAGCAGTTCAAGTATTTCCATAAGGAGGCATGTCTGGATGCATTTGTGTAATTTTGCAGAGCCCTTCAAGTCTTTGTGTGTCAATGCACCTTTTGACGGCTCATCCCTTTTTGGCCCAACTGTTAAGAGACACTTTAACCAGGTGTGAGAAGGATGGGAAAACCCTTTCTGCCATAGGAGTACGTTTTTCTACTCCTCAAAGGTCCTTCTGTAGGAACCAATGAGGAACAGGTAAAATGTGGTTCAGAAAATCCCAAGGGTCTTCCCAGAATACAAGTGGTGATGGTTCCCCCAGGGGCAGAGGGGAGGACAATAATGGAAGACGCCACCCTGGAGGCAGATGTGGCCTGCAGAGTCAGGGTTTCTGGGATTCTTTCTTTGGAAATTCTTCCAGTGCTCTTGTAATGAGGTCCAGTTGTCCACCTCTGGAGGCAGTTGGGGGTCACTTATCCCTGCACCTAAAAGCCTGGCAAGAAATAACTCTGAAACTTGGGTGCAGAGAATCATTTCCAGAGGTTAAACAATCCCCTTTTCACTTCCTCCTCCCCATTCAAAGAAATTCCCCGATGTTCCACCCAGTCAGATGGAACAGGCAGCACTTGTTAGTCCAGCCGATGCTAAACATGTGGTTAATCCCAATCCTTCCTGTGCTGACAAGCGGTGGAAAGCCTTTGAAGGATTTGGGGAAAGAAGTGCATTCTTCTGCACCATTTTTTTTTAATAATTTCATTGTCAAGCTCATGTGTTAAAGTTTACATTTGCCTCTTTTTAAACGCATTTACTAAATTATCACTTGTGAAATAAGCAAACTTGTATATAAAAGTAATCAAACCATATTAACAAGTTCACATTTACAAACATTATATGTCATATATATTGTTCTGTACCATGTAATCAAAGCAACTTTACGTAAATTGTTCATTTCCTGCCTTCTCTTAAACATTATTCCTCCTTCAAAACATTTTCTGCATGTATTCCCATATTTTCCATGTTTCTATATAATTTACTCCTACCCTTTTCTAAAGATCCCACTACCTTTTATTTAGCTGTGTCACAATATGCACTGTTTCAAGTATAGTTGGTTTAGACTTTGATTTCTATTCTCTAGTATATTTTTTTGGCAGCCCCCAGTAATTAAACTTAACAAGGCCTTACTATGTCTAAGTCGTTAAGATCCTATATCCCAGCTCAAAAAATAATTTCCTTAGTTACACCCCCATTTGCTCACCCAGTATTCCTACAGAGTACTGTGTAGGGAATTGTTAAAAGTCTGCCAACTCATTACACTCCAAGAACATATGCACCCTTGTACCTCTTTCTTCCCCCATTACACCTCAAACATTTGCCATCTACCTGAGATAAAGTTATTTGGAGTCTGTTTGAGGTGTAAAAGTATCTGTGCAGACACTTCCAGGCAAAAATCCTAAATCTTCTAGAGTTTGTTACATATCTGTCTACTCTCACTTCACAATCTTTTCTTACTTCTGATTGATTCCTATAGTTATTGTGCAGTATTTTATATGCCCTGTTAATTATCATTTTTAACAGCAGCTTCTGCTCTAGATTCAATTGAAAACTCAAACAATGCAGGTCTTTAATTTAGGATTCCCCTAGCCCCTTCTCTTTGTACTTTGATTTCAATCCCTGCTAAGGAAAGTAATCAAATGCTTGCCTCGTTTGAGAATATGAGGAACATTATAACATCTTTCCCTCTTCTGAGGAAGAATCATCTTTATATAATATTATTGCTTCTAATTCTCAAGTGACAACACACTCTTTGACATTTGCTTATGGTTTAGCTGATGCCACTTCCAGAGCTGCTGCTACTAGATATGTTATAAGGAGGTTTGCTTAGTTGTGTTTTCAAAACCTTCCTGAGGTTGTTAAAGCTGAAATTCTGAATTCTCCTAACGACAAGGATGTTGCTTTGGACCATCTACTGCAAAGTTCCTAAATAAAAAGTTTGATGAAAGAGGGAAGCTGAGTCAGAGAGTTTCTCACATTTTTAGGCCTTCCTTCTCCAAGTTTGTCAAAGGTTTTAATGCTATCTCTGCAACCTTTTATTTAAAAAAAAATGAGGAGACATGTCAAGCTTCTGGTAAGACTTTTAAAAAGCAATGGCAGGGAAGCTCCAAAAAAAGGGGAGGCACCTCCCAGAATGAAGGACAGTATAACAAATTTGAATGACTATTCTGAGAACCCCACATCCCAACCTAGACTGCCTTTAATTCTTCCCCAAAATCTGAGCCTCCATTGCTCTCTTTGGCAACAAATGGATTGTCAGAGTGATTCATGTGAAGTTGTTCAATCTCGCCGTTCATTCTTCACTGATGGGTTCGGAGCCAATCCTCGGCTCTGACACGGCTGACTAGCAAGCTCAAAGTTCTTCAGTAGCTCGAGACCCAACTCCTTATCCCACAATGCACTGCTGGAATTATCTCAGATCTAGTTTGCCGTGGCATGGATCTTTTAGTTTCCAGCATTGCTCAAGACTGTTATTGGGAGTTTTCAACTTTCAGCAAGTTTTCTATTTCAGTTTTATATCTTTTACTACTATAACTATATAATTTTATCTAGTTAGCAGTTATTTTCTGTTTTTCTCCCCTTTCCCAGTAAAATCTTTTGATTGCCTTCGGCCTTTTGGCCTTGGGCCTTTTCTTACAGTTGTTAGATAGAGTTGCCCTTTTGGGCTTTTTGATATTGGATTGCTTTAATCCTATTTAACTTTATATAGCTATAAATAGTGTGTTTTTTTTTTACTGTTGTGAATAGTAGTTAGTACTATGTCTGAAGAAAAGGAAAAACATCCAAAGTCTGGGTTTAAAAAATGCCCAGACTGTGGACAAAAGATGTCCGTTACGGATACCCATGTGCAGTGTGTATATTGTTTGGGTGAGGTGCACCTGCAGGAGTCATGTAGTATCTGCCACTCCTTTTTTACTAGAGTGCTTGCAGAAAGGAAGAGGAAGTTAATTGATAGGGATATTATCAAACACCCTTTCTCAGAGGTATTGTCTGACCAGGATGGGGCCAGCAAATTGTCCAAATCTTCCTCAGAATCCAGGACAAAGAAAGGAAAAAAGTCAGAAAGTGTGGTGACTTTGGCTCCACTGACTTCGGAGCCGACAGTCTGTTCTTTTCAGAACCGGGACACTGCTCTGGAACCGGTTGCCGAAAAACCTCCCTCTCTGCTGCTCCATTTGTCTCCATCTATTCACTCATCCAGGTCTTCTGTCAGCCTGTCCAATCTGGATATGGACCGGCTGGTTCAGAAACTCTTAAAGGCACCAGGTCTAGCTAAATTGCTGTTGGCTGAGACCCAACCGTTGGAGCCGAAGACCATTACTCCTGAATTGTCTGCTCCTCCTCCGAGCCATATCGGACCTTCGGAGCCGGAGGAGGCCGACCTGATGATTGTGGATCCCTTGGAGCCGACACCTGCTCCAGTGTTGTCAGATCCATCTGCTCGGATGTTCTCGGCGCCGACCGGGGACTCTAGGAGCCGACACTCTCCAGTCGAGTCCGGGGAGAATAGCCACACCGACTTGTCGGTGCCGAGTCTTCCTCTCGGGGCTTCGGCTCGGGTGAGCTCAGCTCCTACCTCGGGCTCGGAGCCCACAGCTTCAGTGCTGGAGGGAATCGCGGCTTGATCTGAGCTGTCGACTCCTTCTCATCGGAGCCGTGGTGCATTCAAAGCCATGAGGCGAGTGTTGTCTCCTAAGACTTCCACATCTCAAGGTCTGGTCTCTTCCTCTCCTAAAGTGCCTGTGTCAGTTTCTGTTTCCTCTGGTCATCCCAAGTGTAGAGACCCAGAGCCTCAGGTAGCCCCACAGGGTGCTCCCTGCTCTTCTGAGACCTCTCCAGAAGTTCTCCCTGAAGAAATCCCCAGGAAGAGATTATGCAAGAGGAGGCATTTGGACTCACCACAGGAGTCTGTCACATCAGACACTGACTTGGATGAATCTGAAGAGTCCCCTAGATCCCCTTCTGAGGACATCTCCTTTGTGGAGATTCTTGAAATTCTTAAGCAGAGGGGTGATTGGCAGTCCAAGATCCTTACTGAGGACGAGTCGGTTCTCCAGAAGGCATTCGGGTCTCAACTTTCCACCTCTTACGTGTCTCCGCCCTACGATGAGCTTATGGATCTGGTTCCTCGTAGGCCGTGGGAGTCACCAGAATCTATGGAACCTGTTCCTAGGAGGCCTAATAAGTTTATTTCTGCCCCGTCTATAAGTCATTTTTGACCAATGGAATTCCTGTTAATGCCATGGTGGTGATGTCGGCCACCAAAAAGGAAATGTCTGAGACTTCCTCGTCTATCCATCCTCCTAACAGAGAATCTAGGATCATGGATAGATATGGGAAATGCATGTTTAGTTCAGCGACTTTCTCACTCAGATCACTGAACTAATTGACCCATTTTACCAGACTGAGAGAGATCTCCTTAAGGAGTTGGGAGATGCTCTTCAGGGTGCTGTAGCTACGGGTGTATCCAACAAAGTTGCCACCCAGCTCGCTACCCTTATTTCGATAGTTAACACATCCATGCATCTTGTTTCTTACACAGCTGATGGTTCGAGTAGAGCTGCAGGTACAGGAATTGCTGATCGTAGGCATGCCTGGATGTGACTCTTTTCCTTCACTGAACCCTTCAAGTCTTCCTTTACGAATGCCTCATTTGATGGCTCATCCTTGTTTGGGCCAAAGGTGAAGGAGACTTTGACCAGGTGTGAACAAGAAGGAAAGACTCTATCTGCAATCGGAGTCCGTTTTTCCACTCCCACTCGACCCTTTCCTAAAGGTCAGAGGGGAGGAAAGATGTGGTTCCGGAAAGCCAAAGGAGCCTTTCAAGACACACGTGGAGAGCCCCCCTCCAGAGGCAGAGGAGGGGGTTACAAGGGAAGATACTGCCCTCGCTGCAGAGGGGGTCCGCAACACCAGGGTGACAGAGATCACTTTTTTGGTCAGTCCTACCAGCGCTCCTGAAGGGAGGCCTGGCTGTCCTCCTCTGGAGGCAGTCGGGTGTCGCTTGTCACTGTACCCAGAAGCCTGGCTAGGTATAACAAATGACATTTGGGTACAAAGTATCATTTCCAGAGGATATTTCATACCGTTCTCCACCCAGCCCCTTCCCGTCAAAAAAATCCCGGACATTCCACCCAGTCACAGGGAACAAGCAACAATAGAGGTACGCCGATTGCTAGAAAAAAGAGTCATCTAGCCAGTCCCGTCAAACCAAACAGGATTCAGAACTTACTCAAGATTCTTTTTGGTTCCAAAGAAAACCGGGGACTGGAGACCCATTTTGGATCTCAGCAGATTCAACCAATTTGTGAGGAAAGAGAAGTTCCGAATGGTCACGCTACAGTCCATACTTCCCTTTTTAGGGAAGGACAATTGGATGTGCTCAATCAATCTCAAGGATGTGTACTACCACATAAAGATGGCCAGACCATCCAGGGATCACCTGCATTTCTGGCTGGGAGCCAGTCATTATCAATTCCGAGCTCTGCCCTTTGGTCTCACTACAGCCCCCATAGTGTTCACCAAGTGCATGGCAGTAGTCATGGCTCACCTGAGGCGTCTAAGATTCCAGGTGTTTCCGTATTTGGATGATTGGCTCCTTACCTCCACCACCAGGCATCAACTTCTTCAAGCAAGAGAGGCTACTCTAACACTCTGCGATCAGCTAGGCATTACAGTCAACTTCGAAAAGTCTGCCTTGTTGCCATCGCAGCATATCATTTTTATAAGGACAGAATTAGACACGTCAACCACCACTCTTCGTCTTCCACCAGAAAGGATTTGTATTCTTCGCCAACACATCACATCCTTGGTATCAAAGAACAGAGCACCAGCTGCAGAGGTATTGAAAGTACTAAGATTGATGGCAGCAGCAATCTTGGCAATTCCGTTAGCAAGGATGCATATGAGAATCCTTCAATGGCTTCTATTCACGCAATGGTCTTACCAAGAGCTTCCAATGAATCACACAATCCTGATAACGAATTCCTGCAAGAAGGATCTTCAGTGGTGGTTGATGTCTCTTCATGTCACAATAGGACGTCCTTTCATGCTACCCCCTCCAGTTACCACTGTGACCACGGACGCTTCCCTGATAAGGTGGGGGGGGGCTTTTTCAGTGAAAGACTGCCCAAGGCACATGGACAGATCAAGAATCACATCTGCATATCATTGTCCTGGAGATGAGAGCAGTACTTCTAACATCGCAATACTTTCAGGACTCTCTTCCTCTAGGCACAATTGCAATACAGACAGACAACATGTCAGTGGTCTGGTACCTGAACAAGCAAGCCGGGACCAAGTTTTATCCCCTTTGCCGAGAAGCCCTCAGAGTATGGCAGTGGGCAGTGCCATCTCATCGCTTTCTGTTGGCAACGCACATCCCGGGCAAATCCAATGTCATAGCGGACAGACTGAGCAGGGCAATTTTATTGCCTCATGAATGGTCCCTCAAACAAGAGATTGTGGACAGGATTTTCCACAAATGGGGACAGTCTTCCTGCGACCTGTTTGCCATATCAACAACAAATGCAGAAGCTATTTTGCCCTGATTCCCACGCCAGGTCACTCCCCGAGGGATGCTCTTGTCCACAATTGGCCCCTGGGTCTCCTCTACTCATTTCCCCCAATTCCTCTGATACCCAGATTTTTATAGAAAGCAAAGTCACTGGGACGGACAATCTTCCTTATAGCCCCTTATTGGCCTTGGCAGATTTGTTTTCTGTTTTTTTACCACCACATTCTGGAAGACCCATGGATCCTGGACACAGTTCTGGACTTATTGACACATCTGTCAGGGGATCTTCATCCATCATTGCAGACACTGAAGCTAACCACTTGGCTGCTGCAATTCCCCACATAGCCAGGCTTTATAATCTTTCCCATGACACTAGTCAAATTTTGTTGGCTTCCCATAAGCCTTCCACTAGAAAATTGTATCGTAGTAAGTGGAAGAGATTTTCCATTTGGGCTTCCTCCCATAACATTGACCCTTACCAAGCACCATTGTCTTCTATTTTACAATTCTTGACAGAAATTTTCAACAAAGGAGCAGCGGCTGCTACGGTGTGGGTACAACTAGCTGCTATATCTAATTTCCATGTAGGGATCGATGGATTGAATATTATGGCTCACCAATTGTCTAAGGCTTTTCTAAAAGGTTCCTTTCACATGAGGCCTCCGGTGAAGGCACCTTATTCTCCCTGGAATTTGAATTTTATGTTATCGCGCATCATTATGCCTCCTTTTGAGTCTGCATCATCTTGTAAACTAAAATTTCTATTGTGGAAAACTATCTTCCTAGTAGCCATCACATTAGCCTGCAGAGTGTCAGAGCTCCAAGCCCTATCCATCAAGCCTCCATATATGGTCTTTCATGCTGATAGAGTATCTCTCAGGACAAATCCATCCTTTTTGCCTAAAGTATGTTCTGAGATTAACATCAAGTCATTGAGTTGCCAGTTTTCTTCCCTAATCACACCAACAAATTGGAATTTATGTTGAACAAACTCGATGTTCACAGACAACTTAGATTTTATTTAGACAGAACAAAAGACATTAGGAAATCAGATCAGCTTTTTGTGTCTTTTTCTGAGGCCAGGAAAGGTAAACCAGTTGCCAAAACAACTCTAAGTGGCTGTCGGATTGTATCACTTACACATATTCTTGTCATAGCATGCCCTTATCTAGTAAGGTGAAGGCTCATTCAACCAGAGCAGTTTCTACCTCTTCAGCTTTTCAAGCTAAATTACCTTTGGACAACATCTGTGTGGCAGCCACATGCTCTAAACCTCACACTTTTAGAACTCCTTACAAAGTGAATAAGGCCTCCAGGGACAAGGCTTCATTTGGTTCTATGGTTCTGAAGAGTGTACTTCTGTGAGCCACTGAAGATCAGGGTGCTAGGGACGCTACCCGTCAGTGAAGAATGAATGGGGAGATTGAACAACTTCACATAAAGAAGTTATGTACTCACCATAACGTTCCATGTGAGTTGTTCCATCTCGCCTTCATTCTCACTTCCCTCCCTCCTTCCCCTCCTGGCTGGCAGTTGACCTGGAGGCTGTCTTCATCCTGCTTTTTCAATGTGTCTTCATTCCTAGGTAGAATAATTATTGTACTTCTATATGGTACACAGCAAACAAGATCTGAGGTAATTCCAGCAGTGCATTTTGGGATAAGGGGTTGGGTCTCAAGCTACTGGAGGACTTTGAGCTTGCTAGCTGGACATGTCGGAGCCGAGGATCGGCTCCGAACCCATCAGTGAAGAATGAAGGCGAGATGGAATAACTCACATGGAACGTTATGGTGAGTACATAACTTCTTTTTCCTTTTCATGGGATTCCTCCTCATCTACCAGATTAATCCCCTCTTTTTCCTCCTGTCATTCAGCAACTGCTAAATCTTTATTCAAGAATGTTTCTGGTGCCAAAGAAATAAGTTTCATGGTGACCAATCCTAGGTCTTTCCTTTTTAAATCAGCTTGTGACAGTTCCAAAGTTCAAAATGTTATTTCTTCCTGACCTGTTACCTCTTATTCCCCATTTATTTTTTTTGTTGACCTTAGATTTAAAAGATGCTTAGTACATTCCTATGGCACAAGTTTTCAGGTGTTTCTTTGGGTTTTCTGTGTTTGGATCACTTGTTTAATTATGTGCATTGCCCTCTATGTTATTCACTGTTCCAAGGGTATTTGCAGATGGCCTAACTCCAGTAATAACCTACAGCAGACTCCAAGTTATTCAGAATTATCATCATTTAGATGACTTGCTTATCTTTACAGACTCTTTTTCAGAGTGTCTGGAATCTCTCACTTGGTTGGCAACAAACTTGGGTTTCAGGAGAACATTGAAAAGTCTTGTTTGAATAATACTTAAGCAGTTACCAAGGTAATTAATGTTTATACATGACATCAAACTGACAAAGTTGCTCAAGAGAAACAATAGAAGCCCAAACTTGAAACAGTTTAATAATAGGGGCTTGTGTATAATAACACTACTCTTTTAACTTGCCATAAATGATATACACTATATTGAACATCAAGGGAAAGCATGATGATTTTCTCATATAAGTAAATGTGCATAACAAGTCATATAATTGCTTTAACTTGAATTGTGGTTTTGTAACCCATCATGACCATACATAATACTTAAGCTGTTACCAAGGTAGCTAATGTTTTATACATGACATCAAACAGTTCTTCAAGGGAAACAATAGAAACCTGAACTAGGAATGTCACAATCACATTCTGAACAAATAGTATTAAATTGACAATAGTCACTTAGTTTAACCTTTGCCGATTATACAAAATAGAATGTTGCCATTTAAATCTAAAACCTTTCAGTATATGCCATAAAATGCCAATTTATGAATATGGAAAGGGATCTTGTAATCATTTATCACAATAAGTGAATTTGTTGTTTTTAACCTATAATTTCACTCATTTTATAATAAGAAATGACAGATATGCAAATCTTTATATGTAGGAAATGGGGGGAAGAGGAATGCACTGATAATTAAAATGCACTAACTTTCATCAGTGTTCACATAAAACAAACTTGATGCTTTAAGTAAGTTAGCAACAAACAAAGTGATTACTTAAATGCTGGCAAACAATGAAATATAACTTCTGATATATCCAGTAAAATGCATTGTATTATAAACATTAGGTATAAGTATTATTACCATCTATTTATATTAAGTAATAAATTTTGAAAGACTTCATCAGTAAGGGTGAATATGTTAAATAACAGTGTGCTGTAATCATTTACTGAGGTTTTATATATGATACATCCTACTTTACTATGATTGAATTGCCTGTCATCTATCTTTCATGTAAATATTAATTGCTTATACAATAAGTAGACATTTATATTGTATTAGAATTCTGTCTAATCTATAGTAGTACTATATCTGTTCAAAATAATATAAATATTGCTTATTCCTATTACAAATATTCTCCATATGATAATTCAATTTATGGAGCTCAGATGTTCTGGATTGTCACGGTATGAGTGATAATCTGATGGACTTAGATTTATCCATCAGATTAGGAATGATTTTCATGCCATGGCTAGTGCGGATCTTAGTTTTGTTAACATTTATTAATTTAAATTTAGTTGACAAAAATATTTTTAGTATGCCTGACCAAAACATTACTTTATTGGTAAACATTCAAAGTATAAAACTGATAATTTCCTTTAAAAGCTCAAACACATACATTATAGTTATCAGAGGAAAATGTTTAATAGTCACAATAAAACAAAAAAAATGCATAGTTTAAATAACCTAAGATGGATTTAACTTTATTATCTTTAAATACCAATGGCTTAAATGATTCTAGCAAGAGATCAAATCTATTGAAATGTTTAAAATTAAACAAAGCACAAATTGTCTTCCTTCAAGAAACACATTTCAAAACAAATGACAATTACAAATGGAATCCTAGGGAATATATGATATTGGCACAATCCACTTATAAGACAAAAGGGGTAACAGTTTTATGGAAAACAAATGTGATTAACCCAGAAATATTTTATAAGTGTGAAGATAAAGAAGACCTTATGGCATTTGTAATAGTTAAATATAATAACAGAATATGGACCCTAGCCAATATATACTGGTTCCCAGGCACTGGAACAGGAACTGTTAAAAAAAACACTTGGATTTAATTTCCAATAATTATAAAGGCAACTTAATATTAGGAGGAGATTTTAACTGTATATTTAATATTTCTAAAACTACAAGTAAAAAAACCACTGTGTACATCTGCTGTATCAAAAGCTTTAAACAAGTGGGTAGAATAATTTCATCTTGTAGATACTTTCAAATTTAAAGAAGCTAAATCTTTGTTATTTTCCCATCAAGATCACAGATTTGGTACCCAAACTAGAATAGGTAAAATATTTGCTCCCCATGACCTACACTCTAAAATTATTAATTTCTCAATCACTCCCTGCCCCTTCTCAGACCACAATTCATTGATACTAAAACTTCAAAATGAATACAAACCATTAATCTTTAACTCCTGAATTCCAGCATATATAACTAAAATTAGAGTTCAAACCCTGGTTGTTATCTGAATTATAGTTCTTCTTAGATATTAATTACACCACAGAGATACATAAAATAATGATATGGGACTCATTAAAAGCTTACATATATGGTAAAACCCTAACTTGGTATAAAAAAAATCAGAGAATGAGATTCTGAATTATTAGATCTACAATCCAAACTTTTGTCAGTAAAAGCTAAAAAAAATCAAAATCATTTGGAGATGAAAAAGAAAGTAGAAGTATTAAACAATAAATACAATGAAATTCTAACACATAAAACTAATTTACCTTTAGTAAAACTAAAAATTAATACCTTGGCCACTTCTCCCAAATATCTACATAATTTATCCACAAGAATCAAAATACAATGGAAAGCTCATAGCATTAAAAGTGTCTTCCATGAAAAGAAAGGGAAAAATGTCTCTGATATAGGTGACATTCTTGATGCCTATAGAAATCAATATATAGAACATTTCCAAAAAGAAAATATACATGTCGATCAGTTAAATCTAGATGATAAATGTTCTAATATAAAAAATACCAGAAAATTTAAAACTAGATCTGCAAGCACCCATATCCTACAAAGAAATTACAGATGCAATAAAAGAAAGTAAGAATAATAAAGCTCCAGGTATAGATTGCATAATTATGGAAATGTATAAACTTTTTCCTTCAAAGATACTATCCATCTTCCATAAAACTCTATTAGAAATTCAGTCACAAGCTTTAATACCACCCTCTTGGTGATATTCCTTAATCACACCAATGCTAAATGAAAACAAATCCCCAAACCTCTGTACCTCATATAGACCTATATTATTGTTAAATAATGACTATAAGATATTTATGACAATATTAACTGACAGAATGAAAATACCGCTATCCAAAATAATAAATAATGACCAAACTGGATTTATTTATCATAGACACACAGATGACAATATTAAAAGGATAATTTCTCGTATAGATTATGTTAGTAAAGAAAATAAAGAAACACTCATAATTGAGTTAGATATAGAGAAAGCCTTTGATTCCCTAAATTGGGACTATTAATTCAAAATCCTAATGCTATTTGAATTTCCTGCATCCTTTGTTCATCTCCTAAAGAATATATATATATATATATATATATATATATATATATATATATATATATATATATATATATACACACACACACACACACACACACACACACACACAAGGAATTTGGAGTATGCCAAGTTAGGTCCTTTTACCTCTGAATGTATACATATAACAAAAAGCACTAAACAAGGATGTCCCATGTAACCAATTCTGTTTGCTCTGGCTATTGAAATATTGGCAGATTCAATTCGTAACAATGTAAACATCAAAGGAATAGATGTTTATGAACAATACAATTCTAAAGTAATGCTATTTGCTGATATATTACTAACATTATCTAATACAAAAGAGACATTAGAAGAATTAGATATATTAATTGACAAATTTCACATGACTTCAGGACTCCATTTCAATAAATCAAAATTAAAATTTTTATTTTTAAATAAAAAAAAGAACTGCAGACTAAGGGGATCACATTATAGGGAAACAAGAATCTACCTTAAAATATCTAGGAATTGAGTTGTGCACGGATAATAATGAATTAGTCTAAAAAAACTACAATAAAATCATCAATACAATTAAAATCTCGGTGGAAAAATGGAACAAAATAATATTAACATTTGAAGATAGACTACAGTTAATAAAAATGTTTTCACTGTCCAAGATCCTATATATATAGCCTTGCAATACAACTGTTACCAGAAAGGAATATACTTAAAGAAATAAATTCATGCCTAATAAAATTTTTATGGTTTCCCAAAAGAAACAGAATAGCTTTAATACATCATATCAGACCATGGAAATTGGGAGGGTTAAACTTTCCGGATATAGAAACATGTATAAAAACATCAATATCTAAAACAATCTCAAATTGGATAAGTCCAAATTACTCTGCAAATTGGAAAGAATTACTAACTGTAATATCAATAAATGAATTTGATTTACAAAACAAATTCAAATAACAGATAAAAACAATTTTCCATGGCACATATTATGTATTAGTATGCAATATAACATAACTAAACCCACTAAAACTCGTATGATTAACTATTACATTGAATCATTTAGGAAAATTATTAATGCAAATATAGATTTAAAAATCTGGTTTGATCTTTTAACACTTTTTATAGCCACAAAGAACTTTCCACATAAAATATATAGAAAATTATTAATCCCTGGGAACAGAAAGGATTTATTTGTTGGCTCCAATGTGTCAAAGAACTAAAAGTTTTAGATATGCAAGTAATAAAAACAACATACAAAATTCCACAACAGGACTGACTAACTTTACAGAGTATTCTGTCATATTCACAAGATTTAAGTAGAATAATTAACAATTCTTCATTTAAAGAAATACCTAAATTTATGAAATACATATATGAAATCATATATAATGACTTTGACATGGGAAACAGTATTTCAAAATTTTATAAAATATTGATAAACTATAAAACAACACCCAAAACCTCATATTGGAAATATATAACAAAAGGACACTCAGTACAGTTAACTGAAGATATTAAAACAGATGTCTTATTATCGATAAAATATACATCCTTTATACAATACTGGAAAGTTTTTGATTGAAGATGCTTGCACAGAGCATTCTTAACCCCAGATGGAATCAGTAAAATTAGTTCTTCCATAAAAGGAATATGTTGGAGATGTGAGCAAGTACACAGTGCAGATTGGAACCACATTTTCTTTGATTGTGTTAAAATTAAGCCATTTTGGAATGGTACTAATAACTTTCTACAAGCTTTATTTAATGAATCATTTTATTTAACTAAAGCTCTTGTATTATTAAATGTGAATGAAGGTCCTCATTTGAATAGGTCAAACATGTATCTAGTATGGACAATACGTGCAATTTCAAGGAAGTGTATAACAAGAAGATGGAATACAAAAACAATACCAACTTTGGAAGACTTCTGCCGCCTACTGAAGACCACAACATTATTGGAAATTAAAATTAAAGAACTAAGAATTTATCCAAAGCCATTTATCAACAGCCCTTGGGGAAAAGTCTTATCGTTGATTGAAATTATACAGTAATTAATCAGACACTCTGATAATGGATTGGACATATTTATAAAGTAACTGTATACGTTAAGATCTGTTATAGTGTCAGGCTTATGTAAATAGTGTACATAGTTTTTCAAGATGTTATGTATATGGAATGGAATTCATTCACCTACGGTGGTGGGGCTGCGGAGACGCTGTCTGGTTCGATTCTCAGCTAGAGCGTCTTCTGCGTGGAGATGTGTGAATGGGCGTACCTTCGTTGAAGGTTGTGCGTCAGGGTTGGTAACTTGGCACGTAAAAATCAACTACCAATCATTAGCGGACCGGAGTTCCGCTGTGGCGACCCCTAACCGGGAAAAGCCGAAAGACACAACAACAACTATGGAATTCATTCAGATGTATTTGAAAAATAAAAACACATTTTTGAAAAAAAAATTTTGTTTGATTCCTTCTCACAGGATTGTTTTCTGAGGGTGTCTCCTAGATACCTCAGTTCAAAGTGCTCTTCTTCCACAGGAAAAAGTATACCTATTCCCAGTCTCAGTAGGGGAATTTCTCATGATACTAGGATTCATGGCTTCTGTGATTCCAGCAAGACTTCACATGAGAAAGATTAAATGGAATCTAAAAATCCGTATGTTCCCAGCATCAACTTCCCCTGACAATCCTGATTCATGTTTTAGGGTTTGTGAGAAGGGAACATCTTTGGTGGAGAAACCAGATTTATCTGAATCTGGCTCTCCCATTTTCCCTTCCAGCTCCATCACAGACTGTAACAACAGATGCATCAGACTTTGCTTGGGGAGTAGTGTCTATAGACATACAATTGTAGGGTCTCTGAAACAAAAAAAGATAGATCAAAGCACATAAATGTGAAAGAGATGTTGGCTGTCGTAAATGCTGTCTCTCAATCATCTATGGTCCCCAGGGCCATTATGTGTTATTAAAGATGACACCAAAGTAATGTAGTAGTTAAACAGAAGGGAGCCAGATCTTACCCTTTGTGCAGACTAGCCATGATAGCCTGGGATATAGCTTTTCTGCACAATCACACACTACAAGCTGAACAGGAGCAGGACCAAGACAGATACTCACAAATGGAAAATGAATTGGGGGATCTTCAAGGAATTGATCATCTGTGGGGAACAACTCTGATGGATCTTTCTGCCCCAGACAGAACTGTCAGTTGACAAAATTTTGCTCCAGCACTTCATGTTAGAAGGCCTGGAAAGCAGATGTCTTCTATTGTACTTGGACAAGAATTGTTCCCTTTTTGATTTTCAGACATTTCCACTGATACCCAGGACTATTCTGAAGATTCAGGACTCTCCGAAGATCACTGTGGTACTCCCTTCTGGCCCAGGCAGTAGTGGTTATCCCTTCTTTTGGAAATGACCAAAAACAATTACCACAAGCTTCCTCACTGACTGCAGTTACAGAAGACAAGGGGTTGTTTGGTGCACACAACTTGAAACAACTGCAACTGACTGCCTGTCTAGATGAATAGAGTCTTAATACCTTTTAGGCACCTGTTTTTTAAGCACCTGCAGAAGGTATTAAATGAGGCAAGAAAACCCGATACCAGAATATCATGAAAAGCTAATGGAAAATGTTTTCTAGTTGGTGTAAAGACAAGAACCAGGACCATTTTAGGCTAGTGCTTCTCTGGGTTTACAATTTTTGTATGTTATTAGTCCCTGTTATTTCTTACTCCTCCATCAATGTACATTTGTCAGCCATTTCAGCTTGTCTGCCCATGGATACCCCTCTTTCATTACAATCCCATGTGAAAACATTTTTCAAAGGGGTATTTCATATCAAGCATCTTAAAAAACAGAGGCTTCTCTTTGGGATCTGAAATTTGTCTTGAAAAAAATAACTCTTGCTCAGTTTGAACCAGCTCATCAGGCTAACTTAACATGGAAAACAGTTTTGCTGATTGTTCTGACTTACGCAAAAAGAGTATCTGAGTTGCAAGCTGTTATGGTAGGTTTTCTTAGAACTAGTACTTCCTTTATTCCTAAACTGGTATCTTAGTTCACCTTGAGCCAAACTGTCCTTCTCCCAGTTTACTGTCCAAAACTTAAAATGAGGGAGAAATGGATACTCCACACTCTGGATGTCCATAGACAGTTCTGATATCTTGGCATAATTAAAACTTTCAGGAATTCAGATTAGTTATTCATTTCTTGTGAAGGTAATAAGAATGGAAAACCTCTGTCAAAGCAGACTATATTCAAGCAGTTATCTCATACTATTAACTTTTGTTATACCCACCACAATAAGGCAATTCCAGACAGGGTCAAGACTAACTCTACCAGGGCCTTGGCTTCATCTGTGGCTTTTTAGAAAGGATTGGGTTCTTTCTAGAAGTATTCTAGAAGTGACATTGTGTTCTTTTCTACATACATTTCCAAAGCACTACAAACTAGATTCTTTCTTCAGGTCTGGGACAGGCTCTGCTATGGTCATTTTCCAGGAGTTCCTGAAGCTTACCCTCATCCTTCCTCCTCCCAGTTTAAGCTGTGGAGTCTACTCATATAGCTAAGGCTACTACAGCAGTGATTTAATTATGAATATAGTATAGTTGTGTAAGTACACTCACTATAACAGTAGATGTTCAAATGATCGCCGCTGCTGTATCCACTCCCTTCCTTCACCCCCTACCCCCTATTTTTGTAGGTTTTTGTTGCTAGGGTGAGGATTTTTATATTTATTTTCCTATCATTGAATGTTTTAGGACTCTAGTCTCCCTGTCCTCAGCTGGCATGAAACCTCTCTTTTTCTTCATCTGCTGGAGTTGGTTAACAGTTTGAGTGTGTGGAAGATGCCCTTAAGCTTTGGAAGCTGGCTGTCTGTTATATCATTGGCAGGATATTATCCATATAGCTAATGCAGCAGTGACCTTTCAAACATCTACTGTTATGACAAGTGTACTTACACAACTGTGCCTTTTCCCACTTAACTGTTAAACAGAGAGGAATGTAAGGAATGGGTAGCAGAAACAATTAGAGTCACTAGGGAAGTTAGGAATTTCTTCAGAAAAAATAGCTTGTGAGTGAAATAAAATGAAAATGGAATTTAAAAGTTGGGTAGGAATAAGATTGAGAATAATGTGGGGAAAAAGTGATAGGAATTATTTAAAGGGTTGAAGTTAAAGTATTACAAAATAAGGAGAATTTTACAGAACAAGAAGAGGAGCAATTGCAAAGTGCTAAAGGGAAAATAAGGGAGTATTTTAATAATACACAAGTTTAGAAAGGTTGCTGCTAAGCAAGTCTTTTGTTTATAATTCCAGAGTGCTGAAACGTTTTAGCCTAACAACTTAAGCAACAGTAAGTAGAAAGGTTTTTGCTAAACCTAGTGAGCCTGTAACAAAAAATTAGCCAGAAACCCTATAGATGTTTTAGAGATGTTTTGGAAACTTTTGAGAAAATGTGTATAAAACAGGAATGAGGAAACCAAGAAAAGACACAAATGGATGTATTTATGGGAGGCTTAATTATGCAAAGGTTAGAAACAGATGAGGTTCAGTAATTAATATCTAGGATAGGAGGAGATGTTATAAAAACAATAATGTGTTATCAATCAACAGGGAAGTCTCCAGGAACATATGGTATTCTTGTAGAAGTTTTGGAAGTCTGAAGGGAAGAAAGTGATAATGATTTGGAAGTTTTTTAACAATATTTTGAAAGGGAGCAAGTTACCAGCTTCTTGGTAAAAAGCTGTGGTGGCTATATTTAAAAAAAGAGTAAAGACCCTTCAGACCCAGCTAGTAGCTAACAGAATGATGACGATTATGTCAAACAATATAGGCGAGTATCAAAGCCAAGTGTGAAATACGGAGCAACGTGAACTTGATTTTATATATATACATATATATATATATATATATATATATATATATATAAATATAAATATATATATAAAAGTATGTGTGTGTGTGTGTGTGCGCTTAGTATTGTGTAATGCATGACAAAAAAAATGACCTGTGATTTCTGCATGCTAAATAGACATAGTGTCATAAGATCCATTCTCAGAGGAAGGATGTAGATCAGATTGCAAGTGAAGTGTGCTGTATCTTTCAGAAGCATGTCAAGGCTGTGCGTGCACATATAAATTCCAGACACATGCACTCCCTAGTGCCATTTTGTAAGAGCGTGTGTGATTGTAGTTAAAGTCAGCAAACCTATATAGAGATGTGTTTGTATAGAATAAAGCTGCTTGAACAGAACCCACGAAGACTCTTCTATTGTGTCCAAAGTAGGAGAGTGACAGGGGTCTTCCAAGATTTAATCCCTCTGTGGTGAATTCCAGAATTAGACCTATTTGTCTCCTCTCTGAACAATCAGCTGGCAAGATTCTGCTCCAGGACTCCGTTCAAGAAGGCCTGAAAGACAGATGTCTTTTACTTTATTTTCCTTGGACAGGAATCTTCCTGTATACTCTTCCACCCTTTCCACTGATATCCAGGATTCTTCTGAATATTCAGAAGGAATCCCCCAAGGTCATTGTAGTGACTTCCTTCTGGGCTAGGCAACAGTGGTCCTGTCTTCTTTGGGAAATGACCAGGGGCAATTACCACAAGCTTCCTAACAGAATGAATCTACTGACACTGGTGTTTGATATACCCTGACCCCAATCAACTTCAGTTGACTGCCTGAATGGTAGGATATTTTTTTCCTTTAGGCACCTGTTTACTGAACATGTGCAGCAGGTATTAGTGGTAAGAAAGCCTGCTACTAGAAAATTACATATTAGCAAATGGAAAAGGGTTTCTAGTTGGTACCAACCAGCACTCAATCGGGTCTAGTTGTTCTCTGGTTTTACAATATTTATGTGAATTACTATCCTATGGCCTTTCTTACTCCTCTATCAAGGTTGGCCATTTTAGCTTGTCTGCCCATGGATCCTGCTCTTTACATGTATTCTCATGAACAGCACAACAGGTATCGCACTCACCTTTGATCCAGAAGGCTGTAGGTTCTATTCCCACGCCAGATAGATTGATTGCTGACACTGCAGTGCAGCATAATAGGGGTGCTGCACTCCTCAGTGTACCATCTTTCAGATAAGACTTTAAACCAAAATCTGCTTGAATCGGTGGGAGCACAGGTGGATGTAAAAGATCCCATGGCACCTGTGGAAAAGAGTAGAGGAAGTTTCCTGATGCCCTGGACAAATTTCCCCTAGTATAAATACCACCTTAAGTCTCCCCTGAAAAGACATTGCTGTCCTAACCCGATCAGCAAAGGATAAAGAAAAAAATAATGTTTTTGAAAGGAGTTTTGCATAAGAGGCCTCCAAGAAAACTGGTGGCCCTTCATTGGTATTTTAATCTTCTTAGAGAAGATAACATTTGCTCCATTTGAACCAGCTAACCTGTCTGACTTCAGGTTTTAAACATGAAAAATGGTTTTACTGATTGCTCTAACCTCTGCAAGAACAGTATATGAGTTGCAAGCTCTTATAGTGAGTCAACTGTATCTCATTATTCACAGAAACGGGGTTTCTTTGAGAACTAATCCTTCTTTTATGCCTAAAGTGGTATCCACGCTTACATTAAGCCAAACTATCCATCTCCCCATTTTCTTTTCTTAACTCAAAAATGAGGGCAAAAGGATACTCCATACCTTGGATGTCCACAGATAACCTGGGTGCTATCCTGACAGTACTAAATCTTTCAGATATTTGGATCAGTTGTTTATTTCTTGTAAAGGTAAGAAGAAGGGAAACCTCTGTCAAAGAGACTATTTCCAAATGGTTGGCTCAGTCTGTTACCTTTTGTTATATTCACCACAACAAAACTATTCCTGACAGGGTTAGTTCCCACTCTACCAGGGTCTTGGCTTCATATAGCTGGCTGTTTGGAAAGGGCTGAATTCTAGAAGTGTTCTAGAAGCAGCAACTTGGTTCTCTCTACATTCATTTACAAGGCATTACAAGCTTTATTCCTTCCCTAGGTCCAGGCTTTGCTATGACTGTTCTCCAGGGGCTGCTGGACCCTTCTCATTCCACAAATGTACTAAGCTAGGGTAATCTACCCAAAGAATTAAATCTACTGCAGCAGTGATCAATATGATGAACATAGTACAGTTGTGTAAGTAAACTTGCCATAATAGTAGATGTTCGAATGATCACTGCTGCAGTAGCCACTCATCCCTCCCTCTGTCCACCTCTGTTGTTTACTGGTGTGTTGTTTTTTATTAGGATGCAGGCATTTATTTTTGTTGTTCCTAGCATTGCCATTGAAGCTTTGGAAACTGGCCAGCTGTTATATCCTATACAGGATGCAACTCATATAGCTAGGGCTACTACAGCAGTGATCATTTCAACATCTGTTGTTATGGTAAATTTACTTAATCAACTGTACTTTCTTGCAAAGATACTTCCCACAGGTGGTACATGAGCACACAGGCCAGATAGGCAGTTCTATACACACAAGCACCATCCATGCAAGAAACAGGCATCATGTGTGATGTTCTTCTTGTTTCACTGTTGAAGTCATCACATTTGGGTTATCCTGTCAGGGGTAGCCCTCAATCAGCCCGAATACCAGAGTTTGTATTTCTGCGTCAGTTGCTGTCGCTCCAGGACTGATGTCAGCTCATCAGTGGTATAAAATCAGGCAACCGACACTATTACATCAGTCTTTCTTGCCGAGGGGCCCGAAGCAGAAGCAGTTCACACGAGTGCCGGTCGGCTGCTACCTAAGTTTTGTTTCCAAACTGAAGCTGAAGTCTTCTAAAGCTAAGTACCCCATTGAGGATCCTTTTTTCTTGCTCTAACCGATGTCAGAAAAAGTTAACAGTTGTCTCGCCTGTGGAAAGCAAATACCACACCGAGACTTCCATTCTTACTGCATCACCTGTTTTGGCTCAGAACATGACGTACCTTGCTGTCGCTTTTGTGTTGTTCAACGCCAGAATAATATGTCGTCGGGCGCTTATTGTAGCTAAATATTTTCTTTGTCGGTCCCCATATTCTGATATGGCTTTGGTAAGCCATCCGACTACCGATCTTCTGAAAAAACGTAAGGATAAAGACAGAGACAGACCACACAGATCCAAAACTGCCGATGACTCTTCCATTAAGCTAGTTATCAGTTCTCTTGTCCTCAGTGAGTTGCTTTCGCAGCCCCTGGTGCCTGCTTCTGTGGATTCGCAGGCCACTACCAAGACCCGTTCAGAGTTCAGTATGCAGCAAGACTCTTCTTTGACTAAGGACCCTGTGGATGTCTCTACCTTGGATGGGTCCAGAGCCGCTGAGCAGGCACCGGCTTCTGAGGAAGTTCTTCGCACTATCGATACTCGACACAATCCAACGACTTCTTTCTCGTCTTCAGTTCTTTCTAAAACTACCGAGTTTCTAAGGCCCAGGGTATGAACTACGCCTAAAAAAACGATGACCCAAGCTCAGGCACCTGCTTCCATGCCTCAGTCTCAAATGCTTATTAGGGAATGCCAACCTACCCCTTCCAAAAGAAAGAGACTTGTCCCCAGCAATTTTATCTGACCAGGAGTCCGATGACTCTAAGGTTTCTAAATGTGAAGACATGCAACCCTTATCCGCTTATGAGGATTCAGATGCAGAGGAATCTATTCCTTCTGCCTCTCCTCCAGAGGATTTTTCATTTTTGAAACCCTACATACTTTAATGGAACATTTCCAATGGGAATGTCAGAACTATCCTCAGCCCAAAAAGAGACTCAGGAAGGGAATTCTTAGATTTACCACAGCACAGACCTTTAGCCATTCCTCTTGTCTTGGATGTTGTGGATGATGTCTTTATGGAATCCAGTTTGACTCCTGACACCCTTCCTCCTACTCCCAGGAAACCTAGCAGGCATTACAGAGTCCCTGACTCTCATAAATTTCTTTTCAAAAATCCTACTGCTGACCCAGAGGTCATCTCCCAAGGACCTAAAGAAATTAAAGCAACCACAGCTAAGAATCCCACCCCCTCAGACAGGGATTCCAGAGCTTTAGACAGATTGGGTAAAAAGTATACACCCCTGCAACTCTTGCCATTAGAGTGTTAAATTTTCAGTTCCACATGCTGAAATACCAGCAACATACCATGAAACTCCTCAAACAAAAAATATCTACCTTTCCTGCTTGTGCAGAAAGTAAAGAATTACAAGAGTTTATGCATTCTGCAAGCCAAGTTACTAAACACACCTTGCAGTGTGGCTTTGACGCCCTAGAAACATCTTGCAGGGCAGCAGTCACTGGTTCTGTACTTAGAAGGCATGCTTGGCTTAAGGAACAGACCTTTCCAGACCATGTCAAAACTATTGGACGCACCATTGAACAAAGACCATTTGTCTGGCACCAAGGCAGAAGAGGTCTTAAAAAAGATGGAAGAAAAAGGTAAATCTATGCAGACAGTTAAAGACTTCTTACAGGTTCAGCCTCCGAGGTTCAGTAGGCATTGCCCATCCAAACACTGGTCCTTTCCGGCCCCTTCCAGGCCAGCTCAGCCAAGACCTAGGGGAAGCAGACCCCCCCCCCAGACAACACTCCCAGGGAATGCACAGATCTAAGCAATGGAGTTCCTCCACTTCAAAAACAGGGAGGGATAAACCACCCCCTTATGGAAAGAACTCACAATGACTTTACACCTCCACCCCTTACCTCTGCCCACCTGCGTGTGACCCTAGGAGGAAAACTCTCCTTCCATGCAAACAACTAGGCCTCTATTACCAGTGACCGATGGGTCCTCAACATAGTGTCCTAGGGATACAAATTTTATTTCCACACTCTGCCAACCTCAAAAGGGTTCCCAGATCTTCCTTCAAACCAGTGGGCAGAGGACAAAAAACAAGTATATTCCCTGCTCTCCGTGAGGGCAATACAGCCTGTTCCTGCAGACCAGATAGGCCAAGGTTTTTTATTCCAGGCTTTTTCTGGCACCCAGTCCTCGATCTATCAGTTCTAAAGACCTTCCACGTGATACCAAAATTCAAAAATGCTCACCCTCCAGCAGATTCTTCCTGTGCTTTCCAAGGATGCTTGGTTAGCCACCCTAGACATAAAAGAGGCCTACCTTCACATCCCAGTCAGGGAATCTTGCAGGAAATATCTACATTTCAGGGCAGAATCTATGCACTTTCAGTTCTCTGCGCTTCCCTTTGGCTTATCCACTGCTCCCAGAGTTTTCACAAAATGCCTGGCTCCAGCCATTGCTTTTTGGAGACAAAGAAATATTGAAATGTATCCTTGCTTAGAAGACTGCCTGATTCAGGCAGACAGTCAGGAAAAGCTGTTACAGCACCTGACTTTTGTAAAGGGCCTACTGACCTCCCTGGGGTATACTATAAACAAAAAGAAATCAAAACTAGTCCCCACTCAAAAAATTGTATTCCTGGGAGCAAGCCTGGACACAGCATCCCAGATGGCACTACTTACTCCAGAAAAACAAGCCTACCTGACAGGCTACTTTTCTCAAGTAGCCACTAGAACCCAGTTATCCGCAAAGAAAATCCTGCAAGTGCTAGGGTACATGGCCTCCTGCATTCTACCCATTCCATATGCCAGACTGCATATGAGGAAACTACAATGGTACCTAAAAAGCCTTTGGTGTCAACACTCTCAGGACCTGGAAACTATCATACCTATGATACCCTGTCTAAGGAAAGATTTTCTTTGGTGGGCAGCAACATGCAACCACAACAAGGGTCTTCCCTTCTCACAACCCCATGCCGCCCAGACCCTCACCACAGATGCATCAGATTATGCCTGGGGTGCACACATACATCTGTACATCAACCAAAAAGAGATGCTAGCTGTTCAGCACGCTGTGACAGCTTTCAGACCCCTGCTTTCCCTGAGGCCTCTAGTGATCAAAACAGACAACACCAGAGTGATGTGGTATATTAACAAGCAGGGAGGAACTCACTCTTATCCTCTCTGCAAGCTCGCCATGACCCTTTGGCACATGGCTTCAGCCATGCAAATACGCCTGCTAGCACAATTCCTGCCAGGCTCCCTAAACTCTCTGGCAGACAACTTAAACAGAAACCTGCTAGACCCACACGAGTGGCATCTAGACCACAGAACCTTCAACCTTGTAACCCAGAAATGGGGCACCCCAAAGGTGGACCTCTTTGCCTCCCACAACAATCACCAGCTCAGCAAATTCTGTACCAGGGAACCTCACAGCAAGGCTTGGAAAGTGGATGCTGTATCCTTCCAATGGGTACAGCTCTTGATCTATGCATTTCCCCCTTACCACTAATTTCAAGGATACTGCTCAAAATAAGGGAGGAAAAACCAAGGGCAATCTTGATTGCCCCAGACTGGCCATGCCAGCACTGGTACCCACTGCTGCACAGCCTGTCACCCCTGCCACCATGGCACCTACTTCAGATCCCAACTCTCCTGACTCAGAAAAATGGAGAATTCATACATCTGCAGTTACAGACCCTAAACCTGGCAGCCTGGCTTATACCTTGACCTCTCCTCCAGCTGCCAGCCTAAGCAAACAAATCCTGGATGTTATATGTGAGGCCAGATGCCCCAGCACTAGAAAATCCTATGCTGACAAGTGGAAAAGGTTTTGGATCTAGGTTAAAGGAGCTGAAACCGCACAGCCCTCCCTACCTCTCATCCTGGATTACCTAGCAAACCTACTACACAGGGGCCTATCCTTCTCTTCTATTAAAATTCATGCCTCTGCCATCTCTGCTCATTACAGCACAGAGCCACCTCTCTTCTCACACCCTCTCAGCAAACAATTCCTAAGAGGGGCTAACAATTTAAGGCCACCCAGAAGAACTCCTATCCCAGCCTGGGACCTTAATTTCATGTTGGAAAAGCTCACCCTACCCCCCTTTCAGCTTGCCACTTCAGCATAGTTAAAATTCCTCTCTTGGAAAACAGCCTTGCTTCTGGCCATCACTTCAGCCAGAAGAGTTTCAGAGCTACAAGCACTCATGGCTGTAGAGCCCTTCATTATTTTCCATGCTGACAGAGTTTCCCTCAGGACTAACTCAACTTCATGCCTAAAGTGGTGTCCAGTGTGGCTCTCAGCCAATCATTTCATTTGCCCACCTTTTTCCCTAACCCACAAAACAAGGGGAAATAATTCTGCATTCTCTAGATGTGCACAGACAGCACAAATTCTACCTGGATATGACTAAATCTTTTAGGAAAGCTGACCAGTTGCTAGTCAGCCTTGCAGCAAGGGCAGAGGGCAAGGCCATATCCAAACAAACAGTCTCCAAATGGATAGCACACTGCATCAATTTCTGCTACAAACACCACGGGAAACTGCCCCCTATGGGGGTCAGGATGCATTCTACCAGGGCAACCTCCACCTCTGCAGCTTTTCTCAGAGGGGTCCCCACCAGGGACATACTGGAGGCTGCAATATGGACTTCTGTTCATACCTTCACCAAGCATTACCACCTGCCTATCTTCTCCAGATCCAGGACAGGTTTTGCAACTGCAGTCTTGCAGGGCATCCTAGCCAGCCCCTAGTCTTCTTGACTACCTCCACCCTTTTCTTCAGCTTTGAGAATCAACCCAAGTGTGATGACTACAACAGTGAAACACGAAGAACATAGTACAGTTGTGTACACTTACCATAAATGTAGATGTTCGAGTGTATTCACTGCTGCAGTCCTGGTTTCCCACCCTCCATCCCCCTTGTCTCTCTCTCTCTCTCTTCCTCACTCTTTACAGGGAATTTTTGGTATTTGCTTTCTACTGGTGGTGTTCTTCCACCATAACCTAGCTCCCTATTTGGGGGCTCCTTACAGTTGGGGCAAGAAAAATTGATGTAATGGCGTTGGCTGCCTGATTTTATACCACTGAAGACCTGACGTCAGTCTTGGAGTGGCAGCAACTGACACAGAAATACTAAGCCTCTGGTATTCGGGCCGACTGAGGGCTACCCCTGGCAGGATAACCCAAGTGTGATGACTGCAACAGTGAATACACTTGAACATCTACATTTATGGTAAGTGTACACAACTGTACTTCTCTGGCAGTGCTAAATATGCCCTTGAGTCCTGGTTGATGACCCCAGTACACAACCCCCAGACCATGCAGGAAATAGCTTGTAACACAGCCCATGCAGGAACCTGAAACATGGTGGAGTAGGTATTTGCAGTACTGAAGGGATGCTTCTGATGTTTAGACATCACTGGATGTGACAGTTGAATCTAGTCTGAACATATGCAGCAAGGTGTTTGTTGTATGTGCAGCATTCCACAACAGGTTATTGTGCAAATAAATAGAACATCAGGTGGACATCATAGAAGGACCTGCCGTACATGTTTTGGCAGCAGCAGCAGAAAGGCAAAGTGGAGACTCCAGGGAGGACATCTGTTGGCTAGGGATGATGTAAAGACTGTGGAAACCAGGTCATTCACAGGCTTCTGCATGGCAGGAAGACCCAAGAATCAGTAGTGCAACACCGATCTACTCAAATATCTACAGTTATGAAAAGTGAGATGCAACTGTGCTTTGTTTTTCCTTCTGCTAGCCAAGGAGCACAGTCATCATTTTCATAATGCCTTTATTATTGACCTGCTTTTCATCTGGATAAGTCTGAGAGTTACACCCATGTTTGAGAGAGTACTGGGGTCATAGTGCCTCCACAGCCTCCCCCCATGACCTCTATAGTCAGTTGCCTCCCCCAGAGGTGACGCATATGTCAGGTGTTGTGTAGGCTGGGGACACCAGCGGAGGCCATATAGGACTGTTTGTTACAGGATATCAGTAATACTCTGGAGAGGCTGTTTGCCAGGGCCCTGTGTAATAATAGATGGGGAAGTTCCCACACCAAGTAGTGTTGCAAACTTTCCTAATTATTGAGCCTAACTCTGTACCATAGAGTGTCTTCAAATACTCCTCCATTAATTGGGGAATGTGTACTACCACAAATAAGTATGCTTAAAGATTCCTAGACTTCATGAATGGCAGCTCCTTAGACCACCCTAGTCCTAACTCCAACAAGAGGCTCAGAAATATTGGACCTGATTCTCAACAACTGTGCCTCCCTCGCCACTGCTGATGTTTGCCACTGATGTTACCAAATCAATGGTCATATCTGATCACCATGCAGTAGCACTTAAGTGCAAATGACCTCATAATTCTTCTATCATCAGAGACTACTCCAAGGCAGATCTACTCCAACTGATGACCCGAGGAAATTCAAATACCCCGAAGACTTTGCATCACTCGTAGCCTTATTCACAGATATGTTCTATGCTCACCTCCAGGCTTGCATTGAGGTCTCAGCCCCATAAGGTATAACTAAAGTGACAGATTTAAAAACAAATCTATTTGGTGGAACCTTAGTGTTAGCAAACTTGTGATAAGAGGAAGACACTTATAACTCATAAAAGCAAAATTAATACCACATCAGCTAGATAAATTGAAAACATCAACAAAGAACTTAGAAAAAAAATTAAATCCTCCAAAAGCAAGTGTGAATTGAGAATTGCCACCCACCCTAAGGATGACCACAAAGCCTTCTTCAGCTATGTCAGAAACCTCAGAAGTAATACCCGGCAGTGTCTGAGTTAATATAAAATGGCACAACATATTCATCCCTTGAGAACATGAGAGATGTTAACAGGCAAATTTAGCTAAAACTTTACTCACCCTCTTTGCCTAATTATCTGCAGCACATTAGTGTGTCTCTGCCATCCCCATCCCCACACCAGATCACTGTTGACTAAATCCTAAGTTTTCTCTCTAAGGCTAAAACACTAACTCCATGGGCTGAGATAATGTGACAGGTTGTCTCCTTGTCAGTACCAAACATTGTCTGGCTAATTTGTTATTAAGTCTACTGAGTCTCCACCCATCCACTGGATTCATGGCATAGATATGGGGAACTGTTGTAGTAGTACCACTAAATGGGGACACTGTTGATCTAAGAAACTATAGATCCATAAACCTTACCGTGTATAAGGCAATGGTAACCCTCAGCTGCACCTGTTATAGGTACCAGTTATGGCTGTCCACGGTGTTGATGTCCTGCACCAGTCCTCGTCAAATCTGGTCCCAGTAGGGCTTGTCTACAACATCTTTGCATAGGAGACACATGACTTGTGTGTGGAGGGCCTCAAGCTGCAATTCAGTTTCCTGCCTAGTCAGCTGTTCTAAGTGTTGCAGCCCTTGGGTGGCCATGAAAATGCCAGTTTGCTGGAGGACAAAGCATGCCAGTCGTTGAGTTTGTATGCTATGCTGTGGCTTGCACATGAGTATAACTGTGACCTTCCTGTCCCTGAATGGACCTGACTAACAGTTATAGTTAATGCTGTTCACATCCTGCCCCCACTTTATGTGCTGTACCCATGCCTGTATGTCCAGTTGTGGAACCCTACTTCCCATGTGACATGTAAACTGCAAGGTATCCTGTGTCTACTGTGTGATTCCTCCATCCACTTCTCACAGCCAACAGATTGCAATGGTATCCACTCACACATCAAGACGTGCCTCATTCTCCCTGATCTCCACCATAGGGTTTGTAGTTGTATATAGGTTACTTTGAGGCAGCTCTTCTTAATGTATTTGCTCCATGTGTACACAGTTTTTATTCCAGTTTCTGTCTGAGTGGTACATTTATCAGCTATGTTATGCAAAATTGCCCCTGTGTGCTTTATAGTTTATTTAAAGAATGCAGGTAACATGGAGGTTATGCTAATGAAGCCAAATAGAGGCAACTTTTGAGTATATTTGCTTGCATGCAGTGTGCAGGCCACACATGTAGGTATGAGCTGAGTATGTTAGTATGAGTCCCATAATTGTTAGATTGAATGACAAAAAATTTGGACTTATCAATACCAAGTTTGAGATTGCTATTCCTCAGACTGTTCCCTTTTCTCTGAGGTATGGCAGTCTCTGAGTTGATACCTCTTACCTTAACCATAATTTAGCCTCACCGATTGTTTTTCTCCAATTACTTTGCCTTTGGTGGGGAACTCTGCAAGGTAAACAAAGGTTTACATACACATAAATGACCACGTTTTCACTATTCCCAATCTGTTGCAACATATAACACCCTAGGAAGAGGAAGTTTTATTATTTGTCTTCCTTATCCCATATCACGGTGTCCTGCAGTCACATGTACAGAATAGTAAGTTTAAAGCTGCAGTTTATTTGATATCTTTACTATACTATGTTTTATTTTTCAAAATTTAATGTCTTAAACTGTATAAACACATTACTGCGAACGTGTTACTGCAACTGTGACTGTGGCCACAAATGTCCACAGACTTAATACTTTCTGGCACCCTGGAGTTTACCTTCTTCTGAATCTTTTCTTAGTGCAAACTTGATTTTAAGCAGAAGTTGAGCAAAAGTGCTTTGGTTTCAAACCTGAGCTTTCTGTAGAATTTTGCTTTATGTTGAAAACTGGTTTAGGTAGAAGTATCTCCTAAATGGATGTTATCACATATATGTTGCTGATAACATTAACTTGCTTGTCTGCAAACACATTTTTAGCAGAATGCAATGGGAAAATAAAATGTTAGAAGCATGCTTGCAATAATTTAGTTCAGCTTTTCAGGTAAGCATCTCAAATTTTGCCTTATTGTAGCTGAGTTGATACAAGCTACCAAGATGTTCCCTATGCAGATGTAATTTTTGCTTTTAAAGTTCATGCTGATGCATTACTTGCTTCAGTAGTTATTGAATAATTATTTCATTTTCTGCTTGTGTGGAAGATATCACTAGATAGCAAAGGATAACATTATAACCCTGGACAGTCGCTGCAGTGAAGCAGTGCAGCACATAGAAAGCTTTTGTATGTTAAACTGTAATGCAGTTAATTGCTTACTATAACTGGTAACATGCTGAATGGTTAAAGATTTGTAGGGTGAAGCTCTAGTGGTTTAATATATCTTCATTTCTTACTGTCAGGCACTTACTTACATACGTCGTAAGCAGTGCTATACACTGTCCTGCTCTTTCTCCTCTAATAGCCAGAAGTCCTTTAATGGTGTTTTTTACTACTTGCCAAAAGTTCTCAGGGAACACTGGTGAGGGGAGGCCATATATTTTTATGTATCTTTTATCCCTATACTTCTCTTTATTGTTAAACACAGCTCCATATCTTCTCCCTCTCCACTAAACAATCTCTCATTCTGTCATCCTTAGACTAAATACTTAAAAGTGCCTTACCATCCACCTTCCTGACGACTGAGAATGAAAGTACAACCAGAAAGAGCATTTCATCTCCAACCAAGAAATACCCCTCCATAGAAAAGAACAGTTAATGTATGGTTAATGTTTTTAAAATGTACCCATGAGCTACTGTTTCTCTGCTTATTTGTAATTAACTATGTGAGCTGCAGTGCACATGCTACTAGAGGACTCCAGCCCCTTTACTAAAACATGGACAATTGTAATATCAGTCCACTCAGAAGGACTTATGCAGGTATTAGCATACCCTGCACAGAAATATTACTAAACTGCATTTAAGTAACTCCACTTTCAAACTGAACATCATACAAACGTAAAGTTTGAGAAAGGCAAGTTATAACAAAACAAAGTAACTCATCTGTGATTGTGGCTATGTAATCCCGCCCCAAAAAAGATAAAATCATCTTTTAAATAAGTTTTGGATATAAATCTAATTTTCTAATGTTGTGAGACAGTAATCTTTCTTCTAAACAACACAACATAAGAAGGGACTTAATTTCTGCTTCTTTACCTAATATATTGGCACAGCACTGCCTGTCCTGTCTCTGTGAGAAATTTCAGTTAGCTCTTATCCTAACTTGAGCATAATTCAGCCTCACTGATTGTTTTTCTCCAATTATTTTGCCTGCGTTGGGACCCACCCCCCACTACCACTAAACTTAAAGCAGACTAACTCCATCCACACGTCCTCTACAAGCAATCATTGCATCCAACCCACAGTCATTCCCAGCCTCACTGTCTCTTCAAGATGTTAAGTCACCCAACTTACTACTTTTTTGATCTTTCTCAAACCCACATTAATTTTATTTCATCCTATCATACTCACACACTCATTTGTTTTCTAAATCACAACCTTTACCAAACATCCCCTCACCTCCCTCACTTATTGTCAGCTTCCATCTTTGTTCTTGAATAACTTTACAGTACTGTTCTACCAGCCACACATCTTTCTTTCTCTGCCCTAATCTAATACACAGTACTTGCATCTCTAATCTTCCTTTACACAGTACTCACTACATCAAGTACTACACTCCTTCCAACCATCTGTCATTCAGAAACCACTAGACCTCGCAAACTCTCCAACGCACCATCCTACTCTTTACACCATAGGGTATGATAAAACTGCACCTAATCTCACTAGTACTCCTCACCACACTTACACACATAACGAGCTTATCAGACTCATATCTTGCCCAAAACTGCCTCACCCATCAACGCTCACTCACTTATGCCATTCATAACATCACCCACCTTTTACATCACACCCAAAATATGCACTCTAACTTTTCACAGCCTCTTTAGCTATAAATGTCTAAAAACTAATGTAAAATCAATACATTTCCACTTTAAAAATGCATCCAAATTATATGCCATTACAGTCTCTATCTTTTCAAGACTTGCCTAAAAGTCAGTGGTAACATCCATCCAAACCCTGGCCATGTTACTATGTCACAAACTGTATCAACATCCCACCAAGCCTCTCACCAAGTATCAACAAATCTGAGGTAGTACTACTTAATATTAACCTAAGGCGCATTTGCAATAAACTCCAAGAATTCCATGCAAGCCTTGCATTCTACTCCCCAGATGTAGTTGTAGTTACTGACACCTAACTAAAACAACACTTAAAAGACAATTAAATACTACCCCCAAGATGTAACATTTTCATACTCGACAGACAAAACAAACAAGGTGGAGGAAAAGCAATTATTTGCACAAACTCCATAGAACTTAACCTCTGCCCACATGCTGTACCTATAACAATGCAGAATATATAATAACAATTCTTTAACTTAATACCAGAAAAGGCATTTGCAACACTGGACTCTACATCCCACCTAGACAGAACATAACCATTGTAGAGCACCTACTGCAATGGCTGTCTGACAATATACCCCCACAAAATAATCATAATGGGTGACCTCAGCATAAACTGGGACTCAAATCATACAGCCACCCCATTAATGAATCTCTTTGCATTCTCTCAATTGATAAAAGAGACTACAGGACAAAAACACACAAATAAGGAATCCACTTTAAACTGTATCCTCTCAAATAAGCCAAATCAAATAAGCGTCTCTGGATGCCTAGCTGATAGTATCAGTGACCACCTACCTACTTATGCTGCCAGAAGCCATCTAATCATATGCAGACAGGTAACATGTAACAGCACACAATATAAAGAACTTTAATGTAAGCAACTTCATAGCCAGTCTCAGACTCTACAGGTGGAATATCCAAAACAACATTCCACTTGATGATGCAGTGACCCATTTCAATAATACTTTCCTAAGCTTCCATGCAGGACTCAGAACAAAGAGTCTGGTCAAACCCAGCAGCCTGGCTAACAAAAGAAACAAGGCAAGTACTGTTTCAAAGAGATGAAGCTGGGAAAGTATGGTCCAAAAACAAATCTCAATCTAACTATTAATACCTTAGATATTTAAGAAATCTTGCAAAGAAATTATTAACCAATGATAAAAAATCCTATTTCTGCAACCTCCAAATTTCACACCAAAACGATCCCAAATTATTTTGGTCTTCTGTTAAACTTCTGCGTCCTGGCCAAACAACTCCCTTATCAACATATGATAACAACATAGACAATAGAGCAACCCGGTGCAGTTCACTTTATAAACATTGTACTCTTAACTAAAAAAAAGTCTTCCACCATCCTTACTGTCCCATCCTCCTCCAAAAACAACATAATAACATTCTTTTTCCACCCAGTCCCAACTACTACCACAAAAAAAACTTACTAAACCTCAAACTAACAACCATAGCATTTGATAACCTGCCAACAGAATACCTGAAGTCTGTTGCCGATACTGTAGCATTCCCTGTCTCAGTAGTAATTAACTGATCAATAACAGAAAGCTACTTCACAACTACCTGGGAAAAATCATTTATAATACCAGTACGTAAAGGAGGAAATTCAACTGACCTCTCTAATTACAGGCCTATAACTATATTGCCAGCACTATCAAAAATTCTAGAAAAATGTATCCACTCTCAACTCCTCAGATATCTTAGGGACGACAATCTTCCTTCCACACTCCCAACATGGTTTCCGCTCCGGTCATAGCACAACCACTGCTCTTCTTAGCGTCATCATTATTATCGGCTAAGCTAGAAATAATAGCAGTCTAGTATCGGCACTCTTCTTTAATCTGTCAAAGGCATTTAACACAGTATCCCATGAAAACTCATCATCAGACTCTTGTATCTTGGTCTTAAGTGATCTACTCTCACCTGGTTTCGTAACTATTTCACAAGTAGACAACAGTGAAATGGAAACATGAGTTCTCATCCTTCCTCCAAGTCACAGTTGGAGCCCCACAGGGCTCAATTTTGGGACCACTACTGTTTAACATGTTCATTAACAACCTCCATACCACCACCAAACAAGCATAGATAGTTCAGTATGCAGATGATGCAACCATAATCTGTTCTGCCCCAAAATTAAAAACTGTCCAAGAAAACCACCCAAGTTTCCTTTTCCTCTGTAGAATCCTTGTTAAGCACTGCAGACCTACTGCTAAATTTTAAAAAGACCAAACTCATGATGTTTATACCAAAACAATATAATGATCAGAAAAATAAGTTCCACATTATCTCATCTGACAGTACAATAATAGAAAGCATGACAGACGCAAAACTACTTGTAGTAATCATAGATGACAAACTCAAATATGACCAATATATTCATCAAGCTATCAAAAAAAAAAATACGCAAAACTAGGGTCCCTTTATAGAGCAAAGCAATACCTTACAACATCCAGAAGATTCATAGCATCCACTTACCTACTCCCAACTGTTTTGTACGCATCCTCCATTTTCATAAATCTTAACAATACCCTCATTTCCAAACTTAAAGCACTGTATAATAAAGTAGCAAAATTTGCCACATACTCGCCAACTAAAATGCATCACTCCACAGCCGTGAAGGAACTAATCTGGCAGGAACTCCCAAACCAGCTTACCTACTCTCACCTCACTACAGCCCACAAACTTATTCATAAAACAGATAGCTGCTCCTCTTTAAAAAACTTACTGCAACCATACAGTAGTAGCAGAACACTATGTTCCAATAGCAAATCCCTCCTAGTTCTAAATAAGTCAAAATACACTGTGGGTAACTCAGTGTACTCTTACTGTGTTACAAAACTCCATTCCAGTAGAAGCTAAAACTTAAAGAAGATGACAGATGCTTTAGAAGTAAACTAAAACAGCATCTACAACACTCTTGGCTCTGCCCTTGCTCTTCACCTGGTTAATACTTGCCAAAGTAGTTTATTAAGCTACTGTACATCCAATAATACCATGCTTCACCCTTCCTAACCCATCACTTATGGAATCCATTATGATGGTAAGCTTAGTACAATTTCACTTTTCTCTCCTACTGTAAACAATCAATACTTTGCTGTTGTTTTTTTTCCCCACTCTTCTCTCCTGTCTAAAAATAGATTATTTTTTTCTCTCTTTCTTAACTCCACTTTGTAACTACAAAACCAAATCCAAATTTAAATGAATGCTTTTTCTGTATGCTTTACTTTTTTCTTTCTGGACATAGCATTTTTCTAAACAGCTAACTACCATGCTTGCTTGCACTCTATAGTTATCCAAGACACCATATTGTCTGCAATGTAAAATAGTGAAATAAAAATATCTATGTATTGTGAAAACTTGTAACTTATGAATGTAAATGTGGAGCTTGGGCCTCCACTGAAAAAGGACATTTCTGTTCTAGTCAGACTTTCCTGGTCAACAAAGACAAGTAAATAAGTTTGAGGGTGAGTCCCCCCCCCCACCAATAGCAACTTTAAAGGAGAAAAGAGATGTTTGACTGTGTTTTCAATTTTTTTTACATTTCAGGTATTGCTTTTATGACTGTTAACATTTCAGTAGGGAGCCATGTATGTTTCATTTAGCACACATGTATGCTTGTGCACCTGGCATGTGTACATACATAGTACCATGGTGCAATTCTGTATTGTATAACTTGTTATTCATGAACAAGTTTCTGTGTATGGAAGTCTGTTATGTTGCTGCAGCTGACTCGGGAAGTGGGAAAAGCAGGACTCCTGCAGGGTGTGCCAGTGATTGCAGGATTTCCTGTAGAGAAATTTCAAGGAACTTCTCATGGACCAGTGTGATGAGCTTTGAAGAAGGATGACTTCTGGTACAGACTAGGCTGTGTGTGAATTGAAGACATTGGCATTCCCTGTATTAGGGAGCAGTATCCATTAGTGTCTTGATCTGAAAGGGTGCTACCCTGACCTACTTCAGGTATAGGAGACAGTGGTTCAGTAAAGTCAGCTACTGATGAGTAATGTAAGCATTTATTGTTTTAGGTGTTATCATTATCTTTTACTGTATACGGTTATACATGTATGCTTTACAGTATGTATGTTCTTTTGCAACCATATAGATGCATTGACTGAACATGTCTGGCTGCCTCTAAAGGTGGAACCTCCCCTCCCAGCAATGTGGTTTGTACATTGTCTGTATTTAGCATGTGTGGATAATACTTTTATCTCACTATGATATCCTTGTGTGGGTCCATTTCTGGAAGAGAAGGTGGAGAGGCCTGACTCACCTCAGTCTCTTTTAGCTTTTGTATCTGGTGATGAGTTGCCAAAGCCTGCCAAGCCTGCCTGTCGGGAGGGGTATGGTGGTGCCCTTGTTGGAGATGTGGAGATCACCTGGAGGTGTCACTGGTATCATCCATGCCTGTCTGTCTTTCGGGGGGATGTGAAGACTCCTTTTCTGAAGGTGGACTGGAGAGGTCTCTTCTGGTTTCCTGGTGTCATTTGTGTAGGCTGACCACTGCTGAGGTGCACCAGCAACTGGTTGCATGCATTGGCAAGGTAATGCTCCTTTTGATGTGAATGTTGGATTTGAGCAACCAGCAAGCCTTGAACATCAGTCCTTTATGGGAATAACTGACTCTCACAACCAGCCATTTAGATGATTGATGTCAGGGATTTTTGTCCTCTGTGTCAGCCTGGTACTCCTAACTGTGTCAGTCCACTCTATCCCATTCCCAGTGTATTCCTTCCCTTATGTATCATTTACCCCCCATGGCACTGTCTGTCTGTGCCTGTCTTCTGTGTTTGTCTGTCTATCATTATTGACAACCTATCTCTCTTTGTTTAACCCGCAGCCACCAGTCAATACTTTTCTCACCTTACCTTCTCTTATTGTATTTACAAGGTGCTGTAACCCCCCCCCCCAAAAAAAAATACTCTTCCTTCCATTTATACCTAATGCTTACCTAATGCTTATGCTTCTGTATTAATCTCTGCTCTCTGCTGTTCCCTTTCCTATTTTCATGTTTGCCACATTTCCTCCTCATTTATAAGATTGGCAGAGTTGCCTCTTTGCTATACATACACACATTACTCAATCTGTTAGCTGCTGTGCTGCTCTTGTTGTGGCAGCTAGCCAGTTGCTGCAACTGTATTCTGCTGCATTGTTTACATGGGCATGGTCTGACCAGGGTGCTGTAGACTGCCTTAGCTTTAACATGTGTCATGTTAGCCATGCATGCTGCTGTAGCATTGCTTCTGCCATATCTTAGCCTAGTGCTGTTCTTTTCTTTACAGCTATGGCCTTTTGTTATCTTCTGTAGTTTTTGCTCAGCATTTCAGTGCTATCCCTTGCCTGCTATATTTATGTTTAGCCTTCTAGTGCTTCACACAGCAACATATTTAGATATTAGCATTGTATATACACACAACACTTGTCTGTGAATCCCATTTTGGATGCTAAATGAGTTGTATTAGCATGTAAGTATGCACTGTACATATATATGTTTCAGCAAAACTATACATTAGTGCAGTGTTACGTAAAGTAGCTACAAGAGGGTACAGTCAGTACAATGAAAATCTTTAAAACTGTCTGGATAGATGTTTAAAAATTGTAAAGACAGATGAATACAAATCTTTGACCAATGTAGAAGAGTAATGTAACTGACAGCAGTAATGTTTATTTAGGTTATTCCTACAGCACCTTTTCCTAATGGTTGCAATTTCAGATGTTTTAACAAAGTAGATAAAAAAGTAATGTGTAAGGCTACATGGGAAGATAATTGGCACAGCCATTTGAAATAAGAGCCAAGTTAGGTTAGGTAGTCAAACTCAGTTTAGCTCGTAGTCTAATTCAGTATGACCACATCTATTCCCAGATTAGGAGATTCAGAAAGACAGCAGAAAGTCAGGTCATTTCAGAGGTAATAAAGTGTACCAGGTTTATCTAGAACGCCAATCCCTTAAAGTCAAAAGCAAGAATAACATCTAGCCTGAGTCATTGAGAAGGGTGAATCATGCCATGGTAAGTAAAATCTAACAGAAAACTAATAAGATTATTAACAAGATGGAAAAGTGTTTAGAAGAAATGTGTCAGATAGGTCCCCTGAAAAGCATGGCATAAAGGCAAAGCCAGATCCACCTGCTTTTAGTACAGGGAACAAGTCTGGAAAGTAAGTTAATTTCCTTGCAGTTAAATTTCCTCGTACTCACTGAATAGCCAGAATGCTATTAAAAAAGTTGCAAGGGGAGACGGGACAAAACACAGTCTAGCAGCAAAGACTAAGTCAGCTGGTAAGCATTTTTAGATAACAAAATGCAGGTTTCAAAAACTGGAAAGTGTCAAGTGTAAACTCGATGTTCCACACCCAGTATTCAGTTTTGAGGCCCACACTAGCTTTAATTCTCTCTTCAGAAGTTCAGCCAGTTCCATCAGCAAAACTGTACTGTGCTGTGATTTCTAACAAAATAACTTAGAAAATTAAAACTGCTGTTTGTGTAACTTAAAATCAGGCAGTCAATCTGGGCATAATAATGGCTTGTCAGTGAAGGGAGAAGATGCTCCTATTAGTTGCTTCAAGTTACATCACGTTTCAACTTGTTAGGCAGTTTAAAAATAAAACTACAGTAAAAGTCAGCTTTAAAACAGCAGGTAAAATGCCATCTGTGCCACATTTTCAGGACATTTTCACATTATATCAAATGCACGCACACACACACACACATATATATATATATATATATATATATATATATATATATATATATATTTCTCACAGGTTCTGTATACATTTTTGCTTTTCATGGGATACTGTAAGGTTCATCTAGATGAGGATTATATATTTATTTTCCATAACTTCAAACTGAGAATATCTGCACGATAGTAAAAGCAATATATCTGTTTCTAAGTGTCATGCTAAAGGAGTTTTTGTGTTTCTGAATGCCATACTTTGTATGGAAGTTGATTCCTTAGACTGGGCACAGATATGCTGTCACCAGATGTATGCTATGCTGCAAATACTTCAAAGTAATACTTTTGGCTTCCTGGATGAGTAAAGGTATTAGCAATCTGACTGCAGATATTCTTACAAAGTAGCCTCTATTTCTCAGTACTGAAACAGAGATGCTAAGCAGTACGCTTTCATGAGTCATGTGAACAGCAGTGACCCTAATACTGATCATTGGTGTTTGGCTCCAGAGGAACATGTGGGCTTAGACATTACTTCATTCCTTTTAACCTTCATGGAATTGTCTGCAAGTAATATGTCGTCCATTGTATCTCTAGTGCAGAGCTCAACTCTTTTAGTATGTGACACAACTTAATGTTAAGCAACTGAAGATATTCACAAGATCAAAGAATATGGTACCACTTGCTATACCACCACCACCACTACTATGCCGTAATCCATGTTTCATAGTCTCAACTCTGCATTATTTATGAGGCCAGACTGTGCTTCTGTCTCCTGTGGAAAACCGTACAGGGTATGTGCTAGAAACCTGCACTCGTTTGGGTAAGCCATGAATTACTTTGCTTTATTTCTTCATGGACTGTATCGGAATGTGTGAGCACAGAGATTAAGAAATAATTTCTCAGTTTTGCTACTGGAATCCAACCCTCTTAAACAGATGTATTACATCTCTAGTTCTGCAGCAGTATGAAGATATTTCATATATTTGCTGAAATTACAGGCATTGGGATTGGCAATGGCTGTATTCACATTTAAATATTTAGAAGGAAGACTGATAGAGGCTTTCAAGCAATAATTCTTGTATTTTATGAGTAATTTACGGACTTACTTCACTTTGGCAATTTTAAAGTGAAATGGAAGAAATGGTGAAGATATGGCAAGCTACATTTTGAGATTTAGTCCATCATTATGTGACTATGTAAATGTGGTACTTTTGAGTCTATTTATAATGATAGAACAGTTTATCTGAAATCAAAAAGGAAGATTTACTGCTTCAACATAGTTTATAAATGCATTGTGGCATGTGGTGATTTAAGTGTCACAAAGCTGGCATTTCCCTCCCTAACATTACTAATACTTGTAGTAGACTGTTGCTTAATAAAAAGCTTTGCAATTTTTTTATTAAGCCATGGCCAACATACTTTTACTGAATCCCAATGTGACATCATCTTAATGTTACCATTGATTTTAATGGGCTCAGTTCTATGCCTACACAACAGTGCATCAGTTACAGTTTATGGACACACAGCCACACTAACTCTATACTGGTATTATGACTGATGCAGGCCAACAGGCATCTTTAGTGGGAAAAATGTTGTTTTATGAAAGATTTTTTTTTAAGATACAAGAAAGATGTATTTTGAGTGTTCAGTGGAAACTTGTGTATTGTCAACATTTGCCATGGTACAAAAGGTAAGTGACATAACAGTGCCAGAACACTTTAAAAATAATAGTCGTGGGTAAAGGGATTACACAGCCTCAGAGCAAATTTCACAGCTTTGATTAAGTGGTCCTTTACTGGAAACAAGGTTGCTTTATCACACAAATCTCAGTTGTACTGAGCACCTCACACTGTGACTAGAAGTGCTTACAGAAGTCCTTTAATCTCAGATTGTCACTTGCTGTCTGACAGTCTGGCTTAGGAAACTGTGAACATTTCACGTTTTCTTTCAGCAGTAGATTTGTCTCCTGCTAGGAATGCAAAGAGACCTTGCTTATAGGTCTATGAAGGTGGATGCCTTGATAAAAGTAACTTCACCATCTTTACCTAGTTATGGTACAGTAGAACAACAGAACTCATGTGAGAACTTGTTGCTTACAGACTTTGCTGTGCTTTATGGACTACCATCATGTTCCAAGCCATCCCCAATAAAATTAGCCAGTTCATTGCTAACTCCTCCAGTAATGAACACCACTGCCTAACTTGCCAAACCTAAATGTTTCCCAGTAAATCTGAGAACCAACCTTCTACTAGTATCACTAATTCACAGAGTCCTTTCTCCTGAGACATTTTCCCCTGATTCAAACTTTTCACCAAAACTCCCACATTTAATCTCAGGGGTATCTCCCAATCTCAACCCACCCTAATAACTCAAAAAGTAAACTCTGTTGCACTGACTGTACATTCTCCATTCTAGCACCTAAACTAGGGGACTCCAGTCCTCTTTCAATCCGAGACGTGCAAAAGTACTCTGAATTCAGACAACATCTCAGAGAACACCTCTTAACCAAGCAAAATGCAGCTGCGCTCACTCAGATCACATTACGTGAACCCTCAAACACCCCTTTATACCTATTTCATTAAACCTTATCTCATGTTGTCATCCCCTTTACTTGCTGCCTCTCCTTCATTCTCCAAACTGCTTCTCTTTGCATCTCTCTCATACTTCTCCTTTCTACCCCTCTTCCCTTTGCATGCCTCTCACACCTTTTATCTGTCTTCTACTCATGGTAACCTTTCTTGCAGCTATTCTGAATTGTCTCTTCTAATGTCTTCATACCTCTCTATATAATGATGTGCTACTACCCCTGTAGCATAAGCTATCTTAGTCATTATACCACATCTTATCCATAAGGCTGTGCTGAGCATAATTCGATTTTTCCATCCATGTTATGCCATTAACTGCTCCCTGAACTAAATGTTGTAGCATATTCTTCCATTTGTAAATGTGTGTGATGTGTGGTGTGTGTGTGTGTGTGTGTGTGTGTGTGTGTGTGTGTGTGTGTGTGTGTGTGTGTGTGTGTGTGTATATATATATATATATATATATGTGTGTGTGTGTATATATATATATATATATATATATATGTATATATATATATATATATATATATATATATATATATATATGTATGTGTGTGTGTATATGTATATATATATATATATATATATATATATATATATATATATAATATGTGTGTGTGTATATATGTGTATGTGTGTGTGTGTGTATATATATATATATATATATATATATATATATATATATATGTATATGTATAGATAGATCCCTATCATATGATAGAAACCTCATTTGACTGAAACTCATTTGACTGAGACCATAAGACTGAAATCTCAAAAGACTGAAAAGTGACTTGACTGAGACCCATAATACTCAATTTCAACATATTAAATTTTAAACTGGACCATGTAAAACCAGACTAGGTGGGGGGGGGCTACGTCCCCCACACCCCCAATATGTAGATCGCACTACAGTGGGGAAAAGGACATAGTAGTGGCAGCATGTAGACTACTGTAAGGTATGTGAAAGGTATATGCCCTTTTCCCCATTGTAGTGCAATCCCAGAGTTAGCATATATAATTGGGGGGTGGGAGGCACAGCCCCCCACCTAGTCTGGTTTTATATGGTCCAGTTTACTATTTAGAATGTTGAAATTCAGTCTTATGGGTTTCTGTCAAGTGACTTTTCAGTCTTTTGAAATTTCAGTCTTATGGTTTCAGTCAAATGAGGTTTCTATCATATGATAGGGATCCATATATATATATATATATATATATATATATATATCTACCTGAAAACATTGAAAGCTTGAAATGCCAACAACGAGAACACCGAAACCGGAAGACCGACAATGGAAATGATCGACAGTTCAAAATCCCGACACTGAAAATACTGACGTGAAACGAGCGCGACTGTGTAAGTATGCGATAGTGACGGACGTTAGGTTTAGGGTGCAGGTAAGGTAAGTGTGCGATAGTGACGGACTTTAGGGTTAGGGTGCAGGTAAGGTAAGTGTGCGATAGTGATGGACTTTAGGGTTTGGGTTAAGGTTAGTGCATAGATAGTTATGTATGTAAGGTTTAGTATAGGTTTGTAAGATTTTTGGTGTGCTTCTGTTGTGTGTGTGTTTTTCGGAAAAGGAATTTGTTTTGTTTTGTTGACTGTTGGGATCGTGGTTTGTAGGGCATGTGAACTGTTGTGTTTTTGAACTGTTGGTTTTGTGGTGTCGGTGATCTCGTTGGTGTTTTCGCTTGTCAATGTTTTCAGGTAGATCCATATATATATATATATATATATATATATATATATATGGGTCTGCTTTGGAAGCTGGAAGTTTCAAAACTTTGAACTTCAATTGGTTGAGACCATAAGATCGAAGATTTTAAACTTTGAACGGTTTAAATAGAGATCGCCGTACTTCACTGTAGTGCGATCTCACAGCTGGTATATTTAATTGGCAGTGGGTGTGGGTGGTGTAGGGGGGGCTTGCCCCCTGCATAAATGTAAAAAAAAAAAAAGTTTTTTTTTTCCATTTTATTGAAGTTTTGAACTTTCAAAACTTCACTGTTTTATATATTTGTTTTTAGAATAGCCTTATATCTGTAAATATGTTTTGTTCATTTCTTATGTGATCCTCTTCACCCTTCTACTATGTGTAGTGCATAATTGTACCATGGTCAAACTGCAGTGTACATCTGCTTATATTCTTTAGTTGACAACTGAAAAGAACTTTATGAACTTTTTTCTTGTTTTACTGCAGTTGGAGGTACACATTTTTAAGTTATAGGCTACAGCATCCTATTACATAATACATTTTTTACCTCGAGTTGTGAAAACAGAATGCCAGTTCCTCTTTTTTTTTAGATAATGTTGAATTAGGAGTAGAATGTAGTTTGGAGCAGTAATTAACTACTTCAAAACTGTGTACTTCATCTGAATTAGCTAGTTCAAAATTCAAGTTTATTTAAATGTTTAAGGACTGAGCACTCTAGAGTTGAGTGAAGCACAAAGGGTATGAATGACTAATGCAGAAAATCTCAGAGATTTCAATCCATGAGACAGAATTATTTTCAGAAGTACATCATATCTAGTTAGTTCAGAACATCATTCTTTGATTGCATACCACATAGCTTTGTCACATTCACCATGGTCTTTAAAACAAGTCAAACCATGTCTTCTAGTTTGGCTAGGGGCTTGGGCATTCTAGTGAAATTTTCCTTGAAGTTTGACTCGCATGTCAGACTTGCCACTAGAAAATACAGTGGACTTAAGAACGTCCTACACTGTTTTACTTGAAGGGACAAAGTTGCACTGATCAAATACTGTGGTTGCTTTTATGTGCTTAGAATTTCATACTTGAAAGTACTTGAGTTTATCCTGAAAACTTTCATTAGGCAGGTAGGAAGGCTCATATAGATGCCATATAGGAGGAAACAATATCTTTCTCTCCCTTCCTTAGTTTATAGGAGAATTTAGTTAAAGTTCATAAATGCCAACATGATGATGCTATGGATAATACTTTAATTTAATGTCAGTTCACCTGCTATTCTTCATTAAAAGTAAATTTTTTTCGTCACAGAGCAGGAAAGTTATGAAACGCTCTTCCCGTATATGTAAGATGCATCACAGATTTAGAAATACTTTAGGAGTTATTGGAGTCTTGTTTAAGAGCATCATTTTACTTTGGGGTCCTTAATTCAGCAAACTCTTAAATGGCCCGCTTAGGCCCTGAGTTTGGATATAACATCATTAAATCACTGAATTTCACTAAATAGATATCCAGTTATGCATGAACACAAGGTTTGGCTTTGCTTATTGAAAAGGGATGGGGAGGATCGAGTGTGGCAATTCTCATGAAGCGATTTTTGGGTGTATAAAATTACAGAGTAATAGAAGTAAGTTTCAGTTTCTGGACTTTGTTTTCATTTAAAAATATAGTCTTCCATCAGAAAGATGCAGTCACAGTATGGGGAAATGTCTGTCACTGCTATGCAATTTATTCACTGAAGCATTCTTGAGGATGAAGCCGTGTGTGTAGATAATTACTTCTGAATTATAGACACAAAATTAGTTTTGCCTTTTACACCAAATAATGCACATAGGTTGGCACAGTAATGGAACTTTTGTAACATTACTACCTCACAGCTCCTGATTTTACTGGTTCTTTTCCTGGCTGAGGTGTCATGGGTCTGCATGAATTTTTGTTGTCTATGTAGTATTTTGTCAGGTGCTTCAGTTTTCTCTCACATCCCCAAGACATATTGCTAGGTAAACCATCAGTCGTCTAAGTTGCCTGCAGGTGTGATTACAATGAGTGGGTGTGTCTGCGCATGTATTGTATGAGAGACACATCTTCTGCAGGATGTTCCTCTGACTTGTGCTGATTTCTTGCTAGGATAAGCATCTGCTCCCATGCCATCCTAGTAGAATAAAGTAGGTGTTAGAGAATGAATGATTGTGCACATAGTTTTTGATGATGTCCACAGGTTATGTGTCTTGCTTTGCATCTGCATGTACACAGATGTTACTGTTTTGTGAACCATAGAAAACTTAAGTGCATAGGAACTAACTGGATTGTGAATGTTTTTTCCAACTTACACTTGGAATGTTAGTTGCAGGGTGTCTTTGTTCCAGACTGAAATAACTAACAGTATACCTTCATGTGTTTCATTAAACATTTGTGCTTCTTTTGTGTGGTGATTTCTAATTTTTTTTGTTTATTTTTGTAGGTTGCAGTACTTCAAGTTTAAGCCCCAGGGGTGGGGTAGCGGAGCCCGTTTTAAGTTTGCACTACAGCACAGAAGGCACCACAAGCAGCACCATTAAACTGGATTTCACAGATGAATGGTAGTGTATTTTTCAAGAAACTGAAGTGTTTGTAGGAGGAATGACTAGAAATGTATCACATATCTGGTTCATAAAAAAAATATTAATGGTCTTACAAATCATACTGCACAGATGGAGTGGCACAATGGATAGTGTTGTCACCTCTCAGCAAAATGTTACCTGATTCAATTCTTGAATGGGGTGCTTTCCATGTGGAGTCTGCATGTCCTCATTGTGTTTGCATGTCCTCATTATGTTCATGTGTGTTTCCTCCAGGCACTTTGTTTTTCTCCCACATTCCAAAGACATGCAGTAGGTGGATTGGAAGCACTACATTTTCCATAGGTGTGAGTGTGCATACAAGTGTGTGGTGTGGAAGAATAACCATGGCAGGGCTAGCCACTCAGTGGTGTGAACTTTGGCTTTAGATAATTGTTACTGTTGAAGTGACACCCTGACGCCATGAACAAAAATGGGAAAAAGGGCTTGTGGATGGATGGATACTGTATAAGAATACTTACATGTACAAACCTCATAGGAACTGAGGTTCTTGAACCTTGGCAGAGTGCTCCTTTATGCTAAGTATGAATCTCATGGGGTGGTGTGGGGAGTGCAGCACGCAGTAGATTCTCCATCTTTATGCTGTGTGTAGACAGGAAATGCAAACTGTGAGCTTTTTGAGAGTTGACTGGAAAAGTAAACACTTGAACTTGTTATTTAGCTTTATGGAATGTTAACAGGAATAATTTAGAAGGTACAACAGTGAGGAAGGAACGCAGAGGTCCAGGGCTAACACAGAATAGCCAAGAGAATGTAAAAAAATAGGCTTTTTTGTGTTTAAGCATGTGTATGAAGAGTAAGAAAGGGAAGAAGGACTGCACACTTAAGAGGAAAGGGAAAATACACAAGGCTACTGTGAAATGACAGATATCCTGAACAAACTGTTTCCTTTAATGTTTACATGTGTTGAGTAGATAAGAGGTGCTTAGAACTATTTACATAGTAAGTAGGATTAAGTCTGGTAGTTAGAGGAGCTTATCATAAACATCTCTCTTCATTACGCTGTTCTCTGACAGACTAATTGTTGAACATCAGTATCCAGCCTAATTCAAGTTCCTTTTTTATTACTAGGACAAGTAAAACTATTTGTGCCACAGTAAGTGGTAAGTAATTCTGTTTGCCTAACATCGAAGAAGTATGTGATCCACCGTTTCATAAGTTAATTCTACTTTATATGTGTTGAGCTGGCACACTGAGCAGATGTCTGCTGTTTTCTGGATTTTTTTTAGCTAGAGAAGCTAAGTTTTGCATGATTTAAAATTCAAGAACAGGAATGCATTTAGGTCCTTCCACTCCAGTGGTGTTTAGCAACTATAAAAAAATAAGGTGGCCATTTGCTTTTCTCTGTCCAGGGTTCACAGCAGCTTGACATGCTGCCATGATGTGCAAGATTTGTTTTATTTATTTATTTTTTTTAAGCAGGCATTACCTGTACATTAGCACCCTGCTGGAGAACATTTGTACTCCAGTCAAAGTGGCAAAGTACTGGTTTGCCCGTTCTATAAATCTATATAAGAAACATTTTAAGTATGTCCAGGAAACCTTAATGCCTCATACACATTTGGTCATCTCCATCTCCATTAGTATAGCACAGTTGTCAGTAAGTCAGCCAAATGCAGATACCCTGTGAGCTCTAGGACTAGTGTGCGCCTTAGTAGTGTGAAAAAAACCATTGTGTTCCAGTCTTATTTCCAGAAATCTGTCCCTCTTTTGCTGTATGTCACTCTCATAATATTATCGCCATAATTTAATTAGCAGTACTTGGTGAACTATACTGATTTACAGGCACGCGAAACATTCCGTCTTACTAATACAAGTTTGCCTTTGTTATTTTTTGGCACTTCCAGCAGCTCAAAAGCCATATTTCTTTGCAGTAGCATGGCAGCACTCCTTCAGCCTCCTAATGGATATGATGAAAACCCTAATAATTTATACTAAAGGTTCCCTGATTTCAAATGCTCAGTGTTGTTCACATGTTTCCTGCATTTAATATAAACATATGCCTAAATTTTCTAATATATATATATATATATATATATATATATATATATGTGTGTGTGTGTGTGTATGTGTGTGTATAGATATATATATAGAAGTAATGTTTAAAATGTGGCCCTGATTTTTGACCTTTTGCCCCCCCCAAAAAAAACCCTGATATTGAAAGTAAGTGCGAGAAGCTGTGCAAGATGTCTTTGCCTTACACTACTGTCATTCTGTTTATAGTGTGGGTGTGGAAGTAGACTTTTATGATGGAAATGTTCTGAATTGGGCAGTTTTGTTATTATTGATTCAAGCATTTTGTTTCATTGCCTACAGTACAGCCTACTGGAAAATGTTCAAACAATAAATTTAAAATGCCCTCTGTCTAACGTGTGCTGTATTATAGAAGGAATATAACTTAATAAAGTCAGAAAAGTGTATCAAAGGAAAGAACACATGTATGTTTCTTGTTTTGCGTGCAAGGGGCCAATGATTTGAAAACAGTCCAAAGGTAATCTTTATCCACCACTGGCCAGATCCATTTTCTTTGGATGTGTTGTGGGTTTCAATGTTGTTTCAGTGAATGTGAGTTTCAAGGGCAGAGAAGTTTTAATGCCAAGTCTATTTTCATTGTGAGACAGTATTGCTTTGTTTAGCATATGTCTGTTAGTGTTTGTGCATTTTTGTGCTGCAAAATGTAAAAATAAAATCCAAATAATCATTGTAGAAGTAAAGCAGTATGCACACATTAGTGTTTATGGTAAATGGGGCAAGATAGCCAGGTAATGGGACATTGAAATGGCTGCAGGGGGACTCTGGTACCATATTTTGGTTGTCTGTTCTTCAGTTTGCGTTTGAAAGTTGGTATCCCGCAATTCCATTGCAGTAGGTGGGATTACATAATTATATATGCAAATTAGATGTTAATCAGCATACAGATTTCTACCTATTTTTCATGGGCCTTGTCCAGATTTTTGGTGTTTCCAGGTTGAGAGGTATGCATACAACAGACTCAGCCCACATTTAAAATTCCCCTGACTACACACTACACAAAACTGCTGTACTGTATATAACATGCAGTTTATATCATGAAATATTTTAATCAAATACTAATAAGAAACAGAATTGTTTTACTTAGTTATTTTTCCCCTTTGTGCATACCTCTCAACTGTACAGATTTTCAAAAAAATGTCCAGATTTTTGCTAATATTTTTAGCCTGTTACTCATAAAATTCTATTTTTCTGGCAAATCTTTGCCATATCTTTTAAGGACTGAAGTCAGAAAATAACAACAGACATTTCAGATTCAGACTTTTCACCCTTCAGAAAATTCATGCTCATGCAAAACTTGTAATTCTATCAAGTTTCTAGGTTTGTAAGAGCAATATTTAAAAAAAAAGTCCCTATTTTGGGCCATTGTCCCCTAGTTCCTTATGGCTTTGTCCAGAGTTCTTGCTCCAACCAGTTGACAGCTATGCTTGTGCCTTTATAAACATTAATGACATAAAATGGGGTATATGATTCACAGTCCACCCACAAGTTTAGCAAAATTAATAAAGGTCCAGTCTTTCTCAGCCACTTTTTCTTGCAAAGCTATATTTTGAAAATGTGATTGATGATTTATAGTCTCACATGTTTTTTTCTAAGTTCTGTACTTCTAGTCTTCTTCCTGTTTATCTCCATCTCCCAACACCAGACTCTGGTTCAAGTCCAGTGTACTCCTTATTCTTCTAGTTAAGTCCTGTGTTTTTTTCTGTTTCTCATACATTTTCCTTTGGAACATTGGAAAAGGTTTCACTGGCAAAGTTCTCTATGAGTTTTATAGTCAGAAAAAATGAGGAGCAGAGTCCCATTCTGTTTGCTGGTCTATTTTTTGTTGGATACACTTTTTTTATTTTCTCTTTAGCCATTTCTGTATCAAAAAATGGCTTTGATCTTCCAGGAAAAATATTGTGAAGACAGCTGGATACAGTAGCTTGAATACCTGCTTTTAGACACTCCCTACTTGGGGGAAAAGTTTGCTTCTCTTCTGACTGATGTACAATGAATCTATCCTTTTCTACAAACACTTTGCTGTTTTGAATGTTTAATATGTTCCTTTATGCCTCAGTTTTGTAAGGATCAACTCTTTCTGCTGGTATGATAGCATCTTTACTGATACAGGTCTTAGTTGCTTTCTATGGCCAGGTTTGGCGCATACACTTGATGCATATTTTGAGTTAACAAGCCTGCTGTGGAATGCCAGCCCATTTGCCTATTTGTGCCTGCTTAAAATGAATACAGTCTGTTCCTTCCAGTTTCTCTGGTACAGTAGAACATATCCGGTTTTCTTTACGCTATGTCCTCTAACGCTACCATTTTTTGAAATACCTCTTCTTGAGAGGTCTCGTACGTTGCCAGCCTTTTCTTCATTTCAGCCTCAGATTATTACAGTTGTATCAGCTTATTTGAATAGCTATTTAAAACTACTTCTATTTTTTTTCTAGCCTTTTGTTATCTGAGGAGTTGTACTCTTTCAATGTTTCATTTATTTTAATCACCTCTTCATGTGTGTTACTGGAAGGCATATCTTGTACCAAAGCTGAAGCTTAAACTGCTTTTTGTTGAACAGCTGCAGCACTCTTCCCAGCCATTGTTTTCCCTTCACCTTTTCTGGTTGATTTTTTCCAAGTTCTCTAAATTTCTTCTTTGCTGGCATCCAGGCAGTGTACTTACTAGCCAGTAACTGAATTTTACCCAAATGACAGTTTCAGTAGCACTCCTCAGTTTTTATTTTCACACTGGGAGAACTGAAATTAAGCTATTGATCAGAATGCATCTGTCTTGGAGGTCCCAAAGTATCTCACATCTTAAGTTAAATATTGAGGCCCAGTTAATAAACAGGTTCACAATGGCCAAAATAGTTTCACCTTCAGCATGAAGTAACCTGCCAAAAAAGTGCAGACCCAGTGTTTATATTTGTTAAGCCTTTCACAGCCTTTGTATTGAACATTTATGCCATGCACTCACAGCTTTACAGAAATATGTTATTCCTTGCATATTATTTTACTTTGGCTCACTGTGCAATCTTATTATCAATCCAGTCCCATAATATTCTTTTAAGTGGTACTTCATTGAATAAAGAATTCCTGTGTCTGCTCAGACAGACAGGTGGAAATGACAATTTCCTTCATACAGGATTTTCTCCTTAACCCTTATCAGTACTGCAGACACAAAGGGTATCTTAGAAAACTGAATCTTACAGGAGAAGCACCACTGTACACTCAAAGCTTTACTTTTAGTATGCTGTACACCAAAATCATGTACATTACTTTGTACGGAGGAACAACTGTACTTGTACTGAAATCGGTGAGCCTGTGGTGAACTTAAATTGAAATCAGTGAGTCCTCATTGCTTTACATATATTCAGTTGTTTAAAAATTAAGCACAGAGCTTCGGTAGAACAAATACTGTATCTGCATTCAGTTCAGGTGAATTAGCAGTACCCAAAGTGTTCAGCTGTCTAGACACCATTCAGGTAATACAGTCAGTGTCTTAGGCCAGCCTTTGTTGGCAGAATCTTATAGTCATGACTAGAACCTTTCTGTATTAGTTCTGATTCACTATCTTTCTAACATTATTCTCTTAATGATAAGGATGATGATTGTTTTTCTTTCTCAGTAACTAAAGGGATTGGAAATGCTTGCTATCTCTGATGAGGCTTCACCTCATTCATCTAGTAGTAGATGGAGCTTATGTATCTTAAGAAGCATTCAGTCTAACTGCTCCCCCAGGAAGGTTCTCTTTGAAGCAGTCTGGATACAGAAGTTTAAATGTAACATTCCTTTCCCTGCACAACTTCATTACATTATGAAAGATGCTATGTTTTGCCTCATTTCACTTGAGTAGTCATGATCATGCCACCTTTTGATTCTTCCACTCGTTTGACAAAATCCTTTAAGTTTATAGATGTGGAAGCAAACCAGTAGGGGTCTATGAAACTTAACCATGAGTGATTGTGGAAGAAAATCCCTTTGGACTATCTGAATTTCTGAATTCCTCTGTCCTCTCTCAGTAGACCCATCCATTCCACCAACATATCTTTCATGAACTCTGCAGAGTTCAGCCCTTCAGCCTTTTATGGGATACCTCTGATGCATAGGATTTCACCCATGTTTTTGTCTAATGTATCTGCAATTTAACCTCTAAAAGTTCCAAGATTGCTTCCAAAGTAGTTATTCTGTTTTACCTCCTTCATGCACCTACATAAATCCATAGCTAATCAGAATGAAAACTGAAGGCTGCTTCTGCTCCACTTCTTCTGTCTTAAATTGTAACATAGTTTTAATATTGTGCAGTTATGACATTACTGATTCAAATTTCTCTATTTCCATGTTCCTTTTATATTTTCAGTCAGCAATTTCTCAGTGTTAGTTTCAAGTTGCTCCTTATTAGCCCAAGAATCAGTCTGCTTGGCAGCTCCAAACTGCTACAGTCACCTTTTTTCACATTTTCGCTTTCTTTTCATAAAAGCAGAATTAATAAATAATACAGTGAGAGCCTCAGAGGTTAAGCTGTGTAGACTGTTAGAGTCTTGTAGCATTAAGCTTACTGTTTTAAACTTGGAAGAACAGGAAACTCTTTTCTTCATATGTTCTGTCCCAGACAGAAAGTCCACATAGCAGACTCTCTGAAATGTTTTCAAAATGTAGATCTCTGTAAATCTTCCAAAATCCCATCTAATTATCCTCAAGGCAGACCATATTCCTATGGCCATTGTTGTACACAAAACAACAAAGGGCCTTTATCCTTTCAGAGAAGGTCCTCTTTCTAACAAATTGATTCTTATCAGTAGCTGAGCAATCCAAGATAACTGGAAAGGAATTCCTGACAGTGGTAGGTTAAATGGCTTCTTCCATTTTGATGGTACCCCTAGCAAGGTTGGCATATGAAGAAAATACAGTGATACCTGAGGGCCACTTGATGTCAGCATACCCAGCCCATAGAATACCCCATCCCTCTGTTGTCTTGCATCAAGAGCTTTTGTGGTGGATCCATCACGTGCATTACAACAAGGAGGCACCTTTCGAACTAGGCTCTAGCACCCAGCAACCCACCTCAGACTTTTCAGACTTAGCATGGGGAGTCTGCTCAGGAGAGGTAAAGATCTAGGGGACCTGAGACAAAACCCAGAGGAGAAAACACATCAATGTAAAAGAAATAATTACTGTGAATCCTGTCCATCGAGGCTTTCAAGTCTTTTTGGACCACAAATATGTGGTAAATAAATAGGGGTAGACCCAGTCTTATCCTCTATGCAGGTTGGCAGTGCAAGCATGGGAGCAGGCCCAGGTAAAGGGGCTGGCACACAGGATCTCATACTTCCCATCAAAGAAGTATTTCCTGGCAGACCAGCTAAGCAGGACAGAAGCAGACCTACGCAAGTGAATGCTAAACTGGTATGTATTCCTGGAGTAAGTCCACTGGTATGGGGTTGCTAGTAGTCAATCCTTTTGTCTGTTTTGACAACAGGCAAATTAAGAAAGTTTGCAGCAGCACTCCAACAGCAGGTGTAAATAACTTGTGCATGAATTAGATGGGTCGATTTCTTTATGCTTTTCCTCCTATACTCCTAATCCCCAGGACATAAAAAAGTAAAGGAGGATAGGCCAGAAATTATGCTCATAACTCTATTTTACCCCAGACAGCATTTGTTCTCCCTCCTTTTGATTCTGGTAAGAACAAAACTGGTACTGCTTTCTCAGCATGTGAACTTCAAAGCTTAGAACAAAGGGCTATTCATATATCACAGCCTAAGGACTCTAAAGCTGACAGCCTGGATGGTCTAGCACTTATTCACTGTTGACAAATATTTTCAGAGGATATGTTCATTATTTTTAGGGAGACTAAGAAGCCAGGTATATGGAAGTCATACCTAGCTAAATGGAGACAATTCCCGCAGGTGCCAGAGGAAGCCTCATGGTCTAAGAAGAGGCTCTGGTGTCCATTAACCTTAAATATTTGAAAGAGCTTTTCAAATCAGGATTATCATATGCCTGAGTGAGTATTGATTTCAGCTTGCCTGCACTGAGACTCCCTACTCATAGGTTCAAAGATGTATACTAGGGGGCCTTTAAAGCCCAGCCAAGTATCCCAGTTGTATCCTGCAAGTTTATGTTCCTTAAAGGTCATTTAGTGGGGTATTTGTAAGCTATGGCAAGGCTTACAGGCTGCCTCTGTCCATTAGAGACATAGGTGCTAGACCCAGGGTATGTTAACAACTTCATATCCAGTTGTCCAGATTTCCCTTGAATAGGATAAGGAAATAGCTCTACTTCACATAGATGGGAAGCCTGTTCCAGTGAAGGGGAATTCTCTGAGATACATACCTGCCTCTCCCACATGTCCTGTTTATGCCTCAAGCAGAAGTTAAATCCCTAGATCAAGTAATTCTAGTGCTGTTCATTTTGCGAATATGCCAAGTTACATCTGAGTTAGATCCAAGGATGCCTTATATGCTAGACATAGATGACCTCTCAACAGTCTGTAGGCAACAGCGTATCAAGACAGAGCTTTGAGGAGTTCTACATAGGACATGCTGTTTGCACCTTGAATTCATTTTGTGACGGACCTCTGTGGATGTTCCAGTTGTCACATGTGCCTGATCAGGTACTTATTGAAGGGGGCATTGTACTCAGTGATGGGCCTGATGTTCCCTGTTGCCTGCACAGCATTTTCTGTAGGTGCCCTGGTCTTAAAGACCCCCCCCCTGTCCAGGAAAGAGATTACTTCACTCGAAGACCTCATCTCTGTTTTAGAGAACTTTACTTTCCCCCAAACACACATACACACACACTTTTGAGTTAGCTGCTTCAGTACTTGTCAAATGCCTGACTTAGAAAACTACAATTTTAGTAGGCAGTGACATCTGTCAAGAGTATTTCAGAATTGCAAAGCACCCTTATGCTCCTCACCTGTCCTTCATACCCTTGGTGGTAACAGAGGTGTCCTTTAATTAGGATGGTCATCTCCCACAGGTCTGCAAGTAGACCATTTCTAAATGGCTAGCGCACAGTATCTGTTTCTGTTATTTCCATTTGAAAACTGTGCCAGATCATTATCAGAGCACACTCCCTAAGAGCCACAGTTGCAACAACCTCCTTCCTTAGATGGGTTGATACCCAGACCATCCTGGAAGCAGTTACCTGGTAGTCTATCCTTACATTCTAGACACTACAGTCTACATCACTTCCAAGACTTGCCATTGCTATTGTGCGTTGAAATCTTCCCAATAGTTATCACTGCAAGAGTGAGCCATAAGATGATTGTAGTACAGTTTTGTTGGAATTTAACCACAATTGCAGATATCCAAATATGTTCAGTTTTGCAGTATCATTGCCCACCTTCCTCTCCTCAATATCTTTTCTTATGGGCATCCTTGAATTGGGGTAGGTACCTAGACCACCTTTGCCCCCTTTTCTTACAGATACTCTAACCAGGAACCCTTCTTTATCGGGTTGAAGTAAAACCTGGAAAGAGAACTTGACTGGTAGCTTAGTTTGAATGTCTTCTTTGAGAGTCACACCACCAGAACATCCAATGTTTTGGTTTGAAGCAGTTGTGAACACTTATTATCATGGCAAAAAAGAACCAAAACTGGAATTGGTAGTGGACATCCCTCTTATATTACTGACATCCTAACATCTGTTTGAGAGGATGTCTTCCTAGCTTAGGAGGAGTAAGGAAGCTAAGCTTTGTAAGTCAGAATAGATTTTAAGAGCTTATTTAGAAGTCCCAAGAGTTATTACTGCAAAAGGGAACATACTTGGAAATGTGCAGTTATGGTAAGTTCCTAACACAGCAGTACTTTGTTCTTATATAGGTATGTAAGTTAAGTATTAGTGATATAGTTAAACATTTAAAAAGTGAGCTGAAATACAAGTAAAGCATATGGAGAAGAAAGGCTTTTCTTCTGCAAATTCTAGTGGCATCCAACTCCTTGTTAAGAATAACTAAGCCTGTCTTGAAAACACTGCTGACCAAATGATTGATAGAACATGTTTTTCTCTGTCTTAAAAGAAGATTTACACAGAGTTTTTTTTTTTCATTCTCATTGAAAGGTAGTGGAGTATGGAGGAATGTTATAAATCTCTCTCCGTTGAGTAAACATGTTCAAGTACAGAAATTCAACATGGCTAGCTTTTGTTTGTCTTTCCTCTTCTCCTTCATGGGACTTGGATGACATCTCTTGGTCTGAAAGGTGTATAGTGGCATATCCTCTTCTTGGCTCTCACATTAGTTGTACCAGGTTCAAGGTATGTAATAGTACTTACTGAATGCTGTTTTGTTATTGGTGTCACAGCTACTTGCAAAGAATTCTCAAGATTTTCTTCCTTAATCACTGTTGCAGTATTGATTACATATGAGAAGTATCCTGCCAAGAACACCATGTGCCTGGCCAACATACCAAAGATGCTGTATGAGAAGGATGTATAAACCTTCCAGCAGTATGAGGAATGGGCACTCAAGCCATCTGTTACTGTGTGTGCCACATGCAACTGTTCTTTCTTTGAAACTGCTTATAAACTGTAGCTTCGTAAAGCCAGTATAACATTCGATAATTTACTGTTAAACAGTAAGTATGTATTAAAAACAAGAAAAAATAGGTTTGTAACTCAGTGGCTCCCAAGACTTTGGAATAAGTTGTTACAGCACCTACATGTACCTTATGGTACCACATACTGGCAGCACTTGTTAACGATATAAAACACACAGGAGGTTCCCAGGAGTACATAGGATTGGTATAAGGCAGTTCTGCTCATTAGTAAGAGAATGTGGACTGTTGGTTAACTAGGATCATGAGTATTCAAATCCTGTAACAGCAGGATAAATTGACCAGATATATTTAAACTGAACTGTAGTACCCCACTGGTTATGCAGTAGTAAACCCTGCCTAACTCTTTCCCTAGAGTTAGTATACTCACACCTATCAGTGATATGTACACCATCAGTCATGCCCAGCAGTGACATCTTCTGAAACACTTGTTTTTAATAGCCTTTTATATTAGCACAGCATTTATTTATATTGAAATAGTTTATATACTGAACAGTTCATGCAGAAATGGACAGACCTGTAAATAGTACACACGCTTGCATTCATGGAATATGGGTAAAGAGAAAATAGACAAACAGAATACTTACTACTTTAATTGAACTGCCTTTATTGCTATATGGACTACAAAAAGTACAGATGTTTTAACTGTTATGCACACACACACACACACACACACACACACACACACACACACACACACACACACACACACACACATGCGTGCGCGTACGCACACACACACGCACAATGTTGGCTTCCTGATGTAAAGAATACCCACATGCTCATACAAAGATTACAATTTCTGTTGGGGTTAGTATTTTCCTAGTCCATTCCAGATTCCTTCCTGTTTGTGACATAAGAAGGATGGCAGTCACGCCTTATATGAAGTAGCCATTTCAGTTTCTGTGTAATAATACATTAGTAAGTAGGTGAGCTTTATGCTTTTATTTTATTGATAAAGGTAGGTGAACATGAGGGTGGCAGTGCCCCTGCTGTGTACATAAACTTTACAGGACTATCCATTTATTTGCAGCAACATATGTCACCCTTATTTGGATTAATTAAAATGCATTAATTTTCTGTGTGATGTGATTTGTACGCTCCGGGATGTCAACTAAACCAATTTTTTAACTTGTGCAAGTTTTCCCAGGGCCACATCAATCTGACCTGCATATGTTGGTCATCTTGATAACACTATGGGTTCTGTTGACTTTGTTTTGAGGGTGCTACGTTAAAAGTGTAATTCCAAATACTGTCTACTTTGACTTTTGTATGCTTTTTCCTTTTTAAGGATTTTTATGTGTATAAGGTACTTTGACCAGGAAGATGAAAATGTATTAGCTTCTGAAAAATCATATTCATTTGTGCAAGTTATTTCAGTCTTTGTTTAGATGAAGTTTTGATGGCAATTGCACCTTTAATATTATCTCCAGCTGTGTGTGCTTGGGACATCAAAACACATGCCTAAATTGACATTGTACATTTTACAGGATATCTTTGCACAGTGGCTTTTTATGTTCGATTTCCAGTTCTGATTTCCTTTCTGCCCATCATGCAGTAAAACCCTACTAATACATATGGAAATACGGAATGTATTATTGTGTTCTACAGTATAGTAAATGCCTTTTATTTTTTTACTAGGAGCAGCACAACTTCAAGTTCTAGAGGCAGTGGAAGTCATAACAAGCCAAATGACCAGGAAACTTTCCTTAAAGCACAAAGCACAGAACAGAGTCCTGCAGCAGAAGTCTCAGAATCAAGTAGGAATCAGAATATTTTTCCTATTTTGAAAACAGGAAAAAGACAAAAACAGATGTCCGTGCATGAAGAGTAAATTGCTATTTTGTTAATGGGGGTTCCCTAGAAAAGCAAATTTAATTGCAAGAAGCAAGTTTTCAGTTTGTATATCAGAATGGGAACTGTGGAAAATGTTAAAAAGTAAAGAGTAATTTTGAATAAGAAGTAGTTAAAATCATCTAGTAAAAATGTAGTGCATCTGTCTGAAAATGTTGATATTCTCATATACACTCTGCAAAAACTATATGCTTTACCCTTTTACTTCTGATCATTTTCTAGAAGTTTGTCTTTAAAGTACTGTTTTTTAGTTGTTTGGTCCCTGTTTATAAAGGGTTGTAACTCCAAAATTGTTTGATACATTTTCTTAAACTTTCTATAAAATAATGCTATGGCAGGTACCTATAAATTACGGCTTGACTGGGATCCTAGATTCAGTGATAAAACAGCAGTTGCATCTTGAATTTTAATGTAAAAGAAACAATTTGATGCCATTTTGCCAGAACTTTTAAATGAGTGAAAATCTCACATTTATAAAGAAATAAGTATTTTTAGACCTGAAGTCACAGCAGCATTCTGTATTTTGTTGGCATTTACATTTCTTACTTTGAAGAGAATGCCACATTCTTGTTTTAAACCAGATGTTCTGCATATATTGCAGTTAGTTTCTAATGACCATTTTGACCATAAGTTGCCATTACCAATAAGTGCTACTATCTCTGTTTTCCTTTCAAATGTTTTTTTACATAAATGTTTCAGCACTATGCACCTGTATACTCCTGTGATCTGATATTGTCATTTTCATTCGTTCCTCAACAAATGGGTCTTGGATCTGACTTGGCCACTTATTTCTAGATTCTTGGATCCGATTCTCGAGCTTCTCCCCTTATCCATAATTCACTGGCCATTGCATTACCTTAGATCTCATTTGCCATTCTAACAAGATGGTCGGGATTGTGTTTTCTCGAGCTCAGGCAGTTATTTTTCTGGATTAGTGAGTAAAAAAACTAAAGTTTACCCCCATGTTCTTTGTGTTTCACTGTTGCAGTCATCACACTTGGGTTATCCTGCCAGGTGTAGCCCTCAGTCGGCCTGAATACCAGAGGCTTAGTATTTCTGCATCAGTTGCTGTCACTCCAGGACTGAAGTCTAGGGTTGCCAGCTTTCTTTGGGGCTAAAACCAGACTAAGGTCACGCCCCTCGCATCACCCGTAACTCCACCCATTCCCACCCCCTCTCCCATCCATGCCCCACCCATTTTGTGACATCACAGTGACATCAGCTAATGAGAACGCCCTCTTTTTCGGTTCCAGATGCCTGCAGAGCCGTATGGTGAATAATCTACTCCTATTGATGTATTGAGAATAGGGGCACAGTAAGCAATGTTATCCTTACTTCATCATTAACACTCCGTACCAGATGGTACAATTTTTCCCACTACACACACACACACACACACACACTGGAATTAGATATTTCTGGATGAAGTTATGAAATTTGTCATTTAAAAGTATAAGTAAGACTCTTGAGTACATTAAATGTAACGGTTGCTGCTGCGGAATCGTATGCTGCATCATTTTATATAATTGTTTGAATTTAATACAGAAAAAGAAAAAAAATACATGGGTAGAACAGAGATATTAGGTGTATTTAAGCAAAATGAAGGCAAAAGCTTGCCAGCAATGCAGAAACAATGTAAGAAAGTTAAAGTCTTATGTAATTTACATGCATGGCATGGTAATAATACTGAAAAGTGCTAGTGGATATAATGCACATTATGATCAAAATTATTTTTGTCTAATGTTTAGTTTGTTACACTTTTTCCATTTTGTGATTTATGTTTAACAGAAATTATCGCTAGTCATAATACTATATGCATTGTATACAATATCATCAACAGCAGAAAATAGTACAAAAGGACGCCAAAAGGGCGAAGGAGAGTGGATACTCAAGAATGTAATTTTATCTAGGAGTGTCAGGGACCTAATAATGACTAGAAAGAATTGCTTAATTTCCACTTTGAATTTTGATAGGTTTATAGTTTATCCAATTATTCCTTGTGAGACTTAAAACCCTGCACCTTGTGCTTGTAAGACAAACACCTTGACCATTAGGCCACCCTCCCAACCCCCTTAGTTATCCACGATTTTGATTAGAAGGAGAATGGAGTTCCAAATCCTAGTGTTTTATGATTTTGTTAACTATCAAAAGAAGATGTTTATCAGCAGAACTGAGAGTAAAACTGTATGACAGAATTTCGTGTACATTATTTTTCAGAATAGTGGACTAGTGGTGTGCAACTAGTAGTTGTGTGAGAGTCAGAGTGCGATAAGTCTAGCAAATCAAAGTGTCTTAAGGCACTGATGATAGGTGTTACGGTGTACGTTTTGTTCAATGGTTAGAGAAAATGTATACACTTCTATGTCACATTTTTTTAACCAGGTGAAACCTTTTGAACTCAGTTTTTTTGATGACACAAGTGTGGCCAACTCCCAGTTTGAGCACTGTAAGGCTTTCATACAACTGAAAAAAGAATATTTTGTTTTCAGTGCTGGTTTTAGCTGATTTCAGAAGGCTTGTTATCCTATATAAAGGTGCAGTTGAAGCAAAACAACATTTTTTTAACAGCAACAGCAGCAGTTTGGAAAATCATTTCCATTTCATAGCTGTCATCAGTAAGCTAGCAGTGGCACTTGCAAGGTAAAATGGGCTTCATCGCTGTTGTACATTTGCAACGTTGTTGCATGCAGAAAGCTCTGTACTCAACAAGCCACTAATAAATATTTTTAATGTATTCCTTATAACTAAAATAATCTGTGCAAGCTTCAGACTTACCACAGTCATTCCTCTTACTAAGTTTCTTAACATCCTCAAATGCAACAGATTTCAGAGCAGTGGCTAGTGTTTGCCGATCTGCCCAGACTTACATATTTTTTAAGCAGAACAAAAATATGGCATACTAATAGCCTTGTTAAAAAGACCAAATGAATCTGATTGCAAGTAAACAGCAAAAGTAAACTTAAAATTGTAGATATTGTAGCGTTTCATTAAGAGACTTTAGAATTAGACTGACAAACTCGGAAATTGAATGTTAGCAAAAATGTGCTTGTTTTCATTTCTGCATTAAATAAACTGTACTTGAGAGACTCTATAGTGAGCTTCTCTTGCCACAAATTTATTTCATGTCCTGGCTTGTCTACACATGCTGCTTTACTATTGGCATTACCAGCATTAATCTGTCCTGCAAACTAACACATTGCTCAAAAACATTTTTAAATGGTGTTATTTTCCTCTTCAAAAATTTCTTTAACGATTTCAAGCAGTCTTCTCAGATGTTTCCTATATGGGCTAAGCACAGCTGAAACACTTGTGGCACCTCTCTGATTACAAGGAGTAAGGTAACTGGCCCTATTTTTTTCTACCTACTACAAATCAAATGCGCTACCAATTGAGCACTGAGAGTGACTGGACTCGAAACAATTGGCACCACGTACTAATTAATGTAATGTAAAATAATAAATTGAACGCTGCTCCAAGTCGACAAACAGTGTTTTATTCAATCCCGTAAGCGCTAGCTATTAGAAATGAAAGCGTTTACCACAGATTGAATAAAACACTGCTTGTGAACATGGAGCAGCGTATGTCAGCACAAAACATCAGCATACCCCCCCCCCCCCAGCAACTCTTACCTGGAAGCAACAAAAACACTTGGGCAGTTCAGACGGCATATGTAAACTCTCCATGATGAAAGCTGTACTGTCCTTTATTTTAAAATTGCACGGGCAGCAGGAACACACTCACACATAGACGTACTGGACCATACCATCGTTTTGCAGCTGTAAAAGTGGGGGGCGCTCCTCCCCCTCACTCTATGGTTTCGGCGCCTATGTAACAGTGGCACAAAACCCGGACTTCACATGTCCGGTTTTAAATGAAATTTCTAACTGGACATTTTGACAGAAAACCGGACAGTCCGGTCAAAAACCGGACAGCTGGCAACCCTACTGACGTCAGGTCGTCAGTGGTAAAAAAATCAGGCAGCCAACACCATTACATCAGCCTTTCTTGCCAAGGAGCCCAAAGCAGAAGCAGTTTGCACGAGTGCCGGTTGACCTCTACCTGAGTTTTCATTTCCGAATTGAAGTTGAAGTCTTCTAAACCTAAGTACCCCATTGGGGATCCTTTTTTCTTGCTCTAACAGATGTCAGAAAAAGTTAACCATTGTCTCACCTGTGGAAAGCAAATAACACACCAAGACTTCCATTCTTACTGCGTCACCTGTTTAGGCCCAGACCACGACTTACCTTGCTGTCGCTTTTGTGCTTTGTTCAGCACCAGAACTATACGTCGTCAAGCCCTTATTGTAGCTAAATGCTTTTGCTCTCAGTCCTCGTATTCCAATATGGCTTTGGTAAGCCATCCGATTACCGATCTTCAGAAAAAACGTAAGGATAAAGACAGAGACAGACTGCACAGGTCCAAAACTGCCGATGACGCTTCCATTAAGCAAGTCGTCAGTTCTCCGGTCCTCAATGAGGTGCTTTCGCAGCCCCTGATGCCCACTTCTGTGGATTTGCAGGCCACTACCGAGACTGGTTCGGAGTCCGGTATGCAGCGAGACTGTTCTTCGACTAAGGATCCTGCATATGTCTCTACCTTGGATGTGAAGGATCCTGCGGATTTCTCTACCTTGGATGGGTTCAGAGCCACTGAACAGGCGCCAGCTCCCAAGTTCTTCACATTACCGATACTCGACACAAACCGATGACTTCTTTCGCGTCTTCAGTTCTTTCTAAAACTACTGCGTTTCTAAGGCCCAGGGTATGAACTACGCCTAAAAAATGGCGACTCAAGCTCAGGTACCTGCTTTCATGCCTCAATCTCAAATGCTTAAAATGGCGGAAGACCTTATTTTGCTTATTAGGGGAAGCCAGGCTACCCCTTCCAAAAGAAAAAGAGACTTGTCCCCAGTAGTTTTATCTGAACAGGAGTCCGATGACTCTGAGGTTTCTGAATATGAAGACATGCAACCCCTCTCTGCTTATGAGGATTCTGATGCAGAAGAATCCATTCTTTCTGCCTCTCCTCCCAAGGATTTTTCATTTGGTGAAACCCTACATACTTTAAGGGAGCATTTCTAATGGGAATGTCAGGACTACCCTCAGTCAAAAAAGAGACTCAGGAAATTCTTAGATTTACTACAGCACAGACCTTTAGCCATTCCTCCTGTCCTGGATGTTGTGGATGATGTTTTTATGGAATCCAGTTTGACTCGTGACACCCTCCCTCCTGCTCCCAGGAAACCTGACAGGTACTACAGACTCCCTGACTCTCACAAATTCCTTTTCAAAAATCCTACTGCTGACCCAGAGGTCAACTCCCAAGGACCTAAAGGAATTAAAGCAACCTCAGCTAAGAATCCCACCCCCTCAGACAGGGATTCCCGAGCTATAGACAGATGGGGTAAAAAAGTCTACACCTCTGCAACTCTTGCCATTAGAGCACTAAATTGTCAGTCCCACATGCTGAAATATCAGCAGCATACCATGGAACGCCTCAAATAAAAAATGTCTTCCATTCCTGTTTGTGCAGAAAATAAAGAATTACAAGAGCTTATGCAATCTGCAAGCCAAGTTACTAAGCACACCTTGCAATGTGGCTTTGAAACCCTAGAAGCATCTTGCAGGGCAGCAGTCACTGGTTCTTTCCTTAGAAGGCATGCTTGGCTTAAGGAATAGACATTGCCAGACCATGTCAAATCAAAATTATTGGATGCACCATTGAAAAAAGACAATTTGTTTGGCACCAAGGCAGAAAAGGTCTTAAAAAAGATGGAAGAAAAAGCTAAATCAATACAGACAGTCAAGAACTTCTTACAGGTCCAGCCTCCTAGGTCCAGTAGACATTGCCCCTCCAAGTACTCGTCCTTTCCAGCCCCCTCAAGGCCAGCTCAGCCAAGACCCAGGGGAAGCAGACCCCCCCCCCCCAGACAACAGTCCCAGGGTAATGCAAAGATCTAAGCAATGGAGTTCTTCCTCTTCAAAGACAGGGAGTGCTAAGCTACCCCCTTATGGTAAAAACCCACAATGATTTTACAGCTCCACCCCTTACCTCTGCCTAGCTGCTTGTGCCCCTAAGAGGAAAACTATCCTTCCTTGCAAACAACTGGGCCTCTGTTACCAATGACCGATAGGTCCTCAACATAGTGTCCCAGGGATACAAATTTTATTTCCACACACTGCCATCCCCAAAAGGGTTCCCGGATCTTCCTCTGAACCAGTGGGCAGAGGCCAGAAAGCAAGTCCATTCCCTGCTCTCCATGAGGACAATACAGCATGTTTCTGCAGACCAGATAGGCCAAGGTTTCTATTCCAGACTCTTCCTGTTACCCAGAAAAGAGGGTACCTGACGACCAGTACTCGATCTATCCATTCTAAACACCTTTCTGGTGATACCAAAATTCAAAATGCTCACCCTCCAGCAGCGTCTTCCTATGCTTTCCAAGGATGCTTGGTTAGCCACCCTAGACCTAAAAGAGGCCTACCTGCACATCCCAATCAGGGAATCTTGTAGAAATATCTGCATTTCAGGGCAAGATCTATGCACTTTCAGTTCTCTGCGCTTCCCTTTGGCTTATCCACTTCTCCCAGAGTTTTCACAAAATGACTTGCTCCAGCCATTGCTTTTTGCAGACAAAGAAATTTTCAAATTTACCCCTACTTGGATGATTGCCTGATTCAGGCAGACAGTCAGGAAAGGCTGTTACAGCACCTGACCATTGTAAAGGACCTACTGACCTCCCTGGGGTATACTTTCAACTAAAATAAATCAAAACTAGTCCACACACAAAACATTGTATTCCTGGGAGCAAGCCTGGACAGGGCATCCCAGTTGGCTTTCCTTACTCCAGAAAAACAAGCTTACCTGAGAGGCTACATCTCTCAACTAGCCACCAGATCCCAGTTATCCACAAGGAAAATCCTGCAAGCTGTAGGGTTCATGGCCTCCTACATTCTACTCATTCCATATGCCAGACTGCATATGAGGAAACTACAATGGTACCTAAAAAGCCTTTGGTGTCAACACGCTAAAGACCTGGAAACAGTCATACCTATGATACCTTGTCTAAGGAAAGACTTTCTTTGGTGGGCAGCAGCATGCAACCACAACAAGGGACTTCCCTTCTCACAACCCACGCCGCCCAGACCCTCACCACAGACTCATCATACTATGCTTGGGGTGCACACCTGGATGGCAGGTGCATTCAGAGCCATTGGAGCCCAAATCAAATTCATCTGCACATCAACCAAAAAGTGATGCTAGCTGTTCAGCACACCATGACAGTTTTCAAACCCCTACTCTCCCTGGGGCCTCAAGTGATCAAAACAGACAACACCACAGTGATGTGGTATATCAACAAACAAGGAGGGGCTCGCTCTTACCCTCTCTGTAGGCTCACCATGACCCTTTGGCACACAGCCTCAGCCATGCAAATGCTAGCACAATTCCTGCCAGGCTCCCTAAATTCTCTGGCAGACAACTTAAGCAGAAACCTGCTAGACCCACACGAGTGGCAGCTAGACCACAAAACCTTCAACCTTGTAACCCAGAAATGGGGCACCCCAAAAGTGGACCTCTTTGCCTCCAACTCCAATCATCAAATTTTGCACTAGTGAACCTCACAACAAGGCCTGGAAAGTGGATGCTCTATCCTTCCAATGGGTAAACCTCTCCATCTATGCATTTCCCCCTCTACCATTCATTTCAAGGGTACTGCTCAAAATAAGGGAGCAAAAACCAAGGGCAATCTTGATTGCCCCAGACTGACCACACCAGCACTGGTACCCACTGCTGCTCAGCCTGTTACCCCTGCCACCATGGCACCTACCTCAGATCTCAACACTCCTGGCCCAGAAGAATGGAGAGTTCATGCATCCACAGTTGCAGACCCTGAACCTGGCAGCCTGGCTTATTCCCAGATCTCTCCTCCAGCTGCCAGCCTAAGCAAACAAGTCCTGGATGTTCTACGTGAGACCAGACGCCCCAGCACTAGAAAATCCTATGCTGACAAGTGGAAAAGGTTTTGCACCTAGAACCAGGCTAAGGGAGCCAAAACAGCACAGCTCTCCCTGCCTCTCTTCCTGAATAACCTAGCAGACCTACTACACAGGGGTCTATCCTTCTCTTCTATTAAAATTCATGCCTCTGTCATCCCTGCTCATTACAGCACAGAAACACCTCTCTTTTCACACCCTCTCATCAAACAGTTCCTAAGAGGGGCTAACAACTTAAGGCCACCCAGAAGAGCTCCTACCCTAGCTTGGGACCTTAACTTTGTGTTGGAAAAGCTCAGCCTACCCCCTTTGAGCCTGCAGCTTCAGCAGAGTTAAAATTCCTCTCTTGGAAAACAGCCTTGCTTTAGGACATCATTTCAGCTAGAAGAGTTTCAGGCTACAAGCATTCATGGCTGTAGAGCCCATCATCATTTTCCATGCTGACAGGGTCCCCCTCAGGACTAACCCATCCTTCATGCCTAAAGTGGTGTCCAGTGTGGCTCTCAACCAATCCATTCATTTGCCCACCTTTTTCCCTAACCCACAAAACAAGGGGGAAAGGATTCTGCACTCTCTACATGTGCACAGACAGCTCAGATTCTATCTGGATAGGACTAAATCCTTTAGAAAAACTGACCAATTGCTAGTCAGCTTTGCAGCAGGGGCAGAAGGCAAGGCCATATCCAAACCAACAATCTCCAAATGGATAGCACACTGCATCCATTTCTGCTACAAACAGCATGGGGAACTGCCCCCAAAGGGGGTCAGGATGCATTCCACCAGGGCAACCTCCACCTCTGCAGCTTTTCTCAGAGGAGTCCCCACCAGGGACATCCTGGAGGCTGCAACATGGACTTCTGTTCATACCTTCACCAAGCATTACCACCTGCCTATCTTCTCCAAATCCAGGGCAGGCTTTGCCACCGGAGTCTTGCAGGGCATCCTAACCAGCCCCCAGTCTTCTTGACTGCCTCCACCCTTTTCTTCAGCTTTGGGAATCAACCCAAGTGTGATGACTGCAACAGTGAAACACAAAGAACATAGTACAGTTGTGTACACTTACCATAAATGTAGATGTTCGAGTGTATTCACTGTTGCAGTCCTGGATGTTCTTCATCCCACATTGCTGCAGTCCTAACACTTGGGTAGTCCGCTGTCCCAGTCGGCCCGAATACCAAAGTATAAGGCTGACGTCGGTCAGGGCGCATTAGTCTGACGTCAGGACGTCAGGGTACAAATGCGCATGACCGACGTCATATCCTCAGTCTTTTTTGCCGCATGGTCCGATGCAGAAGCAGTATTGCGAGTGCAGGTTGGCATTCTGGAATTTTCTGAAGTCGGAGTTTCAGACCGAATCAAAGTTGGCTAAGTACCCGTTAGAATATTTTGGTTTTTTCTTGCCTCAGTATTTAACCGGATGTCAGAAAAAGTGAATAATTGTATTTCTTGTGGGAAGCAGATACCTCATAGGGATTACCATACTTTGTGTATACCTTGCTTAGGGCCTGAGCACGACGTTGTTGGATGTCGCTCTTGTGCTAGATTTAACAAACGCACTATTAAGAGAAGGTTAGACTGTGCCAGGTTAGTTTTTGGGAAGCGTTGTAATTATAAAATGCCGTCGGATGCCCCGACGCCCGCTTCGTCAAAAAAGCGCAAGGACAAAGCAGCAAAGCCTAGGTTGGAAGAGCCGTCTGTCCCGGACGTCGGTTCTTTAGAGGGCTCGGTGGAGCCGGAGGTTCTGCCAGAAGTCTCTTTGGAGTCTCAGGGAGAGACTTTACTGTTACAGGATGTTTCCTCTCAGGAGGTAGGCCAGGCTGAGGGGCTTCTCAGGTAGCTGTTCTCCCTCCCTTCCTAAGGTGGTTAGGCCCTCCCTTCTGTTTCCAAGGCTTCTTGAGAGGCAGGCCAGGTTTAACTTCAGTGGGGTTTCTCCTAGTTCTTCAGGGTCTATGCCTAAGAAACATATGCTTAAAATGGCAGAAGATTTGATTACTATGATTAGAGGTTCTATGCCCCTCCTGATAAGAGGCCTAGGGTGGAACCTGAGCTTGAGAGTTTTGAGCAGTGTTCGAGGCTTCTGAGTCTTGGCTGAAGACTTGCAGGAGTATCCTCCTTATTCTGATTCTGATGTAGATGATTCTACTCCTTCGGCTTCTCCTCCTGAGGATTTTTCTTTTCAGAGACTCTTCATTCCATGAGGGAGCATTTTAAATGGGAAGGTCAAGATTTTTCTGATTCCAGGAAAAGGCTAAGGGAATTTTGTTTTACCCCAGCACAGGCCTTTGGCTATCCCTCCTGTTCTGGATGTGGTGGAAGATGTTTTGCAGAGGCTTCCTGAACCCTGATTCTTTGCCTCCTGCTCCAGTTAAACCGGATAGGTATTATAGGGTGCCTGAAGCTCATAAGTATCTTTTAAGAGTCCTAGGGCAGACCCAGAAACCGCTTCTCAGGGGCCTAAAGGTGTTAAGGCTTCTGTTGTTAAAAATCCTGTTCCTCCTGATAAAGAGGCAAGGGCTTTGGATAGATGGGGAAAGAAGGTGTATACTTCTTCCACTTTAGCCATGAGGGCTTTGAATTGCCAGTTCCACATGTTAAAATACCAAAATTATCTCCTTTCACAATTGAAGTCTAAGGTGGATGCTCTGGCGGAAGGTATTGAGTGTAAAGAGTTGCAGGATTTAGTTCATGTTTCTGAACAGGTGGGTAAGCATTCTTTGCAATGTGGTTTTGATGCTGTACAGGCCTCTTCGAGGGTGGCTGCCACTGGTTCTGTTCTTCGCAGGCACGCCTGGTTGAGGGATCAGAATTTGGCTGAGCATGTTAAGACAAGGATTTTAGATGCTCCGTTACAATCTGATGTGTTGTTTGGTTCGCCTGTGGAAGCAGTTTTAAAGAAAATGGAGGACAAGGCTAAGTCTATGCAGACTGTTAAAGATTTTGCAGGTTCAGCCTCCAGTTTAGTAGAAATTGGCCTACTAAGGGGTGGACATATCCTTCTTATGATTCCCAGTCTAGGGGTAGGTCTAGACGTGGCAGGGGCAGGGCTCAAGGTTCTTTTAGGCCTAGAACAGGGAGTTCACCTGCTCAGTCTTCTGGTGAGGGCAGGGGTCAGTCCTTTCGTAAACAGACCCAATGACCTGCCTTTTCAGCTGCCAGAGCCTTCTCGTCTGGCAGCACCTTTGGGAGGAAGGCTGGCACTTTTCAAAGAAAATTGGAGTTTAATTACCCAAGACTGATGGGTATTGGATATCATTCACCACGGTTACAGGTTTTATTTCCATACCTTGCCTCCTTTCAAAGGCATGCCAGACATTCCTCCTCTACAAAGAAAAGAGGCTCACAAGCAGATTTCTCTGTTACTCCAAATAGGGGCCATTCAGCCGGTTCCTGTGCCAGAAAGGGGCCTAGGATTTTATTCTCGCCTGTTCCTAGTACCAAAAAAGGGGAACACGTGGAGGCCAATTTTGGATTTGTCTATCCTCAACACCTATCTGGACATTCCCAAGTTCAAGATGTTGACGTTGCAACAGCTTTTACCTCTGCTGGGAAAAGATCATTGGATGGTAACTAGATCTCAAGGAGGCTTACCTTCATGTGCCTATCAGACTAAGTTGCAGGAAGTATCTGCGTTTTCGAGCTGGGAATTCCCATTATCAGTTCTCTGCATTGCCCTTTGGCTTATCTACTGCGCCCAGAGTATTCACAAAAGTTCTGGCTCCAGTGATAGCTTACTTAAGGCTAAAAGGAATACAAATCTATCCTTACTTGGACGACTGCCTGATTCTGGCTCAAGAAAAGGAAGACCTTTTTCAGCATTTGGAATATGTGATAGCAGTGCTAAGATGCCTGGGGTATTCTGTGAACGAAATAAAGTCCAGTCTAGTACCCTCTCAAGACATGTGCTTTCTGGGTGTGAGACTGAATACAGCAACCCACAGCAACCCAGATGGCCTTTTTAACCCCGGACAAACAAAAGAATCTTTCACTTTACTTCCATCAACTTTCTCTTCAGTCCGGGCTGACTGCAAGGACAGTCCTTCAAGCCTTAGGGTTCACGGCATCTTGTATTCTGGTGCTTCCCAATGCCAAACTGCATATGAGGAAGCTGCAATGGTATCTCAAAAATGTATGGACACAGCACTGCCAGGATTTGGACACTGTCATTCAAATAATACCTTGCATTCAAAAGGAATTTTTGTGGTGGGCTCAGGAATGTCACCTAAACAAGGGACTCTCTGTGACCCGGCCAGAGGCGAGTCAGATTCTAATGACAGATGCCTCAGACATAGCTTGGGGAGCTCATCTGAATGGAAAGTGGATACAAGACAAGTGGCCTGCCAGACTACAGCATCTACATATCAACATGAAGGAGATGTTGGCAGTCCAGTTTGCATTACTGGCTTTCAAGGAGTTACTTCTTCCAGGGCAGGTGTTGATTCTAACAGACAACACAACTGTCATGTGGTACATCAACAAACAAGGGGGAACACATTCTTATCCTCTATGCAGGCAAGCAATGATTTTATGGGAGACTGCGCTCAGCTTGCAGCTAAATCTTCAGGCAAGGTTTCTGCCGGGAGCACAGAACTCCTTAGCAGATGTGTTAAGCAGGCAAATCATGGATCCCCACGAGTGGAAACTGGATCTTCATGTATTTCGAACATTGACAGTGTCATGGGGAACTCCAGACATAGATCTGTTCGCTTCTCCACTAAACCACCAGCTGCCAAAGTTTTGCTAAAAAGGTTTCATCACACAGCTTGGAAAGTGGATGCTCTTTCTTTCAGTTGGAAAAATCTTCATGTGTACGCCTTTCCGCCTCTGCCTCTCCTCCCAAAGGTACTCCTAAAGGTCAGACAAGACAAGCCAAGGATGATTTTAATAGCTCCAGATTGGCCTCGACAACACTGGTACCCATTACTGAGGAGTCTGGTAAGGAAGCCTCCATGGCCTTTACCTTTGATTCCACACCTATTGTCTCAGAGGGACGGTCATCTACTCAATGTCAAGCTTCACTCTCTTCATCTAACAGCCTGGCATATTCTGTTTTGAACCACAGCAGGTCTCAACTTCCTCAACAAGTTTTGAATGTGATTATGGAAGCCAGGAGACCTAGTACAAGGAAAGTGTATGCAGACAAATGGAAGAGATTTTTATTTTGGAGTGCAGCAAAGGATTTGGAGGTTTCTGAGCCTAATTTGAGTGTGGCTCTTCAATATCTTACTGAGTTATTGGACAAAGGTTTGTCTTTCTCTTCCATTAAGATTCATGCTGCAGCAATTTCAGCTCACTATGATTGTGACCCACCATTGTTTTCTCATCCTTTGTTTAAGCAATTTCTTAGAGGGGCAAAGAATATAAGACCCCCACGTAGAGCTCCTACTCCTGCTTGGGACCTCAATTTTGTGTTGGAGAAACTTACTCTACAACCTTTTGAGCCTGGCTACTGCTGAATTGAAATACTTGTCATGGAAGACTGCTTTTTTGTTGGCCATTACTTCTGCAAGAAGGGTTTCTGAATTGCAGGCCCTTATGGCGGTTGAGCCTTTTTGATTTTCCATAAGGATAGGGTATCATTACTAATCCTTCCTTTATGCCTAAGGTGGTCTCTAGTGTGGCTTTAAACCAAACTATTCATTTGCCCACTTTTTATGCAGATCCCCAAAATAAGGGGGAAAAGATTTTGCACACTTTAGATGTACACAGGCAGTTGCGTTATTATTTAAGCAGGACTAAGGATTTTAGGCAGTCTCAGCAGTTGTTTGTTTCTTTTGCTTTGAGTTCTCAGGGCAAGCCTGTGTCAAAACAAACTATTTCTAAGTGGATTGGGTTTTGCATTGCATTTTGTTATTCCCATCATGGCAAGGAGATTCCAGCTGGGATTAGGCCTCATTCCACTAGGGCTACTGCCACTTCAACAGCATTTCTAAGGGGGGTGGCAACTAAGGATATTTTGGAGGCAGCTATTTGGAGTTCAGTGCATACTTTCTCTAAGCATTACCACCTTCCTCTCTACTCTAAATCTAGGGCTGGTTTTGCCATGGCTATTTTGCAGGGCATGTTGACAGCTCCAGCTTCTTTATAATTTGCCAGCCTCCCTTACCTCTGCTTTGGGATTCTACCCAAGTGTTAGGACTGCAGCAATGTGGGATGAAGAAGATAGTACAGTTTTGTACCTACCATAAATGTAGATGTTCAAGATCCACATTGCTGCAGTCCAATTTGCTCCCTCCTTCCCTCTGTGTTTAGGGGTGGTTGTGTGGGTGGGGTTGTACTTTTGTAAGTTGTATATATTGTATATATATTTGGTAAAGGAGTGTTTGGTGTTTTTTGGTTTTGGCCTTATCTTTTTAGGGTCTTCTGACATCTGGGGCAAGAAAAGACTGAGGATATGACGTCGGTCATGCGCATTTGTACCCTGGCGTCCTGACGTCAGACTAATGCGCCCTGACCGACGTCAGCCTTATACTTTGGTATTCGGGCCGACTGGGACAGCGGACTACCCAAGTGTTAGGACTGCAGCAATGTGGATCTTCGAACATCTACATTTATGGTAGGTACAAAACTGTACTTTTCCCACCCTCCATCCCCCTTGTCTCTCTCTCTCTCTTTCTTCTTCTCTCCTTACGGGAAGTTTTTGGTATTTACTTTCTACTGGTGGTGTTCTTCCACCATAGCCTAGCTCCCTATATGGGGAGCTCCTGACAGTTGTGGCAAGAAAAACTGATGTAATGGCATTGGCTGCCTGATTTTATACCACTGACAACCTGACGTCAGTCCTGGAGCGACAGCAACTGACACAGAAATACTAAGCCTCTGGTATTCGGGCCGACTGAGGGCTACCCCTGGCAGGATAACCCAAGTGTGATGATTGCAACAGTGAATACACTCAAACATCTTAATTTATGCTAAGTGTACACAACTGTACTTTCCTTATGTATTACCTTTCTATAGCCATCCTCTCTTTACCCACTAAGTTAATTTTCCTTTTACCTTTTTACCATCCTTTTACCATTGTTGGTATTTTTCTAGTTTCCTTTACCTTCCTGTAAGGTAATCTCATTACCATCATTGGTATAACATTCTCTTTCATTCCTTAAAAAAAAAAAAAAAAGAAAACTCTCTTTATTTTTTCTCACTTGACTGGCTTTTGCTTTCTGCATTATTTATAGTAATGGCTGAAAAGCCTTCTTCATTTGAGAAGTGTACTTCCTGTGGGCACAAGATACCAAACTCTGATGCCCAAAGGGAGTGTATTTATTGTTTAGGCCCTTCTCATTTAGATACTTCATGTTCAAATTTGTGCTGGTTTGAATGCCAGCACTATCAGTGGCTGACACACCAAGTTAGTGCTTAAGGGCCTTATCCCTGCTTCTAGAACTCCTTCTTCTGTTTCAACTTCAGGGGTTCAAACCCCTCACAGAAATCTAAATCTAAGGGGCCCAGGTTGCATAGAAAGTGCTTTTCTGTCAGATCTCAAAAATCTGCTCCAACATTGGAGACTCCAGCTAAAATATCCAAGCACTCAGTTTTGAAAACCATGGATCCTACTCCTTTAATCTCAAAGTCTCTTCGGCTCTGAAACCCTCATTTTTCTCTGGAGCCAATGTCCTCAAGACTGAGGTCTTCTTTCCTACAGGAGACACCAAGAAATTCTTCTCAACCTCCTTTCACTTCCTCTTCGATCAGGTCCTCCTGAAGTCTTTCCAGAGCAGAGGTGGATAGGATGAATAGAAAATTTCTTAGAACACAGATCCAGATGGGGGTCTTACCAACTCCATCTCCCATCGGATCCATGAGCCTTAAGCTTACTTCACATACCATTATTTCTTCTTCTTCAGTATGACTTATTGTTTCAGAGCCTTTGTATCTGAGATCTCCAAGATTCGAAGAGTCAGATCCAAAGATGCCTTCATCTTCTACCCTGACTACTTTCCTGATCCATTCGGACCCGACTCTCCTTGAGCAGGATGTGTCTCAGGGCTGAAGCCTCAGTGATGAATCCGAGGGGATGACTTTGACTCTGAAGCTCTCAGAGCTGTCGCTTGCCTTGGAGCCTTGTGGCTGGACAGCTCAGCTCCGACTTCTCCCTCAGAGCAGAGGATCTGGGGGGACCCAGGTTTTGTCTGATCCAAGAATTTCAGCTCCGGCTGGACTGACCTCAGTTTCTCCCGGTCTCTCTGCCTTTAAAGGAGTGGAGAGGGTTTTCTCCCAACCGAGAGCTGTTTCGACTCTTACCTGTTTGGATCCAGTCCCTGTTCCCCCTTTAGATCCTGTTTAAGTCTCTTCATCCTACTCCAGAAGGACAGCCAGTCCGTAAGAGCTTCCAGGCATTTCCAGTTAAGGAACTCTTTGCCTCTTCCGATATCTGTCCAGAGCATCCCATTGAAGAGGTCCCCCAACAGGTTGTGCAAAAGGAGGCACTTAGATTCCCCTTGGGAATCTTTAACCAAAGACACTGATTCTGAAGAATGGGAAAGGTCTCCAAGATCTCCACCTGCAGACATCTTCTTCAGAGCCATTCTAGAAATGCTATGCCAAAAAGGTCGTTGGTCCTTCAAAACCCCTTCCTAGGAGAAATTGATGTTCAACTAAAAAAGTAGTAAGGGTGGGTAATGATTTAGTAACTCAAAAAAATGCTTCAAAAGATGTGTAGAACTCAGCCACCATAGCCGAATAAAACCCGTAATCACTTTTATTGTAAACAAATAAAACTCAGGTAAGCGCTTTCACAGCACAACCATTTCTTCAGACCATCAATGAAAATACACCATATTCAATCCATTTAAATATCCAAACAAATCAGTGAAACAGATCACATGACCTTAATAGTGGTTTTAAAGAAATATGTCCATTCAACCCTGGCTTATGTGTGCTTGTAAATTTAAAATCCAATTTAATTCTCTACGTTCTGTCTTGGTCTTTATTTCCTCACCCCTAATGTTGACATCCAGTAATTCCAACACTGCAAACTTAATCTTATGATTCAGGCTATGTGCATCAGCATATTTAGCTAAGGCATTCCCTTCTTTGCACTTCCTAATATCATTAATGTGTTCCAGTCTTCTCTCTCAGAGCTCTTTTAGTTTTCTCTACATAAAAGCATTACATGTTGTGCATTGAGCATAGTAGCAAGATTACTGCTCTCACAATCTATGTAGAACTCAAACTCAGTCTTAGCCCCGGACTTTTTTGTTGTTAATGTGTCTTTCGGCTTTTCCCGGTTAGGGGCCGCCACAGCGGAACTCCGGTCCGCTAATGATTGGCAGTAGATTTTTAAGTGCCGAGTTGCCGGCCCTGACGCACAACCTTCAATGAAGGTACGCCCATTCATGCATGTCTCCACACAGAAGACACTCTAGCCGAGAATCGAACAGGACAATGTCTAACTGTGAGGCGACAACGCTACCGCAGCACCACCACCGCAGTTAGTCTTAGCCCCTGATAACAGATGAGAAATATATAAAGTGGTCCATATATATTTACATGCACTGCAGGATTGACAGGAAAACTTGCCCAAATTATCTAAAACTATATTCTTAATCATGGTCTGTGGCTTATAACACAACTGCCTTTTCAGAGGTTTGCTATTCCTAAACGTAAACTTCGGACTAGTCCCCAAAATTTTCCTCAAGCTTTGATCATCCATAAGAACTGGCCATTTCTTCTTAATTAAATTACAGACTACACTGACATCACTAGTATATGATAACTGTTGTGTCCTTATTATTCAGTACATTGCTAATGACATTGTTCTTGTCATTATCCCCAAAATGTGGTGTAGCAGAGGTGGACCTCAACATGTGTACCTCTCTGATAGTATCCTCTATTTCCCTGCACAAGTAACCTCTTGGGCACTGGACACCAGTCCAGATCTGCTGTCACATCCATCAGGGATGACTCATCTGAACATTGCAGGCCTCAGCTTGACTGCATGGTTTGTCCAGTTCTAGTGATGGATATACATTCCAGGCTTTCCTCTCCTGGTGAGTACTTAACTCTTATTTATGCAACACATTGCTGAGCTAAACTCTTGACTTTCTGATTGGTATTCCCCAGTGGACATGCGCTGGAAACAACACCTCTCAACTCATAGTCCTGAATATTGGTGTTCCCCAAGGTTGTGTGCTCAGCCCTTGCTCTTCACTATCCTCACCCATGACTGCACTGCAAAACATAAGTCAAACCATATTATAAAATTCCCTGATGATACCACAGTCGTGGGTCTCATTAGTGATGGGAATTAACATAACTACAGGGATGAGGTGAACACTTTGATTGCCTGGTGTGACAGGAACAATATGGACCTGAATGTTAATAAGACCAAAGAAATTATTATGGACTTCAGGAGAAATTCAACAGTTCACCAACCACTCACTATCAAAGGAGAGGTAGTAGAGAAAATCAAAACAACCAAGTTCCTGGGCCTTCACATCTCTGATGACCTCTCCTGGGCTGCTAACACCAACCTTATAGTCAAGAAGGATCAGCAGAGGCTTCACCTCCTAAGAAAACACAAAAAGGCCAGGCTCCCACTGTCTGCTCTTGCCGCTTTTTATAGGGGAGCTTTCGAGAGCATCTTCACTAGCAACTTGTCATCCCCTTTGGCAAAAACAAAGTGCCCACAAATTACCACATAGGTTGTAATCCATTAAGTACAGAAGAAGTCATTAGGGACCTGGGGACCCAAGTTGATAGCAATCTCTCATTTGACAACCACGTGGCCAAAGTGGTTAGAAAAACATTTTATATAGCCCACCTAATCATGAAGGGATTCACATCTAGCTCAGGGGAGGTCATCGTACCTCTTTATTCATCCCTCATCAGGCCCATAATTGAGTACAATGCCCCTTTTGGGATGTACCTTACCAGACACCTGCAGCAACTGGAAAGACCCCAAAAGTACCTCACCAAGAGGATCAAAGGGCTCAAACAGATGCCATATGCTGCCCGGTTAAAGAAACTCCAGCTCTACTCAGTGGCATACCACCTGCTCAGAGGCGATCTGTGCCTGACGTATAAAGCCATGTCCAACCCGGAATTAATGGACATGCTGCACCTCAGAAAATCCAAATCCCATCGAGCTACATGCTCGAGAGACTTGAACCTCAGCACTGAAATAAATAGGACATGCTGGAGGGACAGATTCATAACCCAGAGGCTCCCTTCACTCTGGAATAAAATCCCAGTCCAGGTTAGGCAGAGTCCCACATTGACTCTCTTCAAGAGGAATCTTGATGAGTGGATGGGAGATCGTAGGTTTACCCCGGCTATCACTTCTGTGTCACTGTTAGACAGAGGCACAGTATACTAACCTCAAAAAAAGGCATAGCAAAATTAATTTAAAATGGGTGGCGAAAGCCAAACACACTCTGGCTAGGCTTATAAATGCCCTAGGGCAGATAGCCTAGTATGAACCTATGAACCTATGAATCTATGAACTTCATTGCATGGTTCAGCAACTGCACAGTTGCTGAGAAGAAACTACAGAAGGTGGTGAGGCCGGCTGAAAAAAAATTTTGGCACAAACCTGTCTTCTATTCAGGAGATTTTCTTTACAAAAGCAAGAAAAAGAACATATATAAAGTACTTGCTGATTCGACCCATCCAGCCCCACACCTGGTTCTCACAACTTGCGTCTGGAAGGAGGTACCGCAGCTTCCGCTGTAGGACTACCAGATTCAGGAACAGTTTGTATCCTACAGCTATGAGACTTATTAATACAGACACCAACCATAATACCTGATACATTGAAGCCTCTTTTTTATTTTAATTCTGCTGCTCTGAGCAATTGCTGCCAGCATTACTGTTATGCAATTTGATGGCTATACTGAGTCATGTCTAAGGTTAACAAGTGCAGTATGGTAACTAAACCGCTGCTATTCACTAGTGTCCATTTATTCTCTATCTTAACAGTGTAGGTGTTTGGTGGTGGCTATTTATTATTTATCACTGGATAATTGGTATTGAATGTGTTTATGTAATATGAACTACCTCTTGCATGCCATACCTGTTATTTTCTTTCTTTTGTTATTCTTTGATACCGCTGTATCTACGTTATTTGAACTGCATTTCTCTTGTGAGCTGACATTTGTATTTTTGTTTAGGCTGCACTTGTGTGGTCCTAAATGACAATAACGTTTCTTTGTGCCTTTTGAGTCTGTAATTGTCAGAAAGACTAGGCAACTTTCGCATCTCTGTTGTGGGCATGTCTGCCATAACTTAAAACATTTGTACACTATTTAAAATGGCAGAAAGTTTCACTTAGTTTTTGAGAAATACATACCCATATTAATTTTCTAAACATCTGTATTAAATCATCACACTTTAAGCTGTGACACGGGTTTACATAATTAATAGAAAATGAACATTTTCTGTTACTGTCATGCAGTGTAAATGTTTTCTTTTTAACAATTTTCTTTCATTCCAAGCTTACACAATTCCTGCCTTCCCTTAAGCCTCACTCCTCCTCCTCCTGAGCCTCATTCCACATGTATCCCCCCTACAAATTCCATTTATTTCTCTGAAATTTGCTCCTTTGCTTTTTTGAAGAGCCCACCTCCAGTTCTTTTGTCTTCTGTACAATTTCCAGAACTTGACAGCCAGTAGCATTAAACTAAGTACGATTGCATTATATTGTAAGTAATTTGGATTCTATATCCTAACCAGAAATAAACCATGTCCTAAATTTCATCCCTTTATTCCCCCAATATTTCCATCAAAATACTCTTTAGGGACTTTTTCAAAACCTGCCAACTCATTACATTCCTAAAAGACTTTTTCCCCGTTACCTGTCTATTCCTTTTCATACCTCCAGAATTTGCTGTCTACTGGAGGAAAAAATTCCTCTGATGTCTGCTTGGGGTATGAAAATTCCTATGCAAATACTTCCATGAAAAAAATCTAAACCTTCTGGACTTTGTTGCATACTTGGTGCCTTATCAGTTTCTTCCATTTATTCCTTGTTAATTGCATTTTCAATCTCGTTCCACTCTTCTCACCTCCTCTGAATGATTCTTCCAGATTTTCATTGTTGTATCACTGTTGCAATTGATTTTAGATATATGTGGTGTATCTTGCCGAGGTTATCTGACATTCGGGCAGTCTGCAATGCTTTAGGCTCCTTCCTCATTCATTGTATGTCTGTCTTAAGTGAGTGAGTACATGCTGGTATAAAACAGATGTATAGGATCACCTAAAATCAGAATTTTCTTATCATGTGTACACTTATGCAGACTTCTTGTCAGCTTAGAGGCGTAAGTTTTGATGGATGACTTCAGCTACAGTTTTGAACAGGTAAGTATTCCCATTTTGGAACCTTTCTTTTTTGTGGAAAGGGCAGATGTTCTTGTAGCACACAAATCCCTTGCAAAGGGTGCTCATACTGTGTTTTTCTTTGGGACCACAACATGATGTTAGGCCTTATGAAATTTCTTTCCTTTACACCTACAAATGTAAGGAGCAGACTGAACTCCTTGAGACATTTTCTTGAAAATAGACATTGTAGGGATTTGGTGTGTGTGACTATGGCTTCTGACTCCCTGTCAGCAGATCTCCTTCCAATGAAAAAATAAGAAAAAGTTGTCATAAGAGGTTTTGGAAGAGACTCGGATGTCCACCTTTTCTTGTTGGGACTAAAGTCTTTGCTGAGGTAGGATATAATTGGTATGGTAGTCAGGAAAAGCTGGCGCTATCTGCAGATGATATTACTCTATGCATGACAAAACCAGAAAAGGACATTACAGTGTTGTGGAACATTTTAAGACAGTTTCATATCTTCTCAGAATTAATGAAGCTAAAACAAAGGCAGTAGCAGTAAATTATGTACCCACACACAAATTGGTCCAACAATATAAATATTTATGGGGACATGATAAAATGAAGTATTTAGGAGTATGGATTAGAAATAACTCTGTAGTGGCAGCTAAGGATATGTGGGAAGAGACTAAACCGAAGATAATACAAAAATTGAGAAACTGGAAGTTTTGTTATATGAATATGGATACAAAGATACGAGCCATTAAAATGTTTTTAGTCCCTTTAGTCTTATAGATAGGTCATGCATACTTTTATCAACCGGAGGAGAAATTGTGGACAGCAATTAAAAAAGAGTTGAAGGATTTTATCTGGGAAGGGAAGACAGCAAGGGTCAAGTGGGATAAGCTGATTCTACCAATAGAACAAGGTGTAATATGATTACTTAATTTGAGGGGGTATTTTAGAGCAACACAGTTAAGGCTCTTATACATAGCACAGGCAGAAAACTGTAATTCAAGGTGGAAAGGGATGATGATGACGCAGGGAGGAAGCTCAAGAAATAAGGAGAGATTGGGATTTTGGATGCAGACTCTTAAGGAGAACAACCAAAATCATACAGAATATTATATTCATGAAATAGCAGGGAGTATTCTAAGAACCAAACCATTACGAGAATGGAGAAGAGATTTTGCTGATAGGGTTGACTGTAGTCAGGGATACAAATAATAGGCAAGAGGGGGCTGGAATTTATTGGAGAAAATTGGCAAAGGAACCAAGGTATTGGGAACAAATAACTAGAACGGGAAAAGTAATAGAATGGGAAAAGGCCAAAAATGTATTTGGACTGCAGGTTAGAGATTGCTTTCCCTATTGAGGATTGATATCAGAATATAGGCAAAGAGAAAGAAATAGGGGGCTTCTAAATGAAAGACCAGCACTGGTAGAGTTTTTAATAGAATGCACAACAGAAGCTGCCATTAAAAAAGGACTAATTAGTAAAGCATATAAAATACTGCATGATAATTACAAGAATCAATCAGAGGAGCTTAGAAAGGATTGGGAAGAGAGATTGGATATTCAATTCACAAAGAGACAATGGGGGGATATATGTATATCTCCTAAACATGCAACAAAGTCTGTAAGATTTAGGATCTTTGTCTGGAAATGTTTACATAGGTATTTTTATACCCCAAGTAGACGCCAAAGAAATATTCCTTGGGTGGATAGCAGATGCTGGAGGTGTGAAGGGCAGGAGGGAGGTAGCTGGGAGCAAATTTTTTGGAGGTGGGATGAGCTGGCAGACTTTTGGGATTCCCTGCGGTTGCTCTGTCGGAGATGTTGGGTGGGTGGGTGGATTGGACTGACTGGGGAGATGATTTTTTGGGTTATGCTACAGAATCGGAATTGCCTAGACATAGTAAAGCCTTGCGGAGTCTAATTGTGGTGGCTGGTAAAAAAACAATTACTAGAAAACGGAAATCAAACTCTAGACCAACTTTACTAGAAGTAGTGAATATAGTAACTGAGATAAAACAACTGGAATTGGGATCTTTAGAAAAGGGAAGGAGCAAACTTCATAGAAAAAATGGGAATTGTGGGAAAAGTATATGCAGAAGCAGGAATGAGGTTTAAGAGGCAGGATTTGAATGAGCATTATAATGCTTAACTTCCAATGACTAGAATGTTTATAAGTGATTAGCAGTGTTGTGCTAGTTACTTATAAAAGTAATTAGTTACTATTACTAGTTACTTTTAAGTGAAAGTAGTATGTTACTATCACTTATTACTTTTCTAAAAAAGTAATATATTACTATTACTAGTTACTAACTAAAGTAACTAGTTACTGTTGAGTTACTTTTACATAAGTATAGATGTGAAGTTGTTCTATCTTACCGCTCATTCTTACAGATGGGTTCGGAGCCGATCCTCGGCTCCGAGTCGGCCTACTACAAAGCTCGAGGTCTTCAGACAGCTCGAGGCCAAGTCCCTATCCCATGATGCACCTTGAGTTACCTCAGATCTAATTTGCCACTACAGTAGCTCGGAGATTTCCTAGCACAGCTCGGGCCAGTATAACAGTATTTTCTCAGATTTCCTATTTTATGTCTTATATCACATATATTGATATTTATAACTTTATAACTTTAGAAATGTAATAGCTTGTTAGATAGTTAGCTTAAGTCTAATATTTCTTATACTCTTTTTGGCCTCTCGTTTTTTTATAGGCCTTTAGTATTCCCTTTCTCTTCTTTGGTGTGCCTTTGTATAGATATTAGGATAGTTTTAATAGCTTAAGTAGTGTGTTTCATAAGAATTTATAGACCTTAAACATTTGTGTGTGGTGTGTGCATTCTTTTTTGATATTACAAGTCTGCTTCTGTACAGTTGGATAGTTTCATGGCTGACCAAGATAAAGATAAACATCCCAAGTCTGGTTTTAAAAAATGTCTGAAGTGTGGACAAAAGATGTCAGTGACAGATAGTCATGTAAATTGTTCTATTGTCTGGGAGCCTTGCACTTGCTAGAGAGTTGCTCCATCTGCCATTCTTTTTCTAGCAGGGTACTACATGAAAGGAAAAGAAAATTGATCGATAGAGGTCTTCTAAAATCTTCTTTTCAAGAAGCTTTGAACAACCAGGATAAAACTAGCCAGTCTCCCAAGTCCTCTAAGACTTCTTCATCGGACTCGTCAAAATGTAAAAAAAATGTCGACATCGACTCCACAGCTTTCAGAGCTGAGCGTTCTGTCATTTTGGAACCGATCCCCAGTCCTGGAACTGGTCTTTGAAGTATTGAAATCACCTATCCTCCAGTCGGTACCACCCTCCATACATTCATCTCGGTCCTTGATTAGCCTATCCGATTTGGATGTGGATTATGTGGTGCAGAAGTTGCTACATGCACCGGCATTTGCTAAATTTTTATCACCTCTGACCCAAGTGGTTTCAGAACCGAAAACTGTTACTCCATCTACTTCTTTTCCTCCTCCGAGCCATACCAGTTCATTGGAGCCCGAGGAGTTGGACCTTATGATTGTGGAGCCTTCGGAGCCGATGCCTGCTCCAGTGCCATTGGTTCCATTTACTCAGACTTCCTTGGTACCCAAAGAGGAGTCTAGGAGTCGACACTCACCAGATGGGGCCATGGAGGATATTCGGACTGACCTGTCGGTTCCGACTTTACCTCTCGGGGCCTTGGCTCAGATGAGTTTGGCTCCTACCTCTGGTTCAGAGCCCACTGTTCCGGTGCCGAGAGGATCAGTTGTTTCTATGGATTCAGCTGTTCCTTCTCATCGGAGCAGGGGTGCTTTTGAGGCCACGAGGACGGTAATGCCCCCAGCACATCCACAACTTCAGGACCAACTACCTCCTACTCAAACGTGCCTGTGTCCACTTCTGCCTCACAGATGCCTTTGAAGCGTGGAGACCCTGAGCCTCAGGAAGCCCCACTGGGTGGTCCTTGCTTTTCTGAGTCCTCATCAGAAGTTCCCACTGATGAGGTTCCCAGGAAGAGAATTTGCAAGAGGAAGCATCTAGACTCCCTGCAGGAATCTCTCACATCTGGCACTGACTTAGATGATTCAGAAGCGTCCCCACGGTCCCCCTCTGAGGATGTCTCATTTGCAGATTGTGGCGCCCGTGCCTTGGCCCAGCAATCAAAGAACTTCACTCCTCACCACTAACACCAGAGAGGACGTCGCATATAAGAGGAAAGGATAAAAAATACGCACAGCAAAGTGCAATTTCCCTTAAGAGCACACAGAGATCACAGTCAGTCCAGGGCTGGTCACTCCCTTGCTCCCCAGGTTACCAATAAGACTCCCCACTGGCACAGCTATAGGGTCCAAATCTCAGCCTAGCTGGCAAGCTAAAACCTCCAGTACCCTCTCTGTCCAACCAGTGCTTTGTGTCCCTGCCCAAGTAGCTGACACACACACACACTTTTGAGATAAGTATTTATACAACTTCACAGACACTCCTGGGAAAGGCTGACACAGATTCTCCAGCTGTGCCCCTATACCCAGACTGTACAGTAGTAATTCCTGCCACAACCAGCTAATAATTATCAGCTATCCAAAGGCCCTTAAAAGGGTGTCCAATTATTACTGCGCAATATCATTATCCAATTGGTAGTATACCCCAGGGCTAAAACTATAGGTGTGGCTTAGACAGTAAACTCTGTAAATATGCAGTGTACTCTAGAGCTTAACTTATCCCTACACAAACCAGCCACAGTTGAAAAGGGTTTAAAATATTTAATAATAAATACTAAAAACACAAGACAATATTACTACACCACAGTGCTATTCAAGAGTTCAGAGATCACACAGAAACTTAAAAAATTTCCGTAGTACAGTTCTGACGTAACAGAAAAACACTTAGTCTAATCTTTATAGCCGTAGCTATTTCTACAAGAAAACACACTTCTAAGATAACTTACTTAAGACAACAGGCAGTGCTGATGAGCTGAATAGTCAGACAAAAATGCTTAATAATTTCTGGTACTCATTGTTTAAATTGAAACTGCAGTTCTGATAAAACATTACATCATCTTTTTACACTTCCTGGAGTTCCCAGGCTGACACATTAACTACATTTACATTCTTAACATCTCCCTTTTGTTATCTTGCAGCTGGTCAGGAATAGAGCAATAAAAATACATTTGCATGTTTAAGTCTAGCAATTTAACTCTTGGTTAAAACAATAGAAAGAATTACTTCATCAAGACTATTCAGCACCACTGTTCCCTTGAAAGGGTCACCACATGCTTTTACTGGGTCAGTAGACAGCACTGTTGCCACATTTTTGTAACAGCATTTCTTTAAATTTAAAACAACAAGCCTGTAGTTTACATTTATATTTACAAATGATAGAATTATGTATCAAATTCTATTTGGCTAGGCTGGCAGCCTTCAACCATCTCTACCCAATCTTCACATCTCTCCCCTCTGGAGAACTGAAGCTAGTTTTTTAAGTGACCCTTGATAAACGCCGCTTGAGAGGGTTAGGTCTATCTGGGTGTACCTCACCCCATTCCCTTTCTTGAGAGCCCATCTACATTGGCATTGCTAATCCCACTGCAGTGCTGCACTGACATATCATATGCTTGCAACCACAGGCTCCATCTTAGCAACTTGGTATTTTGCTGGCTGGCTCTGTTTAACCATATTAGGGGGTTGTGATCTGTCATTGCAGTGAATTTTCTTCCATACAGATAAGGCTGAAGTTTCTGCAGTGCCCACACTATGTCTAGACATTCCTTTTCTACAGCTGCATAGCATTCCTCCCTGGGTTGGAGCCTACGACTGAGATAAACCACCTGGTGCTCTTCCCCCTCTGAAGAAATCTGGCTAAGTACAGCCCCCATCCCATACTTCGAAACATCCACTTGTATAACAAATTCTTTGCTGTAATCTGGACTGGCTAGCACAGGGGGGTCCTCCCAAAGCTTCTTTAAGCTTCTGGAATGCCTGCTCACATGCTGATGTCCACACTACTATGTTCTTCATGTTTCACTGTTGCAGTCATCACTTTTGGGTTATCTGCTTGCAGTAGCCCTCAGTCGGCCTGATTAACAAAGTCTTGGGTCCTGCGACGGTTGCTGTCCCTTCTTCCATGACGTCAGGTTTTCAGGGGTATAAAACATGCAGCCGACGCCATTACATCAGTGTTTCTTGCCATGCGGTGCCCAAAGCAGAAGCAGTTTGCAAGTGCTGGTCAGCTGAATCCTGAAATTTTCGTTTTCGAGTTTCAGAACCGAAGTCTTCAACTAAAGCTAAGTAACCTGTTGGGGAAACTTTTTCTTGCTCCTTACCGATGTCAGTAAAAGTTAATAATTGCATTACTTGTGGAAAGCAAATACCTCATAAAGATTTTCATTCGTACTCTATTCGTTGCCTAGGCCCTAACCACAACGTACCATGCTGTCGGTTTTGTGCTTTATTTAATCAGCGCACTGTCCGTCGTCGGTATGTTTTTGCCTCAAAATATTTCGGTTCTGGGTTTAATTATCCAGAAATGTCGTCGGTTAGCCGTCTGACTACTGGGATTCCAAAAAAACGCAAGGATAAAGATAAAGACAGTCTGCTGAGGTCCAAAACTGCCGACGATGCTTCTCCTAAGGCAGTCACCATTTTGCTGGTACTCAGTGAGGCGCTTTCGCAGCCCCTGACACCCGCTACTTCTGATTCGCAGGCCTTTACTGAGATCCATTCGGAGACCGGTATGCCGTGAGATGCTTCAACTATGGAACCTGCGGATGTCTCTACTTGAATGTCCAGAGCCGCTGTGCAGGCACCAGCTTCTGAGGGTGTATTTAGGCCTACGGACTTGCATATTAAACCGACGCCTCCATCTTCTTTTAGGCCTAAATCTCGAACCATGCTTAAAAAACTGATGCCCAGGCCTCTATGCCTAAAAAACAAAGGATAAGAATGGCTGAAGATCTTATAACTCTAAACAGAAGAAGCCAGCCTCCCCCTTCTAAGAGACCTAGGACTGAAGTTGTTTATGAATCTTCTGACCAGGATATTGAATTTTCTGATTCTTCTGATGATCTGGATTTGCTCTTATTTACTTATGAGGATTCTGATGCAAAGGACTCTATTCCCTCTGCTTCCCCTCCAAAGGACTTTTCTTTTGGTGAAAACTTACATAGTCTAAGGGAGCATTTCCACTGGGAACGCCAGGATTTTTCTGATTCAAAAAAAGAGGCTTATGGATTTCTTACTCCTGCACAGGCCTTTAGCTATTCCTCCAGTACTAGACATTGTTGATGATGCCTTTTCGGAATCTAGTTTGGCCCCTGATTCCTTGCCTCCTACTCCAAGAAAACCTGACAGATATTACAGGGTTCCTGATTCACACAAGTTCCTTTTTAAAAATCCTACTGCGGATCCAGAGACTATTTCACAGGGACCGAAAGGCATTAAGGCTTCTACTGGTAAAAATCCTACCCCTTCTGATAGAGACTCCAGGGCACTGGATAGGTGGGGTAAGAAGGTTTACACTTCTGCAACCTTGGCCATTAGGACTTTAAACTGCCAGTTTCAAATGTTAAAGTATCAACAACATGTTATTGGATTGCTTAAACAGAAAATGATGTTGATTCCTGACTGCGGAAAATAAAGAATTACAGGATTTAATGCATTCTGCTGAGCAGGTTGGAAAACATACTTTGCAGTGTGGATTTGATTCTTTCGAGGCCTCTTGCAGGGTGGTTGTTACTGGTTCTGTGCTCAGAAGGCATGCTTGGCTTAATGAGCAATCTTTACCTGATCATGTTAAAGCTAAATTGTTGGATGCTCCCTTACATCAGGACCGCCTGTCTGGCAACAAGGCTGAGGAAGTTCTGAAAAAGATGGAAGATAAAGCTAAATCTATGCAAACTGTTAAAGATTTCTTACAAGTTCAGCCTTCTAGATTTAGTAGGCACTGGCCCTCTAAGAATTGGTCCTTTCCAGCCTCTTCAAGGTCTTCTCAATCCAAACCCAAACACAGCAGAAACCCCAGGTTTCTGTCCCGGGGACACACGAGACTAAGCAGTGGGGGGTTTCCGCATCCAAATCAGGGAGTAGTAAGAACCCCCGCTATGGAAAACAGTCTCAATGACTTGCTTTTAAAATTTCCAAGCACTTCCCAACTGAATGCTCCTTTAGGCGGAAAGATTGTTCTGCAGGCCAAAAACTGGGAACTTATTACCCAGGACAAATGGGTTTTAAATATAGTGTCCAAAGGATACAGATTTCACTTCCACACCTTAGCAACACCAAGCGGGTGGCCAGATCTACCCCCAAATCAGTGGGCAGAGGCCCAAAATCAAGTACTCTCTCTCTTAAGCATAGGGGCTTTTCATTTGGTACCAGAAGAGAAAAAGGGACAAGGGTTCTATTCGAGACTTTTCCTGGTTCCCAGAAAAGGCATTACATGGCGTCCTATTCTGGACCTTTCTACTCTAAATACATTTCTGGTGATTCCAAAATTCAAGATGCTGACTCTTCACCAGCTGCTTCCTATGCTAGGCAAAGATGCATGGCTGGCAAAACTAGACTTAAAAGAAGCATACCTGCACATCCCTATCAGGGAGTCTTGCAGAAAATACCTATGCTTCAATCTGCAGGCAAAGAAATATTCAAATATACCCATATCTGGACGATTGTCTAATTCAAGTAGAAAGCCAGGACATACTTTTGAATCATCTGGCCTTTGTTCAAAGGGTACTGACTTGTCTGGGGTACACCATAAACAAAAAGAAATCACAACTGGTACCCTGTCAACAAATTATATTCCTGGGAGCAAGCTTGAATACAACTTCCCAGATGGCTTTCCTCATTCCAGAGAAATGGATTCATTTGACAACCTACTTCAAGCAAGTGGCCACAAAAACCCAGTTATCTGCAAGGCAAATACTGCAAGCCTTGGGGTTCATGGCCTCCTGCATTCTTCTAATTCCATATGCAAGGCTGCATATGAGGAAACTGTAATGGCATCTCAAAAGCCTATGGTGTCAACATTCACAGGATTTAGAGACAATGATTCCTATCATACCTTGCCTACGCCTAGAGTTCCTTTGGTGGGTGGAGGCCTGCCACCAAAACAGGGGACTACCATTCACACTACCCCCTGCCACCCAAACATTAACAACAGATGCATCGGACTATGCATGGAGGGCCCACCTGGCAGGGAAGTGCATTTAGGGCAAATGGAACTCAAGTCAAATGCACCTGCATATCAATCAAAAAGAAATGTTAGCTGTACAGAATGCTCTGACAGCCTTCAAGGACCACAGTCTTCCAGGATAATTAATGATAAAGATGGACAACACTACTGTTATGTGCTACATAAACAAGCAGGAGGGTACACATTCTTACCCCCTCTGCAGACTAGCCATGGCATTGTGGAACACAGCCCTGAGTTATCAGGTACATTTACAAGCTCAATTCCTGCCAGGAAAACTAAATACTCTGGCAGACGAACTAAGCAGAAACCTCAAGGACCCACACGAGTGGAAACTGGAACCAAGAATTTTCAACATGTTGACAAGCAAATGGGGGAGTCCATATATAGACCTGTTTGCCTCCCCCCAAAACTATCAGTTGGACAAATTCTGCACAAGGACTCCCCACAAACAAGCTTGGAAAGTGGATACTCTGTCCTTCAGCTGGGAAAACCTATCAGTTTATGCCTTTCCTCCTCTGCCGCTGCTCTCCAAAGTACTACTAAAGATCAAACAAGACAAACCAAGGATGATTTTGATTGCACCAGACTGGCCACGCCAACACTGGTACCCACTCTTCCGCAGTGTGTCACTGTGGGCCCCATGGCACCTGCCCCAGGCTCCTACTCTATTGTTTCAGCAGGAGAACCAAATTCTGCATCCTCAACTTCAAACACTGAATCTAGCAGCCTGGCTAATTACATAATTTCTCCTTTACCATCCTTCAGTAAACCAGTGATGGATATCATTTTTAGAAGCAAGGAGGCCTAGTACCAGAAAGTCTTACGCTGAAAAATTGAAAAGATTCTGTGCCTGGAACCAGTCTCAAGGGAAGAGCACAATAGTGCCCAATTTACCTCAGATCTTACAATACTTAACTGAGATGCTTCATCATGAGGGCCTGTCTTTCTCCTCCATCAAAATTCATGCCTCAGCCATCTCAGCTCATTATAACACAGAACCACCCCTCTTCTCTCATCCACTGCTTACGCAGTTCCTCAGAGGGGCCAAAAATCTACGACCACCCAGGAGAGCTCCAACTCCAGCCTGGTACCTCAACTTTGTATTGAAAAAACTCACCCTTCCTACTTTCGAGCCAGCTGCCACTGCGGACTTAAAATTCCTTTCTTGGAAAACAGCTTTCCTTTTAGCAATCACTTCAGCAAGAAGGGTATGTGAATTACAGGCCCTCATGGCAGTGGTACCTTTCATCATCTTTCATGCGGACAGGGTGTCCCTCAGGACCAATCCCTCCTTCATGCCCAAGGTGGCATCCAGAGTGGCCCTTAATCAGTTCATACATTTGCCAACCTTCTTGCCTAATCCACAGAACAAAGTGGAATGGATTCTGCACTCCTTAGATGTGCACAGACAACTTAGATTCTACTTGGACAGAACTAAACTTCAAAGGAAATCTGATCAACTGCTGGTGGCATTTGCTGCAGGGGCAGAGGGAAAGGCTATTTCAAAGCAAACCATTTCCAAATGGATAGGCCATTGCATTTTTTTTTCTACAAACACCAAGGAAAACCTATCCCACAGGGGATCAGACCCCACTCTACCAGGGCTGCAGCTACCTCTACAGCCTTTCTCAGAGGTGTCCCTACCAGGGACATCCTAGAAGCTGCTACTTGGAGTTTTGTACATACTTTCACCAAGCATAACCATCTGCCAATTTTCTCTAAATCCAGAGCTGGTTTTGCCACTGCAGTCTTGCAGGGCCTTTTAGCTGGTCCTAATTCTATTTAAATTCCTCCTCCCATCCTTAGCTTTGGGAATCTATCCAAAAGTGATGACTGCAACAGTGAAACACGAAGAACATAGTAAAGTTGTGTACACTTACCATAAATGTAGATGTTCAAGTGTATTCACTGTTGCCGTCCTGGTTACCCTCCCTCCAGCCCCCTTCTTTTTTGGATATACCTCTACTTTCCTTTACTATTTTCAAAAGCTTTTTGGTGTATTTGCTTTTTTGTTGGTGGCATAACCTTGCATATTTATAGATTTAATTGCTTCCCATTAAGGAGGCACCTGACATCTGGGGCAAGAAAAACTGATGTAACGGCGTCGGCTGCATGTTTTATACCCCTGATGACCTGACGTCATGGAAGAAGGGACAGCAACCGACACAGGACCCAAGACTTTGTTAATCAGGCCGACCGAGGGCTACTGCAAGCAGGTAACCCAAAAGTGATCACTGCAACAGTGAATACACTTGGAACATCTACATTTATGGTAAGTGTACACAACATTACTTTATCTGGCCTGTTCTTCCTTGTCAGGTCTGTGAGGGGAGCAGCTATGGTACTATAACTGGGGACGAACTTTCTGTAGTACCCTGCTGTCCCTAAAAATGCCCTCACCTGCTTTTTGGTAACAGGTGCAGGCCATGCCTGAATAGCTTCCACTTTGGCAGGTTCTGGCCTTATCTTACCACTCCCCACTCTATGTCCTAGGTAGGAGACCTCTGCCATACCCACCTGACATTTTCTCGGCGTAATGGTCAGCCCTGCCCTCTGTAGTCTGCCCAGCACCTCCCTGACATGCTGAAGGTTCTCTGGCCAGGAATGGCTGTAGATGGCAATATCATCTAGGTAAGCAAGGGCAAACCCTCCAGCTCCTACTAGGATATGACCTACCAGCCTCTGGAAAGTCACTGAGTCATTCTTCATCCCAAAGGGCATCTTTGTGAACTCATACAAGCCAAAAGGAGTCACAAAGGCTGACTTCTGTCTAGCACTGGGAGTCAAGGGCACCTGCCAGTAACCCTTGGTAAGATTAATGGTTGTAAGATACTTAGCCCCACCCAGCTGCTCTAGGACCTCATCTGTTCTAGGCATGGGTTAAGCATCTGATTCTGTGTGACTATTTAATTTCCTGTAGTCCACACAGAACCTGATGCTGCCATCCTTCTTTGGCACCAGCACCTCTGGGGAGGCCCATGAACTGTTGGACTCTTGAATCACCCCTAGTTCCAACATCTCCTGTACCTCTTCCTTCAGAGTCTGTCTGACACTCTTAGGCACCGTATAAGGGGCCTGCCTAATAGGCCGTTAAGGTCCTGTATCCACCTGGTGCTACACCAGGTGGTTGCACCCTGGTTTCCCAGTGAACATGTCCTCAAATTCCTGCAACACTGCTCGGATTTCTCGAACCTGGGTAGGAGATAGCTGCTGGGACATTGCTACTCCTTCCACTGAGGTGTCAGCCTGAGCCTCACTGAGGAGATCAGTCCCCAGATCTCCCTCAGTCTCCTCCTGCAATTCACTTCAAATGCTCAGCACAAGGGCCTCCCTATCATGGTAAGGTTTCATCATGTTAACATGGTACAATTTGTACCCCTGCTGTCTGCCTAGCAGTTCCACCATGTAGTTAACATCACTTACCTTTCTTACCAACTTGTAGGGCCCCTCCCAAGCTGCTTGCAGCTTGTTGTGTCTGACAGGAATGAGAACCATTACCTCCTGCCCCACAGCATACTCTCATTCCTGTCATACCACACCTTTTTCTGTTGTTGGGCTTCTGCCAGGTTCTCCTAGGCCAAGCCCATGAATTCCCTGAGCCTTGTCCTGAGGTTTAGGATGTATGCCACAAGAGACTCCTTGTGAGTCTCGCACTTAACTTCCCACTCATCTCGAATTAAATCTAGAGGTCCCCTCACCCTATGCCCATACACCAACTCAAAGGGTGAAAAACCTGTGAATTCCTGGGGAACCTTTCTGTAAGCAAACAACAGATGGGGCAAATTTGTCCCACTCCCTCTTAAACTGATCTGCAAATGCCCGTAGCTTGGACTTGATTGTAGAGTTTAACCTCTCAACAAGACCATTAGTCTGGGGATGGTAGGGGGTGGTCTTCATGTGCTTCACCCCACAGGACTTCCACAGACAAGCCAGCAGGTCTGACATGACATGGCACCTTGGTCAGTCAGTATTTCTTTTGGGAAACCTACCCTGCTGAAAATCTCTATAACAGAGCATTTGCCACCTTGTCTGCCTCAATGGAGGACAAAACCACTGCCTCAGGGTATTGTGTAGCATAATCCACTACCACTAGGATATACTTTCCTTGTGGAACTTGGGTACTCAGAGGACCCACAATATCCATAGCTACCCTCTGAAATGGCTCCTCAGTCACAGGCAAAGGCATCAAAGGAGCTCTCACCTTGTCTCCTGCCTTGCCTACCTTTTGGCACTGCTCACAGTTCCTGCAGTACCCTGTTACATCTCTGGAAATTCCAGGCCAATAGAAGTTCTGCATAATATGCCTCTTTGTAAGTTTTATGCCCATATGTCCTGCAAAGGGAATATAGAATCGCCAGACGGTAAGCTCTAGGCACTACCAACTGCTGTACTCTCTCACCTTCCAGCCCTCCCTCAGGGGTCCACTCTCTGTATTTATCCCTTTGTCCCAGTATACAGATTCCCCCTTTCCTTGAGAATCAGGTGCCTCCCTAGCTACTTGCCTCAAGCTTTGCAGTGTAGGGTCTGAGAGCTGAGCCTGTCTCAACTCTCTCCATGTAACCCTTCCCAGCTCCCCTTCCACAGGAAGTGGCATCCTCTGACAGCGGTGCCTCACTGTCAGCCTGGTTACTACTACTCACCTCTACGTTTGCAGTTACCCTGTCCAAGGGGACATCAGTACCCACAAGCTACTGTGGTTCACTTTCAGTCCCACTGCTACAGCATAGCTCACTCCCTGAAGTAACCACCTCACCAGTCCTGGCTGCAAGTATGCAGTTTGTCTGAGTCTCCCCCAGGCTACCAGACCCACATGCTTGTCTCCTAGCCTCACTGCTTGTAACTGAATAAGTACATGGTACTGCCTCATCCAAATCCTTCCCTCTCAGGACATCTGCAGGATGGTAGTTCCGTACCCCTGTTGTCTCAAGACAACCTACTATTGGCATTTTGTCTTTCCCACTTACTGGCTCCCTCACCTTTGGTTCCCCACCTTGCCTCCGTGGATACCTGTATGCCAAATGGCCCCACTGGTTGCATTCAAAACATTTAACCCTAGCTCCTGGACGTGTACCTGATCTAGTTGCTTCCCCTGCTACTGGCAGATTCTGTTGTGGCAGTCTGTGCTGCCCACCATGGGTTCCTTTAGACCCATGAGCAGTACTGGGGGTCCCCTTCCTGTGCAGGGCTGCCCCACTGGCCAGGTATAGGTCTCCCTTCTTCCCCAACTCATCTGAAATATTACATTGTCTATCAGCTAACCAGATCCTCAGGCAAAGTGCTAAGAGCTTGTTCCCTCACCAAAAGGTCTGCCAGCCCTTCAAAAGTGGTGACCTGACATCCACTCACCCAGCTATGAAAATAAGTGCTCAGTTCAGCAACATATTCACCCACACTTTCATCTGCCTTGCGTCTAGGCTCACAAAACGTTTTCCTATACATTTCAGGTGTTAGCTTAAAACATTCTAAAAGACATTTCTTTACAGTATTATAATTAAAACATACAATGTCAGACATTTTAGCCAATACATTTACAGCTTTCCCATGGGGTAAGGGTGTCAGGAACCATACCCAGAGCCTTTGGTCAACACTATACTGTTTACATACCCTCTCAAACATATGAATGAAACTATCAAAATTATCCCCCTCTTTAAATTGCAGAAGAAATTTACTGACCTGTTGTGCTTCTGGGGTCCAGTTACTACCTTTCCCATTACCACCATGACTCTGGCAAAGAGTCAGCATTTCCCTCTCATGCCTTCTCTGATGCTGTTTATCCTCGGCCTCTATCTCCAAATGCCTGGCCTCCAGCTCAAGTCTTTTTAGCTCCAGCTGGATTTTTAAGTCCACTGCAGAAAGGTTGAGCTGTCCATTCTCTGAGGATATTGTATCTCCACTGCCAGTCTGATTATCCTCCTGGATGCTTTTTTCTGATGCAGCTGTAACCAAGACTGCAGTCAGGTCTGCCTAAGTCAGGTTTCCATGCACCAGTCCCCTAGCCTTGCACATCTCCACCAGCTGGCTCCTTGTCAGCTTTCCATACTCCTCTGCTGGCATGCTGCCTGCTCACCCTGACTAAGCTAATAAAAGAAATAAAACAATTGTGATCTGAATTCTGAGTATTCACTGCATGGCTGATTTAGAGTACAAAGCACCTTCAGAGATCACTATACATAAGCTACAAGATTCACTCTACCCACACCACTACAAGCCAATTAGTATTTGCCAACTAATTAATATGTGATGTGGATATCCCACAAATGTGAAGTAGATCCCACCACTGCAAACCACATGTGATGCCCATGCCCTGGCCCAGCAATCAAGGAGCCTCAATCCTCGCCACTAACACCAGAGAGGACGTCTCATATAAGAGGAAAGGATAACAAATATGCACAGTAAAGTGCAATTTCCCTTAAGAGCACACAGAGATCACAGTCAGTCCGGGGCTGGTTGCTCCCTTGCTCCCCAGGTCCCCAATAAGACTCCCCACTGGCACAGCTGTAGGGTCCAGATCTCAGCCTAGCTGGCAAGCTAAAACCTCTAGTACCCTCTCTGTCCAACCAGTGCTTCGTGTCCCTGCCCAAGTAGTTGACACACACACACACACACACACACACACACACTTTGAGATAAGTATTTATACAACTTCACAGACACTCCTGGGAAAGGCTGACACAGATTCTCCAGCTGTGCCCCTATACCCAGACTGTACGGTAGTAATTCCTGCCGCCACCAGCTAATAATTATCAGCTACCCAAAGGCCCTTAAAAGGGTGTCCAGTTATTACTGTGCAATATTATTATCCAATTGGTAGTATAGCCCAGGGCTAAAGCTATAGTGGTGGTTTAGACAGTAAACTCTATAAATATGCAGTGTACTCTAGAGCTTAACCTATCCCTACACAAACCAGCCACAGTTGAAAAGGGTTTAAAAATATTTAATAATAAATACTAAAAACACAAGACAGTACTACTACACCACAGTGCTATTGAAGAATTCAGAGATCACACAGAAACGTAAAATAATTCCGTAGTACAGTTCTGACATAACAGAAAAACACTTAGTCTAATCTTTATAGCCCTAGCTATTTCTACAAGAAAACACACTTCTAAGATAACTTACTTAAGACAACAGGCAGTGCTGATGAGCTGGATAGTCAGACAAAAATGCTTAATAATCTCTGGTTTTCACTGTTTAAATTGAAACTGCAGTTCTGATAAAACATTGCATCATCTTTTTACACTTCCTGGAGTTCCCAGACTGACACATTAACTACATTTACATTCTTAACATTTCCCTTTTGTTATCTTGCAGCTGGTCAGGAACAGAGCAATAAAAATACATTTGCATGTTTAAGTCTAGCAATTTAACTCTTGGATAAAACAATAGAAAGAATTTCTTCATCTAGACTATTCAGCACCACTGTTTCCTTGAAAGGGTCACCACATTCTTTTGCTACGTCAGTAGAGGGCACTGTTGCCACATTTTTGTAACAGCATTTCTTTACATTTAAAACAACAAGCCTGTAGTTAACATTTATATTTACAAATGATAGAATTATGTATCAAACTCTATTTGGCTAGACTGGCAGCCTTCACCCATCTCTACTTAATCTTCACACAGATATATTAGAAATCCTTAAACAGAGGGGTGGCTGGAAGCCCACCAACCCTTCTGAAGATGAGTCGGTCCTCCTGAAGGCTTTAGGGTCTCAACCCTCCACCTCTTGAGTGTCTCCGCCCTTCGATGAGTTCATGGAGCTGGTCTCACGAAGGACGTGGGAGTCTCCGGACACCATGGAGCCTGTCCCTAGGAGGCTTCAATAAATTTATTTCTGCCCCTCAGGATAAGTCCTTTCTCACTAAGGGAGTGCCTGTTGATGCCATGGGGGTGACGGCAGCCACCAAAAAGGAGATGTCAGAAACATCTTCTTCTGTCCATCTTCCTAACAGAGACTCTAGGATCATGGATAGATATGGGAAGCGCATGTATAGTTCAGCGACTTTTGCCATGTGTTCACTGAACTATCTTACACAGTTCACAAGACTGCAAAGAGACCTCCTAAAAGAGCTTGGAGATACTCTTCAGGGTATGGTAGCTGCAGGAGGTTCAGACAAAGTTGCCTCCCAGCTTGCTAGCCTTAATTCCATAGTGATCTCGCCCATGCGTCTCATCTCATATGCAGCTGATGGAATGAGTAGGGCAGCAGGTACAGGAATTGCTCTCAGGAGACGGTCCTGGATGCGCTTATGTTCCTTTGTGGAGCCCTTTAAGTCATCCTTTGTAAAAACCCCTTTTGATGGCTCATCTCTTTTTGGGCCCAAAGTTAAGGAAACTTTGACCAGGTGTGACCAGGAAGGAAAGACTCTGTCTGCTGTCAGAGTCTGTTTTGCCACCCCTACTAGACCCTACCCCAAGGGTCAAAAGAGAGGAAAGGTATGGTTCCGAAAAGCCCAAGGAGCCTTTCTGGACACACGTGGTGAACCCCCCCCCCTCCAGGGGCAACGGAGGGGGCAATAATGGAAGATGCCGTCCTCACGGCAGAGGGGTCCACAAAACTAGGGCGACAGAGACCAGTTTCAGGAGCCCTACCAGCCCTCCTGAAAGGAGGCCTGACTGTCCTACTCTGGAGGCAGTCGGGGGGTTACTTATCTTTGTATCCAGACACCTGGCTAAAAATAACAAATGACAACTGGGTACAAAGTATAGTTTCCAGAAGATATTCTATTCCCTTCTCCATCCCTCCTCCATTCACAACAAAAATCCTGGATGTTTCACCCAGTTACAGGGAACAAGCAACAATAGAGGTCCAAATGTTGCTAAGAAAAAGAGTCATTCAACCAGTCCCAGCAGACCATACAGGATCCAGAACTTACTCAAGATTCTTTTTAGTTCCAAAAAAGACAGGGGACTGGAGACCTATTTTGGACCTCAGCAGACTAAACAGATCTGTCAAGAAGGAGAAGTTCCAGATGGTCACGCTTCAGTCAGTACTTCCCTTCTTAGGGAAAGACAATTGGATGTGCTCAATAGATCTCCAGGATGCGTACTATCATATAAAAATGGCCAAACCATCCAGGGATCACCTGCGCTTCCGGCTGGGAGCCAGTCATTACCAGTTTCGAGCCCTGCCTTTTGGTCTCACTACAGCCCCCAGAGTGTTCACCAAATGTATGGCAGTGGTCACAGCTCACCTGAGGCATTTGGGATTCCAGTGTTACCATACATAGACGATTGGCTCCTCACCGCCACCACCAGGCATCAGCTAATACAAGCCAGGGACACCACACTTACTCTTTGCAATTAACTGGGCATTACCATAAACTCAGAAAAAAAATCTGCCTTGCCGCCATCGCAACATATTGTTTTATTGGAGCAGAATTGGACACCACCACCACCACTTTAAAACTTCCATCAGAAAGGATATCAGTACTTTGTCAGCAAATTCAGAATGTCATATCCATAGACAAGGTGCCAGCCTCAGCAGTGCTAAAGTTGTTGGGGATGATGGCAGCTGCAATAATACCGATTCCACAGGGTCGTATGCACATGCAGATTCTACAGTGGCTGCTGTCCACACAATGGTCTTATCAGGAGCTCCCGATGTCTCATCTCATTATGCTAACAAACACATGCAAAAAGGATCTTCGGTGGTGATTGACCTGTCTTCAGGTAACGATCGGTCGTCCTTTTATCCTACCCTCACCATCAGCCACAGTGACCAAGGACGCTTCCCTGATTGGATGGGGGGGGGCAGCCCAAGGCACATGGACCAAACAAGAGACACATCTGCATGTCAGTGTCCTGGAGATGAGAGCGGTACTCTTGGTGTTGCAGTACTTTCAAGACTCTCTCCCTCTGGAGACAATTGTGATTAAGATGGACAACATGTTAGTGGTCTGGTACTCGAACAAACAAGGAGGAACCAGGTCCTATCCCCTTTGTCAAGAGGCCCTAAGAGTATGGCAGTGGGCTACATCCACCCAGCGCTTTCTGATAGCAACGCACATCCTGTGGAAATCCAACGTGATTGCAGACAAACTGAGCAGGGCAATTTTGTTGCCTCACAAGTGGTCCCTCAAAAAAGAAATAGCGGAAAGAATATTCCGCAGATGGGACCAGCCTTCCTGCGATCTTTTTGCATCCCCCATAAACACGAAATGCAGAAGCTACTTTGCCCTGATTCCCCCTCAGGGAAATTTCCCAAGGGACGCACTCGTACACGATTGGCCTCCGGTTCTTCTCTATGCATTCCCACCAATTCCCCTGATACCCAAAGTATTACAGCAAGCAAAAACCCTAGAAAGGACCATCATTCTAATAGCCCCTCATTGGCTTCATCAGATTTGGTTCCACTTCCTTCGATCTCATCTGTTGGAAGAGCCTTGGATTCTGGACCCAGTTCCGGAGCTTCTGACGCATTCGTCAGGGGCTCTTCATCCCTCCCTTCAGTCCCTAAAATTGACAGCCTGGCTGCTCCAATTCCCAACATAGCCAGTTTTTATAACCTCTTAAACAAAATGCAACATATTTTAATATCTTCTTATAAGTCCTCTACTAGGAAGTTGTACCTTAGCAAATGGAAGAGATTTCCATATGGGCTTCTCAGAAAAACATTGACCCTTACCAAGCCTCTATTTCTTTTATATTTGAATTTTTGACTATGCTTTTCAACAAAGGAGTGGTGGCATCTACAATTCATGTACAGCTTGCCACCATCTCTAATTTTCATCTTGGTACTGAAGGAATTAACATAATGTCACACAAGCTATCCAAAGCCTTTCTGAAAGAGACCTTCCACGTCAGACCACCAGTTAAATCCCCTTATACCTCATGGAACTTAAATTTTATGCTCTCACGCATTATTCTCCCACCTTTCAAGCCAGCTTGCTCATGTGATTTGAAATTTTTGTTTTGAAAGACTATCTTTTTAGTAGCCATCACATCTGCTCGAAGAGTATCGGAACTACAGGTTTTGTCCATAAAACCTCCATATTTGGTTTTTCATGCTGACAGAGTTTCACTGTGAACAAATCCTTCATTCTTACCTAAAGTTTGTACTGAAGCTAACCTTAACCAAATTATAGATTTACCAGTGTTTTTCCCCAAACACACCAACAACTTAGAGTATATGGAGTCTATATTATAAGATCGACATTTGAAAACATCGAACACCATATGGTCGACACCATATAGTCGATGTCTTCAAACATCAAACTTATAAAAACAACCAAAAAAAAAAGGAAAAAAAGTACCCTAATGGGTTTAAGCAGGGGGGCAAGCCCTCTGGCACCCCAACACCCACCGCTACTTAAATATTCCAAGACCGCACTACATTGCAATAAGCGGAAGTCTCCCCTTACAGAGATTTCCATTTACACGTTAGATGTTGTGCGGTTTCGCTATTCTCGTGTCAACAATATCAGCTTTGATATTGTTGGCTTTCGAGAATATAATATAGACCCGAGTATATGCTGCATAAGCTTGATGTTCACAGACAGCTCAGATTCTACCTGGCTAGAACCAAACAATTCAGAAGATCAGAACAACTTTTTGTTTCCTTTTCAGATTCCAGGAAAGGTATGCCAGTGGCAAAAACAACACTATCTAGTTATCTGATTGCATCACTTTTACTTACTCAGCTTCCAATTTACCTCTACAACACAAAATTAAGGCTTATTCTACCAGAGCAGTGTCCACATCCTCTGCTTTTTTTGCTAGGCTTCCTATAGACAATATTTGTGCAGCAGCTACTTAGTCAAAATCTCATACCTTTATCACTCATTACAAAGTTGATAGGGCCTCCAGGGACAGGGTCTCCTTTGGTTCTACTGTCCTGAAAAACATACTCCCGTGAGCCAGTTGAGAAAGATGGTGCTTGGGACTTTACCCATCTGTAAGAATGAATGGCAAGACAGAACAACTTCACATAAAGAAGTTATGTACACCATAATATTCCATGTGAGTTGTTCATCTCGCCTTCATTCTTACTTCCCACCCTCCTACCCCCTCCAGGGTTTTTCAAGGACCAAGAAACTAGTTTTATCATGGTTGCTTTGTCTTTCTATGATTTTTACCTAAAAAAAATGATAGAATGGCATATGGTACTGTTAGAGGCAGCAAACAAGATCTGAGGTAACTCAGGTTGCATCATGGGATAGGGACTTGGCCTCCAGCCGTCTGAAGACCTCGAGCTTTGTAGTAGGCTGACTCGGAACCAAGGATTGACTCCGAACCCATCTGTAAGAATGAAGGCGAGATAAACAACTCACATGGAACGTTATGGTGAGTACATATTATCAATTCTCATAAACAGATTTTACTCACATAGCACTTTTGTGTGAGGAATACATGCTTATTGCACATGAATATGAGTATATTAAAGTTGTATACACAGTGTTCAATAATGATGAATAGCATTTTACAGTTTACAAAGTCCCACAGACTAGTCTTTATAGTCAGAGGGTCACAATTTAATACTTAAACCAAAGTACACACAGCCAGCAACACAAGACCCATAAGTTACAATCCATTAAATTTTCAACAGTGTTCATTAGGCTAATCTGCTAAAACTAATGCTGAAGACGGAAAGATGCTTACAGAAAATGTCATATAGGTCTAACAAGACTGTTAACACAACAATGTCAACCAAAATATCACTTTATATAACTATTCACAATGATTACATATTTCTGTTGGCTCGAAGAAGGAGCAACTTTTCACAATGTTCATTGGTGAGTCTATTTCTTCTTGCAGTCACTTGTCCACCAAGACTGAACAGGTATTCAACAGGTGCACTAGCTGGCAGAGCTGTATTAGTGTTCAGAAATATCTTCTTGACTATAGGATAACTGTTGAGAGAAGATATTTGTCTGGAAGGGTCAGCCAGATACATATCCATCTGAGAAGATATGCTGACATTGGCTGTCGATAACTCTTTGAAATGAAGAAACTCACATGAAGAAACTCTCTTCGGCAGTTAATGCAGAAGCTTCAGATGACCCATGTGGAGGTTCATCCAATTTCTGCATGGCATCAAGGAGCAGAGCCTTGCCTCTGAGTTTCTGCTCTTCAGTGTCCATCCATCGCAAATGGAACTGTGGATGCACTATGCTAGCCAGAATGAGCTCTTTACACTCCAGAATGTGATTGAACCGAGGCTTAGTGCCTTTAAGAAGAGCATCAACTAGCAGCACAACAAGCTTCACAGACTGTCTGACTTTGGACAACTTGTTTTTCAGGCACATAATGGTGGGGATTAAGAATCCCATGAAGCTTTTCAGCTGTGACTGCAGGATGTCCAGAGCCATTGCCAAGGCCTGCATTGTTTGCACAAACTCAGCAATAAAGGTAATTTCTGCAGGCCTGAAGATGGCAATTCCAATCTGTTCACATATCTCATTCAGCAAGCTTTCACAATGAGTTGCAATGAGGTGAATTCTCTCCATCGCGTAGAAAGTGGAATTTCATTGTGTCACATTGGGAGTAATCAATGCCAGATAACACTTATTTCAAACCACCTCAGCAGCTTGGGTGCTGTGACTAGCCTTGTTCCAAGCAGCATAGCATTTGGCCATGGTGCTTCCCATGATCTTTTTATACTGTGCATCATTACAAGCAGATTCGCCATCATGCACGGCAGCTAGATTCAATGTGTGTGCTGCACGTCTCAGATGGGGATGCAGTGAATAGGTGTTCTCGCTTTGCCCTGACTGACTCAGCATGGCTGTCACGCTGTTGTAAATCACTTCACCATCATCATCCTCATCTTGGGACAGAATGCTTGTAGTCTTAGAGCTCTCACATTCTGAGAAGACAGTGAAAGCCTTTATAAAATTTCTGCCATTGTCAGTAATTGTTGCACACACCTTTTGATCTATCTTGTACTTGATGGGAATGCTCTCAAGAGTTGATGCTGTGAGATCATATGTATGCCTCCCCTGTAATTTGCAGCATGACAAAGTAGCTGACTTTCTTTGAAGTATGTCACAGTCAATCCAGTGGACGGTGACACCAAAGAAACTACGATTTCTGATGGGTCCAAATGTCAGCTGTAGTGTGCAGCATACTATCAACATTCATGCTGGAAGAAGCTGCAAGCATGTTCTTATCATTTGTAAGCATATTCGTATACTTTTCTAGAAGATCATATATCTGCCAAATCGCTGTGGTTTTGCTTAAAGTTAAGTCACTGTCTCAAAGAAAAATCTTTCTCACTTCATCATTATTAACATCACATACAAGCTTGTCTTTTATCAACTCATCTCTCAGATCACCAAATCTGCACATTTTTGACTTGTTTCTCAAGTCAGTTATATATGCTGCAAAAGTTTCACAAGGATTTTTTATTTCTTTTGTAAAATAGTGCCTTTCCACTGTAATATTTGTTTGAGGGTTGCACATTTCTCTAAATTTACATTTTAAGCACACGGTGTCTTCCCATGTTTCAGCATGTACCACAATAGGCAGTCTTTCCCCTTCTCTGCATAAACAGCAGGTGCATACACAAATGAATGTTCTCTCTCAATGGCTTCTGTCCCAGCTAAATTGAGCAGAGTAAATGCTTTTGTATAAGCATCTTTATCAGAAAAAACAGCCTGTATGAAAATATCATATTCTTGCTCAAACACTCTCCAGTTTTCAGCAATATTATTATCAAACACAAGCGGATCAGGTCTGTGAAATCCCTCTGCCGTGCCAAATGAGTGTCAGACACACACCAGGTACTTGTAATTATATTCAGCTGTACAACAGACTCTTTGAAATAACAGTACTCTTTGAAAAGACTGTACTGTAATACTGCACACACTGCCAACACTTTGCATAATTTAGATACTTTGAATAACTTTAGTTAATGCAAAAAAGTAGTACATTGTGAAAAAATACAGTTGTTTTCTCTTTTTTTTTTTGAACATTTTATATGCTTCAGATATTGTTTCAAATGTTTTCTTAATTATTTCATGTACTTTTTTCAATTTGTCGCAATTTTGAACATTTTGTTTAATCATTAATTGGTTTGGAATGCTTTGCTTTATATTCATTGAGGGAAAAATCATTTAAATGAGTTTAAGAACCTGGAAATATTTTCTGACCTGTTTACGAGTAGTTTACTAGTTGTTTGAGCCACTCTTGTATATTCCTCCATTTCTGACTGTGCACCTCATGGTTTTAAGAAGTTTGAGTCGGATCCCATTCTGACAACATGTCACTCGTCTTGTGTATTCAAGTAAAATGACGAGGTTTGGGGTGTTCATTTAAGATATTTATTACACACAAACACATCAGGATGGATGACTGGAACATAAAACTTAAACGAACTAGCTTACTGACCGACTGTTACACAGATACATGCTTTCAGTCCAGCTGCTTACACAAAATGGCACTCTGCTTGCACGTGCTCAGTACTTTTTATGCATGTGCCCATGAACTACAGTGGCTTTAAAAGTACAGCACACACACTATGATCTACACTCCGTGTGTTCGAGTGGGTTTCCTCCCACATTCCCAAGACATGCTGCAGGTGGATTAGACATTCTAAATTGGGCTTTAGGTGTGTGTGTGCGTGTGTGTGCCTTCTGAAGAAGATTGGGCGCTGGGTTGACAACTCAACAATGTAAAACTCCACTGCCACTTGTATTGCAGAGTGCAGACTGATAATCCACCTTGGTGATCCCTAATGGGCACAGCCCAAAGGAGAAGAAGATGACTAGTCTTTATAGCTAGAGACTCACAGATAATAATTAAACCAACCCAGCCAGCAGCACAAGACCTATAAAAACACATTTTGTCTGTTTTCAGCAACTAAAAATCAAAACCCGAAAAGAATTTTAAATAGAACATAAAGTATTGTCAAGACAAAAGTTGGTTGATCATAGCTCCACTTGAAGAGTCCTGCTTGGTGCAGTGGGTTGGGGCATCAGTTGCTCAACTGATGAGTTTGTTTCCGACTGATGGTGGTATAAAGAACCAATGCCATTTATTATACTGCAAGGTAAGGATATGATCTCTAGCAGGCTAGAATTGTCCCAGTATTAGGGGGTGTTTTAGTGGGTCCCACAATACCAGGGCAGGGCCGTTTTCTGGTTATCATTAGCTTTCACCTCTTTGCAGTGCTAAAAAATGAAGTCAGTTTTGCCAGACTAATTCTAATGATCTATTATGAATGCTACGTACTATGAGTTGTGCCAACATTATGTTGTAGTTGTTTTATCCATATTGCCACTTCAAAGTGTCTTATTACCTCCTAACATGTGATTACTGTCAGTACTATATAGGGACCCCGAAAGTTTTACATCACTCTTTAGGAGGCTATGTCACCCCCATTGAAAGCCACTGGTTTAAAGCAAAAGTAACTCACATTTAAGTTACTAGTTAATAAAAAAGTAATATATTACTATTACTAGTTACTATTTTGAAAAAGTAACTAGTTATATTACTAGTTAGTAGAAATGGTAATATATTACAGTAATATATTACTTATTGTAATATATTATTCCCGTCACTGGTGATTAGTAATGTTTACAACTACAGTTGTTTCAATGGTGTCTGTGATGTAAACTGTTTACAACTAAAGTGATTTCATTTTGTATGTTTTTCATTTATTTAAATGTAAGCTTGCCTTTGTCACATGGAAATTTAATAAAGATGTTGGGGGTGGGTCTTTGCTGTGGTAATTTTGCAGTCTTCAGACCATCAGTGTGTTTTTTCTTGGTCCCTCTGGTGCAACCTTCATAGGAGGCCATCAGAAATATTGCCTGTCTAGTCAGACTATACATCAGGCAAACATTACTGAGAAGAGAGAACCTTATATTATTCTGGCTAAGGGTGAGGAAGGCATTCACCAGGTCCTGGTAAGGGAGAATGTCATCAGTTTGCTTATAGGTCCAGCCTGCAGATTCCTCCCAAAACTATCAGGCTCAAGACCTCTAAGAAAAAAGCACAAAAAATAAACCTGTCCTTTTACTCCTACTTCACAGAAGGATTTTCAAGAGAACAGATTCAGCTTTGTCCAGGGTCTGTTTAGGGCCATTCAGTCTTTACAGACCCTGACTCCAGTCTCTACCAAGGATAAAAGAAAGAGACATCCCTTTTCTTTAGAAGAAAAAGAGATTCCTTCTAAATCAGTTAAGGAAGGACTTTGCTACGCTTCACATTTGCCTTCCCCACTTCCATGGCAGTCTGAATCTGTGGACAACTTGTTCTCAGATTCTTCCAAAGAAGACATCTCTTTCACTGACTCCATAGGTAAATACTAGGCAATTAGTGTACAGTCTATATTATATGCTAGTCGGTAACCCAGACAATGACCAAAGGTTAGAATCAAACTCCATACCTTGTGCCTGTGAAGTAAACACCTTGACTGTTTGACTAGCTAGTAAGGAAAAGAGATTTCAGAATCTCCAAAAATGTATTATGAGTTCCTCATTATGAATTACCGAAAGCATTTAGCTGTCCCTCCTGTTCTTGTAGTTTGGAAGATGCTTTTAATGTAGCTTCTGTCTCCTCTGACTCACAACTTCCTGCTCCTATAAAGCCATATTTTCTATAGAGTTCCAGATTCTCATAAATTTCTTTTCACGAACAACACTGCTGACCCTGCTGTTTCCCTTGATGGTGGAAGAAGTTCAAAAACACCCTCTTTTTCTATAACCCTCTCTCAAATGAAAATGACAGTCATACTTCTGACAAATTTGGGAAAAAGGTTTATGTTTCCTCCACTTTAGCCTTTAGAGCAATGAATTGCCAGACATATGATAAAATATTTGGTTTCCATTTTTGCTAACATTCTACAGTCTATTTTTACCCTCCAAAATTTAGAAATTAAATCTAATTTACTGGACATGGTCATTTCTGCTTCTTAAGTCACTGAGCACTCAGTTAAGTGTGCTTATGATGCAATGGATGCTGTATCTAGGGCTGTAGCTGTAGATACCTAGATCAGGAAGCAAAACTTTCCTGGTGTTGGAAGTTCAGGAATTCCACTGTAGGAGCTCAGCTGCCCCCTGCCAATCATCCTCAACTCATCAAGTTTCCTTGTGGGCAAAGCTGTCACTTCTGGAGCCAACTGCCAAAATTTGACAACCTGTATGTGAGAAGGATTATCAGCAAATATATTGCAAATACCTCGGATGCATTCAGCATAAATACACAAGCTATGTAGCTCTAGCCATCTCAAAAGTGACTGCCCCATTATTGATGTGGATGAATTTTGTCATCAAGATTTGCACCACTACCACTATATTATTAGAACAGAAAATCGCTTTCTTGTTTTGCAGGTCACTTTGGTAGGCAGTAATGGCAACCAAAATGGGCATTAGTTCCAGGAGAGTGATGTCTTTTCTCCTTTCTGGAATCCAAGAAGGGAGCCAAAGAGATGAGAACAGTTGCCCCTTAAAAATATGTTCCCAAACCAAACCCCTGGCAGCATCAGTAAACAGTTGGCATTTCATTGCTTGTCACCCAGTCCTCCTGCCAGAATGACCTGCCATTAAAGTTAGCTAAAAGTAAGGAACACAATTGAAGGTCTGCTTTTACATTCCTAGTTAACCTGATCCTGTAATGCTTCTTGTGTCTGCATTGCAAGTTAGTGATCTTTTAAAAGCTCTACCTGTGGCTTACTGCCATTCTTCAAGCAAATTTCAAGGGGCTATTCATTTCCATAACCTGGATAACCTTTACTTTTTTGAGTGATAAAAAATTTTTAAGTGTGACTGTTCAAGATTTCCAGCTTATCTTGGCATAATCTAAACAATGTTGAAATAATGTCAATCTCTGTGCCTAAAAATGTGACAGCCTTCAGTGGGCCTTCAGTCTTCTGTTGGGCCAGCAGCACCCCCAACTGATGACAGATGGCCTGAAATGAAGTAAGACCCACTCCAGCACCCTGTTCACCTTCACCTACAATAAAAAGTCATCCAAATAATGGTCTGCATGTTGTGCAAGCTATATCTGCTCCTAGCACTAGTGAAGGGCTGGGAACAGATATACCTTGCACCACATGCCTTGACTAACCAATGCAGGGCTATACTAAATTTCCTGAAAGGTGGCACAAGTCTCCATGCACCCCATTGACAGGTCCATTTCTAAGAAATGAAAACATCAAACTGTATCCCAAAAGGTGCCAGTCCTGCGGGGAAACTGGGATAAGTCTGAAAGCCAATTCCACTTCCAGCTTAGCTAACCAGGGCTCTTTAAATTGGCAAATAATACATATTACACCATCCAAAGAGGAATATTGAACTCTGGCATCCCTCTTACTGATTTCATGGTTGACTGATGACCCCTTTGGGTATGAAAGAAAGTGAATTAAATGGAAATCACCTTTAGTCTTTTCCAGCACCAAACTTAAAAAGGATATTCAAAAAGTACCAAAAGGAAGGGAGGGGAATGGGCCTGCAAGTCTGCCTTTGGACACCTCTTGGAACAGTAAGTCCCTTCTGGTGTCCTCTTTGCCTCTGATGGAACTCATATTTCTACAAAAAGAAGCCTTAGCGGAAGGCAGTCTCAAACCTGGAGTTCAAACTTATGCTTATCCTTATCCCACTGTTTTTACTTTTCCTCCCATTTTATTTGCTTCCAATACCTCGGTTCCTTTGCTAATTTTCTTCAGTAAATTCAAGCCCCTTCTTGCCTTTTTTCTATACCCCTACTTTCAGACATTTCTGTTGGTAAAATCTCCTTTCTCCATCCCTTGCATTGGCTTAGTTCTTAAAATACTCTTTGCTACTTTATGAGTATAGTAATTTTTGTTCGTTGTGTTCTCTTTTACAGTTTGCATCCAAAATCTTAGCCTTTGTCTCATACTCTGCCCTTGTTTCATTACCACCTGATTTATAACTTTGTGCTTATGTATATAAGCCCTTAATTGCATAGCTACAAAGTACCCATTCAAGTCAGGTAGCCCTAGATCACCTTGATTTATGGCGAAATCAACTTATCTCACTTAACTCTTGCTCTCTTCTCCTCCCCAGATAGTCATTCTGCTCTTTATTAATTGTCATTGAAAACATCTCATAGTTGATAAAAATGCCTGACCTTCATATTTTCACTGTTTGTATCTTACTGGTATCCATATCCATAATGAAAAACTTCTAGTTTCAGCATCATCCTTTGTTTACTTTCTTCCCACATATACTAGCTGTCATAATATAATCATTTTTAATCCATTCAGCTAAGCACTTCATCTTAGCATGGATGTTATTGAACCAGTTCATGCATGGACACATAGTTTCCTGCTACAACCTTTGATTTACCTTAACTTATTTTGTATCCTGAAAAGACTCAAAACTGTCTCAGAATGTTCTACAACATCGAAGTGCCCTTTTCTGGATTTATCGAGAAGAAAATATAATTTGCAAATAAATCTAACCTTTCTTGAGTTCCATGCCAGTTGCATCCCTGAATTTTCCTTAATTTTCATTGCCAACAGCTCTAAATATAAAGCAAATAACAGTGGGGAAAGATGACATCCCTGCCTGTTTCTTCTTCTCTAAGTCTGTCATATATCCTCCTTATCAACTCTATTGTTATGTGAAGGAACACAGAAGCTGTCATTGTCCTACTCATAAACTCTCAGCTGACTGTGAGTGCTTTTTCTACATCAAGACATAACCACAATAGTAGCATTTTTTTACATTCTGCTTCCCTGTGGGTCATCAATGTTCTTTTAATGTGGTCTAATATTTGCTTCCCCTCCACAAAACCATATTGATCCATATCTATCAACTTTGGTAACACTTTTGCAATTCTCTTAGCTGGTATAGACATAAATACTTTGTAATCATGGTTTATCATTGAAATTCATACATACATACAAATGTTACAAGCACAGACAGTAATGTCTTTCGAGCCTACCAGTGTACCAAAACCAACATTCCCATGATAAATGTCCAAGTTCTTAAAAATATCTAAACTAGTGTATGCTTTAATATAATTTGGTATTGTGTTCCATGTATCAGCTACTGTCTCGGAGAACCATTTCCTACATCTCTCATTCCTGTGTAATCTCCTAAACAGGTTGTTTGGTGATTCTATCCTACTCTTTGATAACCCTAAACATGCCTAGAGGTAGTTGTCTCTAAATGCCCTGTATACATGAATAGGGTCACTTCTTAAATATCTATATGAGACACTGTGTAAGTCTAAGATATTTTAATCTTTCATAATAACTTAAATTTTCACATCCATGGATACACTTGGCATGGTTCTGCTGTACTCTTTTCAAATAAGTCATACTAGTTTTCTTATAAGGTTTCCATATTCTTATTCCATTCTCTAATTTGGGACTAATGTAGCTTAGTGATTTCATCGTTTTTGATTTCCTAGACTTTGTAAGTCTTTTTATATAGCCTATAGTTTTATAACTGTCATTAACCACTTGGTTGATATGATCAGAAAAACTCAGAGTTGTACCTAACCATACACCCAGGTCCTTAAATGAATTGACAGTTTCAATCACTGTGTGCTGTGTTTAATAAATCTCTATAAAGCCAGTACTGAAAGGTCTTGATCTTCTGCGTGTAATACAACCATCACTTTCTTGCAAGATCCTTGGTAGCTCTCAAAAAACCATCACTTTCTTGCAAGATCCTTTGTAGCTCCACCATTTAAAATATTGTTAAACAAAACCTTCCGAGGTTTTATAATTTTCTTCCCTCTATATCTGTTCCTGGAAACTTCCATGTTTTTAAGCCATCTTTATTGAATTATCAGTTGCGACAAAGTTAAACTTTAATTTATATAAAAGTAATTAAACCATG